>NC_092643.1:2260339-2578812 GCF_039555335.1 Amphiura filiformis
GACTGAAATTGAAAAAAAGCACATCACAGATTTTGGCAAATTTTATTTGTTAATATGCATTATGGTTATCCTCCACCCCCCGTAAGCTGGTACACACAGCCCCAGGGACTGTCATATACTGAGGACCTGTGATATGTATGATGGTCCATGATTTATGGGTTCTGGGTGGGGGGTGTACCAGCCCCACTGGCTATGTCAATGTGTAGTGTGCACATTTTTATTTTGGTTTATACATTTTGTAGGAGGAGTAGGCCTACATAATCACTCCAATATTCTCAGTCCAATAAAGCTGTTTGTACTTGATTCTGAGTTTCCTTAGTTACATATTTTCCGAAAATAATTACGGTAATTTTTTCATTATTAGTCAAAATGTTGAATGAATTGCAGTTTCCAATAAGGCACGCTTTTTTTTCACCGCAAAAAGTCACTTTTTTTTTTTTTTTAAATCGTAATAATGAATTTAAATGTGGGTGTGAATTTCAAACACAGACTGGTGATGGGAAACTCAGAATCAAGTGCTGGCCCAAAGACCCAATATATTTGGTGTGCCCAAAGATCCATTTTATTTTTATCACACATAAAGACACCTTTTTGTAAAAAAGGCTGCTGAGAATTACTATTTCTAAGAGACATGTTGATTTTGGAAGTAACCAAAACCAAAGCAAAATGGCCCCCAAAATCAAGAATATCACTAAAAAATTTGCACCAGAAGATCCCAGACTTTGTAACTTTTGTATGTTTACCCAACCAAATGCTCCTTGATTTGAGGCTCCCCATGTCCATTCATTTTTCTTACTTTATGCCTTTCATTGAAAGACTAAATATACATGTTCATGTGTAGGCCCTACAGCTATAGTTTGTTTGCTTCTAATTGGCAAAAAAAAAGAGACTCATAAAATTGTGTATTGATATATTGTGTACCCATTTATGGCCAAGCACTACTAACGTTAGTTGCACAATGCGTGACTGGCATGCGTTTATGTGAATTTACGCTTCGGTATATTGATACATGCGTGCAGTAACAAAAACCAAATAATTTTTGCCAATTATAAGCCAAACAAACTGTACCTTAGGCTACAACAACTTGAGTCAAGGGGTCATTGACACAAAGACGTAACTCCATTTTGGCCATTCTGAGAAAAATGAGTTTAATTAAAGATAATGGTGCACATTGACTTATGTAGTTAAGTTTCACTGGCCATTGATTTCAATGGGGTGCTAAATGGAGTTACTTCTATGTGTTTATTTGAAAGTGCTCATTCTGTTTCTGAACTCCATTTTGATATCAAAATCTTATTTTGCAAAAAATGGAGTTACATCTTTGTGTCACTGACCCCTTGAAGTGTTCTTTCTACAATACTAACACATCTGCACTTGAATGAAGTACAAACATGCACTTAATAAAAAACACAGTTACATTACAAAATATTTACAAACTTTAAGAACATAATACTGTAAAGCATGATAGTTTCAAGGTGTTTATTTTTTGTGATTTGAACTGCTCAGAGCAGGTATGTGGTAAAAAAAACTTATTATAAACTGAGCTCAAAAAGAAACTTATAATTTTTCACAAGGTCATTTTTTAAATCCTGTCCATCAAAAATAATGAACCAAAATTACATACAGGATTACTTCAATACTCTACTCTAGACACATGTCAGTAACCAAGCAGTTGTCCAACTGACACAACAGCAAAATGCACTGACATGAAACAGTTTCCTGGACCACATTCACAGCCCAATAACAGGCACCAGCACAAGAAATCTGTGTGGAACAAGACCTGTTTCTTGAAGAAAGTGCATGAAAAGCAGAAAGCGGCCCGTTCCACAATATTCCACTCACTCTTTGAAAATTATCACCGGTGTAAGGATCTTGTACGCATTCTCACTGAATTTTTGTGCTGGGTGCCAATTATTGGGCTGTGAATTTGGTCCAAGAAGCTGTTCCATGTCAATGCATTTTGCTGTTGTGTCAGTTGGACAACTGCTTGGTTACTGACTTGTGTTTAGAGTAGAGCATTGAAGTAATCCCTTGTGCAATTTTGGTTCATTTAGTTGGATAGGATTTTAAGATATGACCTTGTGAAAAATTATAAGTTTCTTTTTGAGCTCAGTTTATATTTGCAATTACAAACAGTTACACTTTTAAAGCCGTTGAGTAAAAAATATTTGCAGGCATTCAAAATTCAGTTCTGAAATTAACCTACCGTTAACTTATACAGTACTGAATACTGCATGCACATTGAAATTTATAATCTACAATTCGCTGTTTAAGTAGTGATGTAACAGGATTAATTACCATAGCAATGGGTTTACACCATATTTAAATGTATTGCCTTGCACTAGTCGTTATGCTGTCAAAGAACAGGAAAAAAGACCGGGATCGTAATTATAATCGTAATTTCACATTATGTTTCACCCGCACATGTAGAAAAGAGCAGTATTGTATTCATACGCATATACACAGCTGATGAGTGCCTAATAACATTATAGTGCTGGGCAAAACATTCAAAAATAGTGTAAACCCATTGTTATGGTAATTAATCCTGTTACATCACTACTTCTACGGCGAATAGCACCATAACAGATAACTTTGGAATGTGGAAAAAAAAAAAAGGTTTGTCACTCAAACTTGTGCACTATGTGAAATCACTTTTGCCTTGTAGCTGTCAGAAAAAAGTGATAAGACAATTGCTACGAAGCAAAGAAACAAATATAAGCTAAAAACAATAAAAACAGGGAATCCTCCATTTTGCATAGTCACCCCCCCCCCAAAAAAAGAAAAATGGAAAAAAAGAAGCTTTTTGCCAAATATTTTGGTTTGAGAGACAGACTTTTCCTTTCTTGTCATACATGTAAGTGCTATGCAACATCTAAAAAAATCATCACTCATTGACTATTAAATCATCACCAACCTGTTAACTCATTAAAGTAGCCCTTACTACAGATGGTCAGAGCATGGAGGCAGTACCACCATGGTCAGAGTTGATTTGCAGTCTCACAGGATCTTGCCACCTTGCATTAGAGGACAAGACTCCCCATGTTACAAGGTAAAATATAATTCAATTATATTTTGAAACCATTTTCCCAGTGCTGGTGGGGGCGGGTTGTCTTGACTTCTCAAGATTTCAAAGACCATCTCAACTAATTATGAGCAGCACAGTTTTAAACCTCATAGCAAAAGGAAGTTGAATATGTTATTATGTTTAGCACATTCTGTTTCAGGGCCCTCTACATAGTGTTGCCATGGTGACTTGTTTAAAAGAAGTCCCAATGTTGCACTCAACCCAGTTAAAAAGTTGGACTTTCTTGCCCAAGTGTTTACAAAAACTATTCATAATAACTTGCATTGACAGAGAAGGCAAATATGTAAGTTATTATTCTTGGATCGGCATCTTTAAAAATCACATAGTTACTATGGCAATAGAGAGAGCACTTATGAAAGACTTGAATGAAAGTTTAAATCAGTACTTGTTACATTAAATCTTGTTTGTGGTAAGTTTTAATTGGAAGATATTTTGTTTGTTAAACTGCTGTTTTATGTTGTTACAATCAGTTAACTTTCTTTTTCAATTCTTTGGCCCAACTTTTCTGCACAGGTATTCTAGTTTTGTCTAATGGAGCTAAAATGTATTATCCCAGCAAAAACAAAATGATTTTGTAACATTTATAAAAAACAAAAACAAAAAAAACAAACCAAAATTCACTTCTAATATTAAAACTTGGCCACAAAACAATGTAACTTTTCCTTGAAAAAAGGGTTGATTTCAATGTTTTCACAAAAAGTGACATTTTGTAAATTTTGCACAAAAAAAGGATTGTTTGAATGGGGGGGGGGGTCATCATCATCCAGTGCACCTGCAAAAAATTATTTTTTTCATATTACGTATAAACAATAGTACTGTGTTCAATTTGGAATATGGCTTAGGTTTTCACTGATGTGAACTTTACTTACATCGCCACTGGTATCTACATGTACAACACTAATGCATTATCTACCAAATTCTATGTGCAATATTACGTCGCTGGGCACGAAAAACTCCTATGTGCTTTTGGCCCCTGCACATGTTTAAAACAAAACTGCCAACAGGTTACACAGGGTTTTTTGCTGTAAAAATGTTCAGGGGCCAATGACAGTATGACACATAGGAGGTTTTTCCTGCCCAACGACGTAGTACCCAGTGGTTTACTCGATCTACCAAAACTATTCTACATACGTGTACATACATGTGTGTATTACAGCAGCACTGGCTAATACTATCTACCAAAGCTATATACTACAGCACCTGTTGGTTAACATGGTCTACCAATGCCAACTTTCTTACAAAGTCCGTTCTTGATAGATACTACGTGAGCAACGATAGGTGTTGCATCCGACTGCAATGCTCCGGCATCATCATCGAGTTTCGCGGGCGATTCGAGTTCTTCCACCTGTTCCTGATGACTGGAAGATGTCTCTGTCCCAGCAGCTACATGTTCATGTCCATTTGAGTCTTGGAGTCCTTGGGTGTCTTGACTTTGATCATGTGACAAGTGTGACGACAGAGGCACATGGGAGTCTTCAACTCCACGATTGTCTTGACTTTGGTCTTGTGACAAGCTAAATGATGAAGACGCATTAAGATCGTCTTGATCAAAGTTCAGTTCGTTCAGAGGAGTTATAGTGGGTGCGTCGGCACTCGGTGAATGCAGCATCCAATCCAGAAAGTTATCGTCTTCTTCTTCGTACGAATCACCTTTGCCATCACAGCTTCCACCAGGCAATGTTGACTTACCGCTACCGTCCCTTGTGTGATTTGGCAGGTTGTTAGTTTCACTATTATCAGCACCTTTAGGGATCAAAGTCTGAGGCAGCATTTTTGGCTGAGAGGAGGTGGTCTGTTCAGTTCTATGTTTATTTGTCTGTTCATTTGATGCACTCTGATGCATTGATATACCTCTTGCGATGGATGAACGAGAAAAGTCAAGTGCAGCTGATACTGCTTGATCATTCTCCGTATAGCGGCCTGGATTGGACTTGATTGCTGCAATCATTCCTGTCATCACAAGTGGTCCTGAAGGAGCAGAACTGTCATCATCAGGCACAGGATGAGTCATTGCTTTTTGCACACCACTGGGTAGCCTAGTGGCGGTACCTCTCAGTATCTGTGTCAAGTTGTTGGTCACACTAGTTAGGATCTGACCTGGTGGAGATGCGGAGTCTATCAATCTTACTGGACTGGGAGGGAGTCTGATTTCTGGCAGGGCTGGACCTGTAGGATTGAAATGTAATCATGATGAGCAAAGAGATCAATATTGAAGAACTGAAATATATGTGATGCGATCAAGCAAAATCAGTCGGAACTCGGAAATATTAAATTTTCAGTTTCTTATAGGATAGTAATAAGCATAATTTGCAAAGCTGTATTTTGCAGAAAACCCCATTGAAACTGAACAACCAGTTCCAAAAAAATTAGCAAAACATTTCCAAAACAGGAGGAAACAAAAGGAAATATTGCCTTTGTTTGGCTATATCTCAAAAAATCAATATATCTGAGTTCCGACTGATTTTGCTTAATCGCATCACATTATGCGATTTGTTTTCTCTGAAAATGAACGGTGTTTGTCTTCTTGAGTTATAATTATCAGGGAGTTGTTATAAACTTCAGTATTATATCTTAGAGTTTATACGCCAATCCATATTGTGCGGTGGTCATAGCTAGAATGCATCTTTATTATATAAAAGTGTTTACTTCAACAAAATATAAGACATATAGGTTAGTGACACGTGGGTGTTAATCTAGTCCAAGTTTTATAGACTAGTTCAAGTATGATAGATTATGACTTAATGCTGAGTTGCAAGTTTGAGGTATTTGAACTTGGATACAATCACAACATCCCTTCTCTTAAAATGATTTGTTTCTTCTTAGAAAGAGACATGTCGAGATAATATAAATTTTGGTGGATTTCAAAATATCAACATAATTAATGAGATAAGCATTCATATGTAAATTTTGAAATATCGAGATCATGACGTGTAATGTTAAAAACAGTAAATATGATTTTTAAACGAAATGTGATTGTCACTTTAAAAATAACACAACTCAGTAGTGCACTGTCATTAAAATATTAAAGTTGTTGGCATATATTCATGCAAAGTCAAATATAAATGTTCAGGATAGTCTTTCGTTGCGGAAGTCCAATAGTCTATTAAGCAATTATAGCATTTAGCTTAAAGCGTCCGGTTATGTCCATTTTGTCCATAAAGCATATGTAGATTTCTACATGCAGTAAAGAAATCATTTATTAAATCCATTATGCATTCTGATATCATTCATTATTATTTAAATGATATATTTCAGTTTGAAAATCTCCGTTACGTTCTGAATGTGCTTCAACATGTTCAATAGTAGTAAAACACATTTAACATAAACTCACATATTTATGAACTATGAAACTGGCTATTTCGCATTATGCACTAACTATGCAGGTTGCATTCTAAAAGCATAATTCTAAAAATCAATTACAGAAGGATTGTAATGATAAAAATTAAAAATAAAAATCATTGTCATAAACATAATCATAGTCGTTTCCATTTCCGTTTTTTACCTATACCCTTCACACACTAATGTGTGTTTAACTTTGGTTTGTATTATACCCATAGTATTTTGGTGGCGATGCAACTCTGCCAGATTTGGTTTTATATTGCTGAGCTGTTAGAGTACTGCTAATATTACCATGGTTACCATGACTGCTGTTGGTATTATCATGATTATCGCTTTGTCCTTTGTGCTGTGTTTTGGTCAGTTTCATGAGTTTCTTGTGGATTGTCATTTTGTGTTGTGTCTTCATCATCATAATCAAAGGGTTAAAGCTAGTTCTGTTAACTTTCAAATCTCTCCTGTTTCTGATATATGTTTGTCCATCTCCTTTAGCTACTTTATAAGATCTGGGAATATTTCCGATATCTATTACTTTGCCTGCTTCCCATCTCTTATCAGTTCTTATCCAAATACTTTGACCTTTGTGAAGTGGTGGCAACTCTTTTGCACCTTTGTCATAAGTTAGTTTTTGTTTTGCTTGATTCTGTTTTATCTTTTTACTAAGGTCTGGACTAACTTCAGATTGTAGTAAACGGTCTGAGGTTGGTAGTAAAGTTTTTGTTCTCTTGCTGAAAAGCATTTGACAGGGTGATTTTCCTGTGCTTTCTAGTGGCGTGTTTCTATAGTCTAATAGAGCAAGTTGTATATCTCTATTGTCTTTCTTTGCTTTTTTGATCAATTGCTTTGCAATGTGTACTGCTTTTTCGCTTTTACCGTTACTTTGGCTATAACGAGCTGAGACCCTTACGTGTTTAAATTCCCATTGGTCACTAAATTCTTTGAATTCGCGTCCAACATAACAAGGTCCTGAGTCGCTAATAACTTCATCCGGAATTCCATAACGGGCGAATTGTTCCTTGCATAAGTTGACTATAGTTTTGCTTGTGGCAGATCTGATTGGCTTTATCTCAAAGAAATTTGAGTAGTAATCAACTATGAGAAAGTACTGTTGACCATCTAGTTCAAATAGGTCAGTACCAACTTTTTGCCATGGTCTATTGGGTATATGGTGGTTGATTAGTGGTTCTTTCTGATTTCTTGAACTGTATTCAGCACAAGTTGGGCATTTTTCTATTGTCTCTTTGATTTGTGCTGTCATACCAGGCCAAAACATTATATCTCGTCCCAACCTTTTAGATTTCTCAATCCCTTGGTGACTTTGGTGTATTTTTGTCAGCATCAGTTTTCTCATTGATTGTGGAATAACAATCTGGTTTGTCTTAAATATTAACTCATTTTCTATGGTCAGTTCATCTCTGTAATTCCAATATTGTCTAATACTGACATGTACATCATCTCTTTTTGTGGGCCAACCGTTTTGTATGGTTTCCTTAAGTTTGTTTAGTTCAGAGTCTGTTGCTGTTTTTGCTTCAACTCTTCAAGCCTACTATCTGAAATAGGTAGACATGATATCATACTAATTGGTATAGTCGTAGCATCACAATCATCCTCTGAAGTATCCAAATAGTTTCTACTCAAACAATCTGCTACAAAAAGTTTGCTGCCCTGTATGTAACCTACTTCCAGTTCATACTTTTGCAATTTTAGTAACATTTTTTGCAGTCTCATGGGCGTTTGGTGCAAAGGTTTTTTGAATATTGTTTCTAGGGGCTTGTGATCAGTTTGGACTTGTACCGTTCTACCAAATATATAGGTATGAAACTTTTCACAGCCGAAAACAATTGCAGCAAGTTCTTTTTCTATTTGAGCCCATCTTTGCTGTGTTTCTGTGAAAGCCTTTGATGCATATGCGATCGGGTACATTTGTGAGTTAGACTCTCCGGGTTGTAATAATACACCACCCGTACCTTTCAGTGAGCTGTCCACACTTAATACTAAGGGCTTCTTTGCATCATAGTACTTAAGTATTGGGGCTTCAGTGATCATCTGTTTTAGTTTCTCAAAGCTTTCATCATGTTCATGCGACCATTTCCAAACAGCTTTCTTTTCTGTTAATTGTCGTAGAGGTGCTGTTGTATCCGATAGATTCTTTATGTATTTTCCTAGGTAATTCACACACCCTAAGAATTCTTGTACTGACTTCATATTTGTGGGTTTGCTCATCTTCAATATAGCCTCTATTTTTTCAGGATCGGGTTTTAAACCTGCATCTGTCAAAATATGACCCATGTATTTGACTTCGGTTTGGAATATTTGGCATTTCTCTTTCTTGAGTGTTAGGTTTTTTCTTGACACCTTTTAGTACACTTTCAAGCCTTTTGTCATGTATTTCCTTGTTCGGCGCCCATATCAAAATATATCGTCTACCAATATTTCTACACCCTCCAGATCCCCAAATATATCCGACATAATCGATTGGAACATTTCGCTACTACATGATGTGCCAAATGGTAATCGATTAAAGCGATACCTACCCTCTGGGGTATTGAAGGTTAATAATTTCGCGCTCTCCTCGTCAAGGGGTATTTGCCAAAATCCTGAATTGCAGTCTAAAGTACTAAAATACTTTGCTTCAGTCAAATTGTCAACTATATCTTCAATGGTCTTCATGGGGAAATGTGGTCTTTTATAGCTTTGTTTAAATCCTTCGGTCCATGCAAATTCTTACCGCATTTTTCCTTTTTTGCTACTGTCACCATTGAACTAACCCACTTTGTTGGTTCTGTTTGTTTTGATATTACGCCTAAGTCTTTCATGCGTTTTAATTCTTTCCGTACCAGAGGTCTGAGAGCAACCGGTACTCTTCTGGGAGGATGAATGACTGGGGATACATCTTCATTTATAGTGATATGTTGTTCTTCTTCTAAACATCCTACTCCCTCAAAAACATCCTTGTACTTGCTCAACAGATCTTGATCTTTTGAATTTTGCTGTCCCTTTGGTTGGTCTTTGATTTCATCAACTATTGTTACAAGCCCTAATTTCTTGCAGTCTGGTAGCCCTAATACTAGCGGTACATTTTTGTTCACTACTTGAAATTGTATATCATAAAATTTCCCTTTTCTCTCAGTTAACAAAGTACACTTGCCTATGGGCTTTATCTTATGACCAGAATAGGAAACGAGCTTGTTTTTGGATCTTTTCATTTTTGGCTTTCCTAACTTTTTGTATGCTGCATAATGTTAGCACGCTACATTGTGAGCCAGTATCTACTTTGAGCTTCGCATTTGCTTTCTGATGTGAGTTTGTTAAAGGTAGTTTTACATACCATTCATTGTGCTCTTCAATGATCTTCTCGTCTGTATCCAAAAAGAAATCATTTGCATCCACAAACAAGTCAATATCATCTGCATCAACTCGAGGTTCAGGATGTTCCTTCATCAAATTCAGAGCATCTACGAAAAACTCCTCGTCGTCATCATCAGTCGGACTGGATAAATCATCACTGGATAGCTGTACGTCATATACCTTCCGTGAGCCAGAATAACGCTTTTTCTTTTGTTTGCGTTTTCCATACGCGTTTTGTGTCCATTTTGGTTTTGAGTCCGCATCTTTTTCTGCATTGGTACTACTACTGGTACACTGTCTTTCGAAGTGGTTCTTTTTGTTGCATTTCCTGCAATTTTGACCATAGGCGGGACAACTCCGTGGTTTATGTCTTGTTCCACAGCGAGTACACTTTCTGGTGTTTTCTTGTCGCAAGTCATTGATATGCTTGTTTTCACCATTTATTTGTCCAAGCTGACTTTCTGTTAACTCCGCCGCTTTGCAAATGTCTGTTGCGCTTTGCAGAGTAAGATCTTTTGTTCGTAACAATTTAGCTCTTACTTTATCTGATCTGATGCCTATCACTATCTTGTCCTTTATTAGACTGTCGTGTAAATCTCCAAATTCACACGCTTTTGGCTTTAGTCCTTAAGTCTGTGATATACTGCTCGACGGTTTCACCACTTTCTTGGTTGCTGACGTTGAAAGTTGTATCGTTCAACTGTAACATTTTCTTTTGGTGTGAAATGTTCCTTGAACTTTTGATTAGCAATTCAATGTCTTCTTTGTCCTCTCCATTTGCAAACACGAATGTCTGATATATATCACGGCATTCACTTCCAATTACATATAGGAATGTAGAGCTTTGTACCACTTTGCTCTTCTTCTCTAGTTCTATAGCCTTTCGATATATATCAAAATCTTGTCGCCATTTCTTCCACAGTGCTGGTTTTCCCACATCGAATGCATCCGGGGTTCTCAACTGCGTTGCTTGCAGTGCTTCAGCCATTTGAAGCTATTTGAATCCCTATTCAAGACACAATGTTATAAACTTCAGTATTATATCTTAGAGTTTATACGCCAATCCATATTGTGCGGTGGTCATAGCTAGAATGCATCTTTATTATATAAAAGTGTTTACTTCAACAAAATATAAGACATATAGGTTAGTGACACGTGGGTGTTAATCTAGTCCAAGTTTTATAGACTAGTTCAAGTATGATAGATTATGACTTAATGCTGAGTTGCAAGTTTGAGGTATTTGAACTTGGATACAATCACAACAGGAGTGAATGTCAATTTTGCCTCCCTGTAAATTAAACACAGCAATTTCAATGCATATTGCAGTACTGTACCCATATAACTCCATAAATTTTTTCCCTTGCCTCATGAATAATTGTGTTAATCTGTGCTCGTTTGAAGCTATCTTTAGTCCACATTGTTAAAATAAGTGAGTCCGATATTACCAACTTCCTGTTTAGGTCATAGGTCATAGGTCAGGGGTACCAGATTCCGTCTTTAGTCCACAATGCTCAAATAATTGTTCAATAATTGAGTTTGATTTCGCCCATATTGAAAGGTGCCTGTTAGTAATCACATCAGCTGTGAAATTTCTTTCTACATTCCGAGTGTATGGCAAGCACCATAAAAGAGCCATAATTTTGAAAAGCCTGTTTTTTTTCAGCAAAAAAACTATGTTTATCAATGAAAAATCTGGCTTCTTGATCAACAAACCACATTTTTTGATCAAGAAATCAGGTTTTTTGATCAAGACTGGTTCTTCACGGAGTAAACCAGCTTCCTCTTTTACAGTGCATAATACTTGCCATACAACTGAACAGTTTTGTCAGATACATGTAGTCCTATAATATTTTTCAACCCGATGTGGCAGTGACGTCAACACGTTGAGGCAGCTGGTTCTTGCATGGATCTACATGTATGTGGCGTCTTTAAGAATGCGCACACCAGTGCTTTTTAAGTGTCCGCTAGCTAGCTACTTGAAGCTGCGCCTAATAAAATATGCACTGATGTCACTGCCACATCAGGGTGACAAATGGTACAGTCTTTGGAGGCTTTGAAACTAGCATTGTTAATGCTTACACTCTTGATAAATGTTTGTGGCAGTACACAAATTCTTGCAATACCGTTTGGATTCACCCAAATGGTGCATATGGGTTGGGGTCCCTTGACATAACTAGAATTTTAGGCACAAACTTAAAGTGCCCTCTCGTCAAAATCCCACCAGAAAATAAGGGCATGGACCTTTAATTTTTGTTGAGATTAGGCAAATTTTTATGGTATTCTGATATACATAGTCCTACAATTAAATGTTTACATTTACATTTCTGGGTACACCCCGTCAGTCAGAAACACCGTCAATCCGAACTCCTGTCAGTCCAAAAATCTAATTGAAAAAGACGTTAACCCTAACCCTAGCCCTAACCCTAACTTCATAAAAAATTAGATTTTCGGACTGACGGTGGTTCGGATTGACGGTGTTTCGGATTGACGGGGAGACCCACATTTCTCATAAAGTCTCACCTGATTTAGAAACTGTTGACTGACGCACACTGTTTGATGTAAACACTCTAGTTGCTCCTCTTCTCTGGTAGCCTTGTGCCATAGGGTAAGGTCTCTTTTGCTGCTGCTGCTGTTGTTGCTGATACCAGTTCTGTTGCTGCTGCTGCTGTAGAAGGTTTACAGGTGGCAAATAGGCTCCATCTTGGTATGCAGCTGGAAACTGGGTGGAAAAGTTTTGCTGATTGGTGCCATTACTGTGTTGCACATTCACCGTTGGTCTTGCTGGTCCCATAGGATTCCAGTTGGGTGAGCCTACAGGAATAGCTGGGTATGGGTATTGCTGCTGCTGGTGATGGATATTCGATGGATGAGTCTGACCACGTAGCAAAGGGATTCTGGTGGGCATCATATACGGATGATATCTCTCATAAATAGCCTGAGTATATGGTGGTGGTAGTGGTGGCTTGCTAGGTGATATAAATGGTGTACCTTGATAACCATCCACTGGCTGATACGACTCAGCTGACGGCTGACACAAAATGATATTTGAAGGCTGGGTTTGGCCGTTTATTGATTGCACTGACTGGACAGGTTCACTAATTGGAGACAGTGGGCCATCCCATTGACGAGTTGGTTGATTTGCTGGTCTGTTTTGATGCTGATATACTGGGCGTGTTGAGGGCTGCTGGGTTGACTGAGTGAGTTGACTGGTTGTTGAAAATCTGTCATTTTTTGCACTAGTTAACAACTGTTTAAGTTCACTGTTTACAGGTTGCTTGTGCAGATCACCATTTGATTGATCCGACTTGGTTGCCTGGGCACGTAGATAAGATAACAGTGTATCTCCTTGACTCTTTGGACTTTGTTGATCATTTTCTGCCCTCATTGACTGAGCTTCTTGGTGACTGCTTGTACTTGGATCATGATCATTACTCCACGTTTGGCTCAAGCTGGTATTATCACTACCTGAAGACTGGGGTCCAACTTCTGATCGCATGCAGTTTGTCATCACCACCGGATTGCTCTTGCCAACTGAAGGCTGGCGCCCGCCTTCTGACTGAGTCAGATGGGTTGTTGGGGAAAGCAGATTGTCTGTACACTGGAGCTGACTGTCTATTGATTGAAGATCATCTGGCATTTCTCGCTGATCAACCTGTGCTGACTGAATCTGCTGGTTGGTTACAGTTTGCTTGTGTCCATGGATTAAAACATTATGGACTCTCATCGCTGCTGTAGTCTTTGCACTGAATGGACAGAGCTTGCATATAATAGTGGATGATGTGCTGTCTGCTTTGGTTGGTTTTTGGTTGCCGATGCCTGCTTGTTCTAACATGCATCCTATCGTAATGCACTTATGGTCAATTGCTTCCGTTTGATCACTCCATGCACGATTGCACATGTTGCATAGATATTGGCCATCGAAAGGATTCTTCTCCAAGCCAAGTATCACCTTATGATTAGCCTGAACGTGGCGCTGCATTTGTTGTAAAGCGAAAGTAGTGTACTTGCAAGCGTTGCAGTGATAAACTTGCGTACCAGTCAACATCCTGTAACTTGGTTTCATATACACTTGGTGGTACACCTGATTCTGCAAGTTACAGATGTGGAATACATCGCAAAGTTCTCGAGTTAGTTCTTTGTGTGATTTTATGTGCGTTATCATATCTCCCACCATGTCACACCGGAATTTACATCGGCAGCAACTGAATGGCTTACTTTGCTCATGTGCTCTTCGCTGATGCAAGGGCATGTTGTGTATGCTGTCCTGTCTGCTACAGAATTTGCACCGCATACGTAAGTCTGGACTGGTCTTTGCAGACAGGCTGTGTATAAACCAGCAGAGCTCCTTCTCAGCATAACTAGGACTGTAGATGTATTCAACTCTCTGGACGTACTTTTGCCTATGGCGAGCCTTGTCCGGCACATTCACTGGCTTGACAGCAGGGGACCGCTCACTTGTTTGTGGATCTGGACCTTTCAACACAGCGGAACTGCTACTACTCACTGGCTTGTCAGAATGGGACCTCTCACTTATTTGTGAATCTGGGTGTCTAATCACAGCAGAACTGCTACTATTCACTGGCTTTTCAGCATGGGCCCTCTCACGTGTTTGCGAATCTGGATGTCTAACCAGAGCAGAACTGCTACTATTCAATGGCTTGTCAGCATGGGCCCTCTCACGTGTTTGTGAATCTGGGTGTCTAACCACAGCAGAACTACTACTACTCACTGGCTTGTCAGAATGGGACCTCTCACTTATTTGTGAATCTGGGTGTCTAATCACAGCAGAACTGCTACTATTCACTGGCTTTTCAGCATGGGCCCTCTCACGTGTTTGCGAATCTGGATGTCTAACCAGAGCAGAACTGCTACTATTCAATGGCTTGTCAGCATGGGCCCTCTCACGTGTTTGTGAATCTGGGTGTCTAACCACAGCAGAACTACTACTACTCACTGGCTTGTCAGAATGGGATCTCTCACTTGTTTGTGAATTTGGGAGTCTAACCACAGCAGAACTACTACTATTCACTGGCTTGTCAGCATGGGCCCTCTCACGTGTTTGTGAATCTGGGTGTCTAACCACAGCAGAACTGCTACTACTCACTGGCTTGTCAGCATGGACCCTCTCACGTGTTTGTGAATCTGGGTATCTAACCACAGCAGAACTGCTATTATTCCCTAGCCTCTCAGCATGGGCCCTCTCACTGGTTTGTGAATCTGGACTTCTCATCGCAGCGGAACTGCTACTATTAACGAGTTCTACAGGACGTGTGACAGAGCTATAGCTCCTATCAATCGGGTACCATTTTGTAGGCAAATAGTTCAGATAATCAACAGATGGTAGCGCCCAATTTACTGAAAGATCCGACAAATGCGCTGCCTTCATATGATTCGTCAAAAATGTCATTGATCTTGTTCGGTACTTGCAATGTTTGCACAAGTACGGACACTCACTTCCATGGTATAAAACGTGTTGGTAAAGGGTCTGCAGAGAGCGGTACATGGTTCCCTTTCCTGCTCTTATGCAAGGTTCTTTGTCACATCTTCTCGGTAGCTTTGACATGGGATCGCACACTTCAAGCAGACACTGTTGGGCTTCTATGCTTGGTAGGAATGCACAATCATTGGTCTGTATGCACAGTCCTTCGACAATCCTTCGTAAGTATACATTTTGAGCTGATGAGGCTTCTTTTGATGACACAGTCAACATGATGGTTTCAACATCTGCACTGTGACTTTGACAATGATCTGCTCCCCTACTATTAACTGTCCCTTCAGGCACATCCCTAATCACCTGTTCAACTGAGGGATGATTTATAGGAAACTCCAATTCAATGGTAGAATCAGGAACATCGGTAACCATGGTAACATCTTTTTCACTACTTGCATCTGTAAGTCTTGATTCTATGACAGCTTGCCCTGCAATACTTGTAGGATCACCAACATCCATGACGAGATCTGAAGCAACATCTTCTCCACCATCAACATCCATATCTTTGCTATGATCATCATCACACAAACTTCCCTCATCATCATCATCATCGTCACCAAATTCTGCCATCTCCAAGTTGACATCTACCCTTCTCGGTATGTGATCTTTCCTTCTGGATTTCAGTGGGGCAAATTTAGCAAATTCCACACAGTCATTTGAAGAAATTGACTTTAGCAATGCCTTCTCTTTATGACACCATCTTTTAGCTGATGAAGACGTGGATGCTTCGGAGTTTGAAACTCTCTTCTTTGCTTCTACTCTTTTCTTCTGTACATCCTCATCTCTCTTCCTTTCCGTCATATTAGATTGACCACTTTTCCCTCCACTGGCAACATCTTGTCTTGGAAATGTCAGCATCGTCTTTGCTCCTCTAGGATGACATACCTTGTGGTTTGACTCGAGATGCCTCAGCATCGGTGACTTGAAAGATGACTTGAACTTGCACAAGTTGCAGTGATAGTTGTGCTTACGTACATGACTTCGCATATGAACTAGCGGTAGTACATCCTTTGAGAATCTTACATTGCAAATTCTACACTTGTACCCTGCTGATACTGGTGACTCTTGGATCATGGCTAGCTGGTCCCTGAACGAGTTTTCTTGGAATGTGTAATGACTGTTCTCCACATTGGGTGTATCACTGGGTGTATCATAGGCTGTGTTATCCTCAGGCTCTGTGTCATCACTGGGTGTATCATAGGCTTCGTTTTCCTCAGGCTTGGTACCATGGGGTGTGTCACTGGGTGTATCATAGGCTTTGCTATCCTCAGGCTCTGTGTCATGGGGTGTGCCATTGCGTGTACCACAGGCTTTGCTATCATCAGGCCCTGTGTCATGGGGTGTGTCACTCAGTGTATCATAGGCTTTGTTATCCTCAGGATTTGTGCCATGGGGTGTGTCATCATTGAGTGTATCATAGGCTTCATTATCCTCGGGCATTGTGTCATGGGGCTTGTCATTGATTACATCACAGGCTCTGTTAACCTCAGCAAAGTCAGTCTCTTGGCTTGTCAACTCAACATCCTTCAAGGTACATCTTCCCTCGCTACACAAGTCCTCATTACAAGAGTTGCCTTTGTGCTCCACACTTCCACAACACTCACTAAGTACATAGGGATCATCAGTGTTTTTGGATGCATTAAGCTGTGTTCCATTTTCTTCAGCACTAATACTAGAATACCCATCAATATATCCATTTTGTACCACTATTTCTTCAGCACCTAAACTGAAAGTCCCATCAAAGTTTCTGTTTCTTACATCCATTTCTTCATCTGCTATTGAAGGAATGGCTTCATATACTTTGACCTGTACATGTACTTCAACTTCAGGAATTTCTTCCAACTCAAAGCTGTCCTGGCATGTTTGCTCATTTGATTGGACATCAGCAATATAATTATCTTCGACAACATCTGCCACATGCGTGTCATTGCTGGCATTCATTGTTTCAGTCTCTTCCATAGAATGGTCCTCAATTCCTGAAATGTTGCAGAATGATCCTTCAAGTCTATCGTCATCGTACTCAACACTTTGTACCTCTGATCTACGTGGGTCTTCCAGTCCCTCATTCCCATCACACTTCTTCTCATCATCCTTACCAATGTCTGCTAAAAGTTTCAACATCACATCTAGAACAGGTAGTCTATCCACAGCTTCTATATCACCCTTATCTTTGTTATCACCCTCATCTTCGGTATATGACATCTTCTCGCCATCTATCAACAAGTGACCAGAGTCTGATGTCCCTGTCTTGATCTTAACACCACTGCTACTGTCTCTATCACCTCCTCCATGTACCACTCTTTTCTCTCCATCCAACAGGTTATCCAAGACCACTTCCATTGTCTTATTCTTGCCACCGCTCTCACTGCTCTCAAAGTCCACTTCAATTCCTTGATTCTTGGCACCACTCTCAGCACTGCTACCTTCTCTATTTTCTCCATTTACAAACATCTGCAGGTCCAATTCTGTTGTCTTGTTCTTACCACCACTCTCAACACTGCTACCTTCTCTTCCTTCGCCATTTAACATCGGATCAGGTTCCTCTGTCTTGGTCTTGGTACCAACAACTGCATTACTAAAGCCATCACTGATCTCACTTGTTTGGACACTAAGTTGGCCACCATTCAGTACCAAAGGATCATGAGCAATTTGTTGTGTGTCAGCACCGATGTGGATACTTTCGTCTCCTTGTGAACAGCTCACATGACACTGATCTTCCATTGTATATAGTTGGACCTCTGGTGGAGAATCTGGACTTTCATTGTCATTATCATTCACAGCTTCCTTTGTTGCATTTTTTTCTGTAACACGACTTACGCAATCAATATTCTCATTTGAAGCATACAGTTGGACCTCAGGAAGAGAATCTTCAGAATTATCTTCATTGTTTAGAACTGTTTCAGGGCCATGGGTCTCATTTGAAGCTGAATTGATCAGTTGTACATCCAGAGGAGAACAGGGGATCTTAACGCCATGCACTGTCTCTTCATCAACCTTGGTGGCTTTTTTCATCTGATTTTCTGGAGAACAGGGGATCTTAACTCCATGCTCTGTGTCTTCATCAACCTTGGTGGCTTTTTCTGATGTAGCATCTTTGGTACATGCTAGAGTGTTATGTGACGATATGTGCTTGTTCAAGTCCATGTACGACTTAAAGATCTTATTATGTCCACCTGCGGCACACTTAAGACATTTCCACAGGTATATTTTCAATCTCTTTGGTGTACTCAGCTGTTCTGAATCTTCTGATGCTTTGTACTTTGTAAGAAGCACTCTTGGTGAATGTTTGCTGAGACTATGAACTGACAATTCGTGCGAGTCTTTGAAGACTGGGCTTCCATCAGTACAAAGAGGGCACCTTAATAGTGCTGATGAATCTGTCATATTGGTCTCTTCTGATCTTTCTGTCAATGATGGAGTGCTTTCTTCTAATGGGGTAGAGCTCCAATGTATCGTTGGTGGGAGGTCTATTGTTAAGTTCTCTTCTGATCTTTCTGTTGACGACAGAGTTTTTTCCTCCAATGGCTCGGAGCCCTTCTTTAATGGTGGTAGTAAGTTTGTAAAGTTTTCTTCAGATTCTGCTATCAATGTTGGAGTCCTTTCCTCTGATGGCTTGAAGGTTGCCTGTTCCAATGGCGGTACTAGAAAGTAGGTGGTCAAGTTCTCTTCTGAACTTTCTGCCGATGACAGAGACTTTTCTTCTGATGACTTGGAGGTCTGTTGTAACATATGAAATGATGGTGGTGCAACTGTTGTCAAACTCTCTTCTGATCTTTCTGTCGACGAAAGAGTCCTTTCTTCTAATGGCTTGGAGGCTTGTTGTAAAGTATGCAATGGTGGTGGTAAACCTGCTGTCAAACTCTCTTCTGATCTTTCCATCAATGAAAGAGTCCTTTCTTCTGATGGCTTGGAAGCCTGTTGTAAAGTATGCAATGGTGGTGGTAAACCTGCTGTCAAACTCTCTTCTGATCTTTCTGTCAATGAAAAAGTCCTTTCTTCTGATGGCTTGGAGCTCTGCTTGCCAGCTGATGGGAAGAAGTATTGATGATCATGAGTAAGACTAGGAATGCTAGTACTTGAAGCTGTTCTTTTATGTTTAGCGCTCATGTGCTTCTGCAGATGCCACAGAGATCGGTACTTGTGGTTATCCTTGTAGCAAAATGGGCAACCTACACGGAAACCCTTGCGAGGACTCTTTGACGCTGTGGTCTTCTTTGTCTCTTCCCTTTGCAAACCATACATTCTCTTTGTCTCTATGATATCAACAGATTTTGAAGGACTAACTTCCTGATGGAACATAAGCAGGTGCTGTTTGACGTCATCGAACGAGCTGCTCACTAGAAGGCATTCAGCGCATTTATACAAAACCTTTACCAGCTTAGGTTTAATGAGCTGAGATTGGTGATTGGTTGCATCCGTTGGATGCCCTTCACCTTCTGCTCGAGTAGTATGGACTTCTGCTCCATTTGGAGGATTGGCCGGGTGGACTTCTGCTCCCTTCGGAGGATTGGCTGGATGGCACGAGATTCGGTGATGGTCCAACCACGGTCGCTTTGGAAATATCTTGTTGCACTCAGGGCATTTGTGACTGCTGAATGATGTGTCGGCCATGTTGTTTGTCTGATCTATTGGCATAGCGGATACTGCTCAGTGGCGACGATGTAGCTGATGATGAAGCTGATGATGTAGCTGTAGAGTAGAAAATGGGAAATAAGACACATTATTAATAAACAAGTTACAATTCACCATTGCAAGACATTTTTTCAAATGTACCAATTCCAAAACAAGGCAGTCTCTAACCACAAGTCTAGCCTGCTTTCATGCCTACCTGCTTTAGTGATGATCAAGTAGCAATGAACTACAGTCCAACCTCTTTTATCCGGCCATGATGGGACCAAGCACTGTACGTGAAAAATCCGGATAAGTGAATTACATGTAATTCTGCATTGACTGTCCCAAGTACTGAAATTGTGACAACAAAAGATTGTTTTAACATGGGGTAATTTCACTAAAAGATGGCTTTAGAGTGCTTTATGCAACATAGATAGGTCATTCTAAGCATTCAGGGCATGAAATTAAGGTGTTTTAAAAATCATCAAAAACATATTCCCCTGTGAAGATTTCACAGCCGGATAACAGAGAGATCCATATAAAAGAGGCCCGGATAAAAGAGGTTGGACTGTATTGCAAAATAAGTATTATCAGCAATATGGAAAGAATGCACCGGTCGGTGATTAATTATATAATTTTAATAATAATAATAATAATAAGGAGCCTAGCATTTACTCTAGGTCCAGAGACACTCTGAAACCGCAAAAAAAAAAAACTTACAATTTTTTTCCAATTTCGGATACCCGATTACCCGCCCGAAAAATGCGTCAGGTACCCAGGCACAAAATTACGGTAATTACCCAAAAACCTCTGGCTTAGTTAACATAGGCCTCCACCTCAATCTAGGAAAATACATGTTAGTTAACTTTTGGAAAATTGGTAGAATGGATCCATTTTCAGATTCTCCCAAATCAATGTTAACCCCCTTTTTTTAGACAAGTACACTCAATGACCCCCTTTTTTCATCAGCTGATCAGCTCACACCCAATGACCCTGTTTTTTTAAAGTTTACACCAAATCTGCATATATCTTTGCACGCTTCAAGTGCATGTTGAACACATTCAAATAATTTGGGGCAATTTTAACCAATAAATGTCATTTTTTAAAGGGGGTTAACCCTATTGGTTTTGGATATGGATTGTCTTTAAAACTGCATACATGTAATAATATCAAATATCGTCCCCTTTATGCTGCTTCGTTGAAAAAAAGAGCATTTTCAGCGTAAATGTGAATAAATAGCAAAATTAGCAATCCAATACCTGGGTATGCGTGAATTGCATTCTGGGCAGGCAAGCAACAACAACATGTGCCGTAATTCCCTTCGTCATGTACCGTGCGTGCGTGGTGCACTGACATGACAATCAAGCTCCACTAGTCACGTTCCGATACTAAGTTGTGACACTAGTTTTAATAATTATAATAGGCCTACCACTAACCACAACCAGTTTCGTCTTTATATCGTTCATGATAGATTTTTGTGTATAAATGATGGCAATAGCCATGCCATTATCGACGAGAACAAAACAGACCTGATGACAATGCTGCAAATGCACGTATTGAACAGATTTTTTGTTTTAACTCTTTTCGTACCATTTCAGAAAAAAGGAAACAAAATATATTTCCTCTTGCAATATGTACATTTCAAATGAATGTAAAAAAACTTTCTGTTAAAAATGGAGAGGAAAAAGAGAACTAATACCGGGTAGTGAACCGGGTACCTCATGGGTAAAACATAACACGCTAACCAACTGAGCTATTTGGCCCGTTTCGTTCATGACAGAATTTTTAGATCTATATACTACCGCCGTAAAGCTGGAGTCTCCCGGGGAGTCTCCTCAGCAGTTAGTGTGGTTCGCTCTTTTCACAGAATGTGAATGTGAATGACGCAAAACAAATGTAGCGGTTTGAGGAGACTGATTATTCATTCATAATTCATAATTCCCTACCCAGAAATCCGACGTACTTTTAGTATTTAGAAATTGGTAGCCTGTAAAGGCCGATGTTTTCATGATTTCTCCGAAATACATCGATTTGGGGCGCCAAATTTCAGGATAGTAATGAGAAAAATAGTATCTATTATGTGATACCAAAACCTCATCAACAATGAAAAATATCGGGGGGATGATGCTGTCTATCGGGTTACGGACCTTTAATGTCAATGAATGACACCCTATTTTTACAGTCCACATTGAATGATCCCCATTGAGCCCATTTCAAACAAAATTCTACACTTATGGACCCATACTACATGTAGTCCCCTAGTGTCACTTTCATATTTGAGTGCCCCCTCCCTCCCCCTGTGCTATCATTTACACGGTAAACATGGTAAAGGGTGTAACTTTTGGTTGTGAACATTTTGATCCGTAGTGGTCTAATATTATAAACTACAATATCTACAGGACCGTTCACAAACACTTGTTAGGGGGACCTGATGCAAAATAATTTCATCGCGAAAATTTTTCGGCCCCCCCCCTTTACAGACCTCAAAATTTTCAGAGCCCCCCTTTTTGACATGAAAATTATGGGTCAACCCCATAGAAATGCATATAAACTTAATTTTCCCATAAAAATTTGTGGTCATTTTTTTCAGGCCTCCCCTAGGAGGGTAAAAAAACTTTTCAGCCCCCCTAAGAAGTGTTTGTGAACGGTCCCCTATACTACAAACTGTAGGACCAGGAGGCACCATCTTTGGGACCAGGAGGCTAGGACTAGGAGCTCATTATGGCTCCTAGTCCAGGCATCCTGTTTTCCAGGCGGCGAGTGGCATTGGGCTATTGAAACTTGATGTTGAGTTTAGCGTCCCATTTTTTTCAGCTCATAATGAGGCAACTATTTCATTATTCATTATTTTCAAAGGTTTCATTATCAGAGGCCTTTTACCAATGTTTATGCGCTTTTGTTCATTCTAATTGGGTATCGCCAGTCGCAATATAATGTCACAAACACACATAAACATTTATAAAAGTATAATTATCTTACTTTTTGTTTTTCAAGTTTTAAAACAAACTAAATGTATTCCAAAGTATACCATGCCAGTCTTCTTCACTCCAATTTGTACTAACCTCTCCGTATACATTTGAGGATGGGGAAATGGGGGGGGTCGAATCATACAAAAATAACAATCATGCAGAACATTATGAGATAAATTTTTGGCACCAATTTGTCAAAACTAGGTCTTTCCTAGTTAAATTATTTACAACATCAACAATGTCCATCTGGTAAAAACATTTTGGCTAGGTTGAAATTTCTTCCAGTCTACCCTGGTATCCCAAAGGTATAATTGAAATAATTGGATAGAGCAAGGGTCAAAAACCTGTATATTTTTAATGCCGTAAAATGGGGTGACTTTGGACACTGGGGTGACTTTGGACACACATGGGAAAAACTATTATTTCATGTAGGCTGTTTTACCTTTTAATATTTTTAAGAATATTTTTGTATGTTCTTATGTGGTAATGTATGGACATTACAAATGACTAAAGTTTTCCAGTATAATGTGTTATCTTATATGTTTTTCAAAACTTTTTAGCGGGGTCCATAAAATACAGAATTTTTGTGGTGGTCAAACTTTTGGTACTCCACCGGAACATAAGAGTGGAAACTCAAGCCTGTTGGTTGGATAGTAAACACAGATGAATCAAGAACCTACCTGGATAGTCATGATATCATAAAAGCAGGCTGTGTCCAATGTCACCCCAGGGTTTGGCTTCCTTTTTGGGGTGACTTTGGACATAACAAATGAATACAGAAAAATTTGACACTTTGTTAAAAATACACCACACCACAGTGACCATGCCCTACCACAACAGTGTCCTCTGTGCTCCTACCCACCTCACAACTACTTCCACCCTCTCCATTGCTCTACTCTTCAGGTCGGGGTGACTTTGGACATGCACTTGATTACAAAGTGTCTAAAGTCACCCCAAACCCAGGGGTGACTTTGGACAAACTTTGCCCCAAAACAATTATCGTAAAATAAAATAAACTCGAGTTAACCTTATGGGCATGAACTGTCCTCTAATTGGTACTTGCCAAACCCAACATGAAATTCAGAATTCTACTGATCATTATAAAAATATTTACGAAAATACATCAAAATTGTCCAAAGCCACCCCATGTTACGGTGCTAATTAATATTTAGATGGATTCATCTAATAGTTCTCAAGGCTTTCTATAGTTGTTGAAGGGGTTTAAAAATTTTGCAGAAATTTTCTTTCTGATTTGCAAAATAATGAATTATTTTCAGATTTTACATCTCAAACGCGGCACAAAATTCATAACGCGGGCGGTGGACGCTAAACTCAGAATCAAGTTTCAAGTGCCTTATAGAGCCGGCAACTTGTGAAACCGCCCGGCAGTATGGCATTTTCCATATACTCGGTTAGTTTTGTGGGGTTCATTATCGAACCCCAACAGTTTTAACTTGTATTTACATTATTTATTAACATAGGCCTATTTGTTTGTGATATTTCAAACATTTTAAAATGTCATAATAATCCCATTCAATTACACGGTTGACTTGACGATGAAAATTTACTAAATTTAGAGAATGCATGGCGACCACCACCTGCTGTTTTCAATGCAATAATTGTTAATTTCTGAATGAGTGGCTTATGTCTGTCAACAGGCATTTATTGTGCAAGCATAGACCTTCAAATGTCTGTGGTGCAAGAAACATGCAAAGGACTTTAAATTTGAAGGCAACTGGTCAAAAATACCTTGGAAGGTGGTCCACCATTTGATATCAAGGTGGGCTTGGCAGTTTTTTAAGAAAAAATTGTCTTGCCATCTGAGCAAAAAAATTAGGAAGGAGGAGGGGCTTTTCTTTTTCTTTTGAAAAATGGTGTAAAACCTCAAAAAAGGAGGCATTATTTATTTTGTTTTTCTGGTGCCCATCTACTGATCACAAACCAAGGCTATAGAACTTCTCTAAAACATCTTCATTAAAAAGTTATAACTGAAATTAATAAAAAGAAAATTTAAGAATCTTCAAAAAAGAAAGCGGGAGAGTACAAAACATGTTTGTTTTTTTACTCGGCCTAAATCAATAAGATCTCAATTAAAATCAAATAAATCTATTTTTTATTTATTTTTTTAAATAAAAAAATTGCCAACCCTGAACAGGAAGGTTATTCTAGAGTTTAACTGCTTTCATTTGGAAAATGCGCTACCAGCATCATGGTTCATATCTTCATATATTAAAAAGCAAACATATAATATACAAATAATTTTAAGGGGATGAAAAACGGCAGTCATTGGATGTAGAGCTTGCCCCCATTATGAAAGAAGTCTATTGACAGGCACATGATGGGTACCCCCTGAGATAATATAAACTCCATACATGCAATACTTTGATGCATGTAATTGTTTATTTTATTGCAACACACAAATAGTTTGTAATTTGTAAAATTTCACAATAATTGTGCTAGCCACACAGGAGCCAACAATATAAATCTTATCAATTATCAGGTCACCATTGTTGACAGGCCCCTTGAAAAACCTACACAAGCAAAGTAGCCAATTACTTGAAAAGCTGCAAGAGTATCAAAAGTGTGCCTCAAGTATCAAAGTAAACATCACTATTTATGATACCACCCACTTGAAAGCCTATTAAGGATAATCAGTCATTCATATCAACTTATATTGATTGAATAGACCACAGGATGCACATTTGTACAACAATGTGATAATCCCCAATATTCACATATTAAGGCCAAA
This sequence comes from Amphiura filiformis, assembly GCF_039555335.1. Lineage (NCBI taxonomy): Eukaryota > Metazoa > Echinodermata > Ophiuroidea > Amphilepidida > Amphiuridae > Amphiura > Amphiura filiformis. The sequence continues at coordinate 2,285,929 of NC_092643.1, forward strand.
AAAAAAAAAAATTGTGTTGCCCTCCCAAGCCTAAAATCTGGTAGTACAGCCGGCGGATTTTTTTTTTTAAATTTTTTTACCAACTCAACCATTTGATACCTACTATTTCACAGTAACATGAGTGAAGAGAGGCATATATGCATAATATTGGCTGTATTTTCACCCAATGTTGAATATTTTATTGAAGTAAATATTAATATTAAGACCCTTCACAATTAATTCTTATTCTTATTCAATGGGTGCGTCTTGTAAAGAATTCACGTAATTTGATTGGTTTTCAGGTGTATAATATCTCACAATAGTTGATAGTGATATTAGTCAGGGCGCACCACGCCATATGCAACGGCGGCACGCTTGTTGCTCCTCAATGATCGCGCGATAATGCGTTCGCACAGAATACACGTAAGAGAACTAAGAACGCGATTCAGCGGCTTAGATGTTCGTGATGGTTTCGTTCATTTAAAACAACGGGGATGTCCTCACAAAAGTAACTTTATTTTTTTCTGAAAACTTCTCGCAAAAATTACATTAAAACTCAGCTGGTGACCCGAAACATCGTAGTGGATGCGCCGGCATCCACTACTCAAAATATTGGCCAGCCCATCCATTATGACACGATATTGGATAGGCAAAAGACAAAATCCTATCATTTATTCTCTAAGTTTTATACTATTTAAAGATTTTAAAAAAGGCATGAGGTAACTTAATTATAAGTTATTTATTACTTATTATTTTTTTCATTTTGAAACAAGTGGTCACAGCCCAATATCAACATCTTGCATGGTACATTTTGGCACTGCAGATCATATTGCAATATGGTTGATTTTACACATTGATAATAATATCATGTGTTATTTGTTTGTTCAGGATTCATGATCAAAGTAAGAAAGTAGCAAATTAATGTAACAAAATGTCATTTAACAGAGAAATGACAGATAAAAATCAAATAATTAAATATTTTGCAATTCTCAATTTTTGATGCGGGCGGGAAATAGGAAACTCAAAATCAATTGTGAAGGGCCTAACATCCATGTTGTTGGGATTCAATGAGTAAGTCCTACTATCCAATTCAAGTGCTGGCTTGGGGCACAATCTTTTAGTGAACATCAGGGATCCGTGAATAGGCTTGGGGTACATGTATGATATAAAAAACATTTGTTAAAAAAAAATTATTAAAAAAAAAAAATTAAAAAAAAATTAAAATTGAAATTTTTTTTTTTGGAAAAAAACAAACAAAAAACGGGCCCAGATTTTCGCGATTTTGACCCGGCCGCGGAGGGCAACACAACATTTTTTTTGGCCTAATCTAAGGGTTTATCTATTGTGTCATTTGGTAGTCAAATTGGGTGACTTTTAATGGTGGGAAAAATAGGTGAAGTCGGAGGATGTGTGGCAAATTTGCGGGAAATTTTCAGTCATCCCAAAAAAATTAATGATAATTAGGCGACAAAAAACCCAACCCTGTCTTACGGCCTGACTGAAACAAACTTTGCATTTTGGGAGAAATAATTTAATTGCTAAAATCATGTAAAATCAGCTGTTCATTGATTTTGACCGAATTTTTATTTAAAAAAATCCAGAACATTTTTCAAAATATGTTTGCAAAAATTTTTTTTTGCCAGATTTGTCAAGCTGCAATATTTAAGGTTCATTTTAGCCTCCACAAATTAAAAGGAAAAAAATCCAGACTGACCGACCTTACTTAGTACTTGTAAGTTCCTCTGGCCGTAAAACAAGGTGTATATTATTTGGTCACTTAAAATATATTTTTTCCACAGATTTGGAGAGACCCTTGATTTTTAATTTTACAAAAATTGGAAAAAAAATTACCAAAACATTTAAGCCTATAACTTTTTGTGATCACTAGAGGGGCCTACCTCTCAAAACAATAGAATAAAAAGGGCCTCCTCCTTAATGTGTTTGAATATTTAAAAAAAAACTTAATATTTTGACCTTTAAAAATGTATTAATTTGTAGGTTCATTGGCCTTCTGCAATTTTTGGGTACTTTCCTAACTTGTCTCAATTCCAAATTGGACAACTATTTTAGTGACCTGAGTGACCTGCCATTTGGGCTGAAATGTTTCTTGGCAACTCTGCAGAAAAACCCTGTCCAATCAATATCTGTGGTCAAATGAGCCTGATTATGATTATGATTGGACTACAAAAGAAATGGACCCATCAAGATGGGCTTTTATTTTATTGTACAATAACACAGATCTATGTCATGAATGGGCATTACAAATAGGCCTGGATGCAGACAATTACAAATTGTTTATGATTGTTCATGCTGCATGCAAAGGAAGCAGGGTGGTCAATCAACTTGAAAGCAAAATTGAGATGATCCCTTTTACCATCTAGACTTTATTCATCTGAAGACACAAGAGTATAAATGCTCTACATGTTGTACACTAGTCTATTAATTATTTCGAATGGCAAAAACTTCCACAAATGTCACCCATTCTGACAAAACCAGGAACAAGTTGCATTTTTGACATTTCATGATTTGAATAAAAATAATGTAAGTACTACTAGACAATAAGCTTTAAAATGATACTAAAATTAAACACCTCAAAAAAAGTAACTAACCCCCCTTAAAAATGCCATTATTCAAAAAGGGACTATTGTATTACAAATCTGTAAAATGCATTGGAAGCAGAATTTATTTCTGCCCATTTTGACACCTCATTTGATACAATAGCCCAGAAAACAATAAAACACCCATCAATTTAATGTAGTGAGGTCCAGATTTGAAGGTTGCAATTACATACAATACAAAAACACTCAGATATCATTACACAGATTTCCTTCCATTTATATACTGAATACAAAATCAATACAATTTACTGCAACTTTCAAATCTTGGGTTACATTGATTTAAATGTACCATGGAGCGTGTTTATAGTGGTGTACGGTATTTATACGGTATCCTTATACGTATGGGATTAGGATGGAATGTGACTTATCCGTTATCTCGGCTGTTTATAGTGGCAACCAATAGCGCTATTCTGAATCCGAGGTGGTTGAACTCTGCGTGTTCGGGGTCACCGCAATGCAATGTGGGAGGCACAAATATTTTCACAGTTTCAAATAGTTTGCCGTCGCAACGATACCGGCCTATTTTTTTAACATTATTGCTATAGTACTGTACCATATTTGTAGGTAATGTGTTATTAGGCCTCTAACAGTCAATTTTGAGTTTCCCGTCACATAATTTCTGAAAACAAGTGAGGTAACTTTTTCATTATTCATTATTTGTCTGCCTTTCATTATATGACCAACACGCATGTAAAATGTGTTGTTATTTGCCGCTCACTCACTTGAAGATGGATGTTTAGCCCAAATGAGATTCAAATGTAAAGAGTCTGCAAGGTTGACAGCAAAATGTATGTTTTGATTTTGATTTTTCCACAAAAAATAAAGGGATATTCATAATTTTTTTGCAAATATAACCAGTTTTCATTGGTATTTTTTGGAAAATCACAATAATGAATTCAAATGAGGGTCAGAAAATGAAGTGAGGGCGGGTGACGGGAAACTCAAAATCGACTTTCCTTGACCTTACAGTGATAAATTTGAGCTGGGAGAGTTATACAACCCTGCTCCACTTCCTTGAATAACGGTATCGTTAATCCCTGTCTGTTTATAGTGGCCGTATACGGAATGAATATACTGCAATATCCATCGATATCGAAGGATATCAGTTCCGTATAATATGTGCGGCAAACAGCGCTATTGGTCTGTTTATAGTGGCGACTAATACCGTATAAGATGTACGTATACTCTAAATACCGGATAATCTGGCTCACTATAAACACGCTCACTGAAATAGTAGATGAGAAGGAACCGCAACTAAACCATCATCAAAGTTCCAAACACATTGCCGACATGTACATTCACGTTTCTATACACTTCAACCGCTATTGTTATCATAATCCTCGGGATTATATCCCAACACGATGGTCATTGGTGACGTAACATTTCTATGACATGACATTTTCAATTCTAAAGCTGCAGTCAAGCGACCATTGCTTATGGATTAAATGCAGGCTTGTGAGCAGGAAAGGGTGGGAAATATGAATGCATTATGGGACAGATGGGATAACATAGCCAAAAATAATGCCTTGTGGGAAGGATGTATTACCAAAATCGGAAGTAAAGTCATATATTTGAAACATTTAGGGGCAAATTTACCTATGTGGAGGGTCTGGGGCTCATATAAAAATTTAAAAAGTGCCTTTAGTCGAAAATACAACATATTTTGATTAAATTTCCCAATATTTGTATTGTTTTGACTTCCTCTGCATCTGAAAATGCAGAAACTTGTTGCAAATGTTTATCCAGTCTAAATGAACGTTAAAAGTGCGCTTTATCAACCAAGGTCACAACAACCGGTTCAAAATTTGTTTGTTCGCAAAGATTTATCGCTATGAATTTCCAGTAATGCTTCCAAATCATGCTGATGGCGGCAATATTCATGAGTGTCCTCAAAAGGGAATTTGTCGAGTCCTCTTCCTTTGTAATGATTCAAGAATAGATAAGAGGGATTAGGCAAAAAAAAAAAAAAGTTGTTTGTTTGTCCTCCACCGCCCGCTCCTCAGATCAAGGCCTGACCAATTTTTTTTTTTTTTTTTCAATTTTTAAAAAAAAAATAAGTAAAATTCAATTTTTTTTTCAGATTTGGAGTATCTCTGGACCTAGCTAGAGCTAAATACTTGGTACTTGGTATTGGTAACCTCCAAAAATCTCCTTGAAGAAGTTTAAACTGGAGGCTCGCGAGGGTGGATTAGTTTTTGTTTAGAGCTGGGTCTTGCAGGAGAGATGACTTGAACTTGAAGGGGTCTGGTTGCGCAACAGTTGACTGCTGAAGCTTGTTCCATGTCTTAATGGGTGCTTCAGGGGCTCCCATTGAAGAGTGTTGAGCAGCTGGGTAACACTGGTATCTCTGCCATAAGTGTTGGTAACAAAACGGGCGGCTTGTCGCTGCACTCTTTCCAAGTAGGCGATGTTTTTAGATGTGTAGAGATCCCATGATGATGATGCTGCTAAATACTAAGATCTTTCATGGTTAAAAGTAAAAAAAGCCCCCCCAAAAACATTTTGGGTCTTCAATATGCAAAGTTATAACTTGTGTTCATGTCATAGTCTATTATTTTTAGTGACTTCAAAATACATGGATTTGAAATCATTAAAAGACTATGACAATTGACATGAACACAAATTATAAATTTAATTAACTGTAGGCCTATATTAAAATAATAAAATGTTGGTTTTTTTAAGTCATCATGAATGATTGAAGCATTTAGCTCTAGCTAGGTCCAGGAATACGCCAAATCCGAAAAAAAAAAAAAAAAAAAAAAAAAATCCCCCGCACTTCCTCTTTCAAAGCTGTGGAGGACAAACAAACAATTATTTTTTTGGGCCTTAACAGGCGATCGATTTCGTTGTGATTCCTTCTCATCTACTATTTCCATGAATGTACCCTGTGACGTCAATATTTCCCGGGCAATATTTAGTCAATTGCTACAAATGAGGTGTCAAAATGTGCGGAAATAAATTCTGCTTCCAACGCATTTTACAGATTTGTAACAAAATATCACCCATTTTTGAATAATGGTCATTACTTAAGGGGGGTTAGTTACTTTTTTTGAATTGTTTATATAAATAGCACCGACTCTGTACTTGGATATTGGATATTTTGTAAATGATACCTTGCTGTTTTTGCCAAATTGCTTTTCTGAGTAATGGGCCAATATAGTTTCCGGCTTAATAGGAAGGTGGACATGGCACTACATCTACATGTAAATATAGAGAGTGGCTGCAAACTTTTGGATTTTGTGTTTTAAAACCCAGTCCCAGGCAAACTAGCCTGCCTTGTATTTAAAAAAAATTATACCCGGAGTGATAGTCATGTTGTAAACTACTGACTGTATCTCTATAACTTCCTTCCTTCCTCACATTCGTATATCTGTTAATGTCAGTGGAAATCGTAGTGTAAACTACTCTATGTCTTCAGCCCGAAACTCATGAACTTCCTTCCTTCCTCACATTCACATGATTCGTATCGGAAATGTCAGTGGAAATCGTAGTGAAGAAGAAGACCGAGTGTTTCGGGTTTCTATCTCTGGCTGTTGTCACGGTTGTGTGAACATGTCAACAACATGTATGCATGACCATATTTTCTTATCAAAACTAAAGTAATAAATAAAATATATAATTGATTTGATACTTACCTTGCAATTCTTCAGCAGGCACCGACAGTTCTCGATGAAGAAAGTATCTTGTCGAATTTCATTTGATGCCAAAAATACTTCGGGCCGGATGATCAATGCAATGACAACTTGCAAGTTTTTTTTAGCTGAAGAGAGTTTTGCCAAACCTGACCAAAGCTTCACAGGGCGATATTCTCCGTCTAGCACGTCTAGATCATAATAACATTTTACTTGGCCTGTGGAGGAAGGAAGGAGGCCGAAATGGCATTCTTTTCAATAAACATTACATCAAGTCAGTCTCAAGAATTACGATGAAAGTCATTCATTACGATGGCTTGCATGCTGCAAAGCATGAAAGTGGTAAAGCTTATCGGCAAAATCACGTGGATTTGCTATGATCATCTCAGATGCAAAGATAAAGATGGACTCCTACACTTATAATAGGGGTGTTGTAGTATGCAGTTTCAATTATTTGACGAGTAAATAAAATCAATCCGTGTATTATTGTTTTAGCAATTCTTTTCAGCAATTCACTTTTCAACTCACCCAACTTATTTTCACGATACATAATAATAATTACGATAAAATCTGGGGATAAAATATAAATAACATAACACGCATCCCTTATTTTCATTGTGGTTGCAACCTGTCAAAACTTGGACCTAGGGATCATCTTCTATGCTCAGACACATGTGGCCGTGAAAGAGTCACCCCGCACATGTTGAATGTTTATTTATTACATCATGTAGGGGGTACAACATGGTACAACCAAGGATGCTATGCTTTTTCTGAACGATTCTGGTTGCTGTCACTTTTGGTACTTTTCGTGTTTCATGCTTTATATTCGGATACTTTATAGGTAGATGCAGGGAGCAGATAGATGTCAGTGATTCGAGTTTCAACCCTGTTTCTAGTTCTGATCTGAGCTGAGTTTGCATGAACTTGATGTCAATAACCGTACAAGCTCTTCCCTGGTACAACAAGAGCTAAACAAGGTAAGCTTAACCACAAATAACTGCTTTAAATTTGTAAGTTTCAACTTCATCCTTCGATCGGTACTACATGTATTGTTGTGATTGTGAAATATGCAATTTTCGCTGTAGTTTGAACCCGAGTTTGATGTCATGGAAAAGCAATATAATCCACTGTAGGCCTATTTGTATTCGATGTTTGGTACTGTGGCGGGACGGCCGATTGCCGAGATGAGTGAATGTCTCAATGAGTGTTATTAAATGAAAACCTGGTTAGGCTGTAACTTGGTATATGAATGTCAGGTGGCCGGGTTGACACCAGTTCCCAAAATGAGAACACGAAAAGTTTTGTATTGAGACTAGGGTAAGTCGTGGGGGCAGAACCCCACCTTCCGATACCTTTTACAAACAGAAGTGCATCTAAATAATATCACGTATGAGTTCTCTTTCTTTAACTTCAACAGTGCTTTATTTCCATAACTCCAGACTACAACGTACAAGACTCAGTCACACCCCTATACTTTAGCTTCCTACTACTTCCACTACCCCTGCAATGCTACCCAGCTAGCACCCTCCCTCATCTGCAGCAAAAGATGAGAATGACACGAGGTCGCCCAGCCATACGGCGCGCTGGTTGGCTGAGGAGATAATTGATTGGATACGTGCGGTGCGCTAATTGGCTGAACGGTTAATTGATTGGATACGTGCGGTAGCTAATTGGCTGAACGGTTAATTGATTGGATACGTGCGCTAATTGGCTGACAGAGATAATTGATTGACTGAAAATTACAAGAAATCCAATTTAAAGGGATACACGCGATTTGGGTAGGAAAATGAAATGGGAATTACCTAAAAATAATATTATGTGTTGCTTGATTTACCAATACCGTTTCACAGCCCCCCTCCCACAATGTGCCGTCCCTGGCACATGGACGCAAAAACAAAATAAACGGCATTGGTAAATGCTGCCTTATCTTAGTACTACACTACTCTACTCCTAACTAAATGAAAATGGCCTAAGTCTTCAAACTGCGTCTGTATCAGTCTGTCAGTTCTGACATCTGCGATGCTGGTTGTCCGTCATCATTAACCACTCGAATGTCTAACTGCTACCATCCTCTGAAGTATGTACGTCATGGTTGTGGGGAAATGGTTGGTCAGCCCATCTATGGCTAGAAAGGCATTGGAAGAAGAGACGGTTTGGTGGTAACCGTCACTCTACCCAGTTATCTCCATAGTGCTGGAATGAAAGTCTGGTGGTCCCACCACGGTAAGTATCCTCAAACACCGCGGCTATACATATAAGTTTGGAATAATCTAATGCTCTGAACACTCCTCCTTGTGATTCATAACATTAAGAAACCACTGCAAATACCAAACGTCACTCGGAAAGAAAAACAAAATAATAAAGGGTACCGTGAAGGTGCAGTACAAAGACGGCTAAGGCGGTGGAGGGAGCTTGTCCCCTCGCTCTGGTAAAGGACCAGCCTATCACCCTATCATGCGGGTACCACCAGAATCTCATAAGTTCCCCCGATACTTCTGCTACTCTGCTTCCCCGTCTTCCTTTCCTCCGTCTCTTCGCCGACTGGTTGCCTCTCCACTTCCCCCCATCTATTCTCTTCGTAAGTCATTGTCATGGGAGTTTGGTTGGTAAGCTCATCTCTACTTGATTGCATTGGTAATAGGACGGTTTGGACCTTCACTCCGAACCAGTGTCCTTGACTCTCCCAAGCTATCGTCCTCAAGGCGGTACCAAGGAGTCCAGTGACGTACAGACATCACCACCATCTATATTTGGCACAACACATAGCACATAACTCCTGAAACTATCACTGACTCCCCGTTGTCCTGACAACATTTCCATACTCCTATAAGGAAATAAGTGTGACAAGTCCCAAAGTACAGTCTCCCTGTCTCGTCCGTAGAAAACACATCATCATTTGAAGAACCATGCACCCATATTAACTCATCTCTCACACACAGCCACGAAGATCACCGATGAAGACATCTCCCACTCTACTTCAACCGCACGTTTGATTTTACTCGAATACGCAACAACATCAACACAACTTAAAACACACTGAAAACTGCAACGAAACTTATTTACACTCCTCCACCTCTTGACTACTCTTGACTACTGCTGACTTTTAGTTAGCTCCACTCCTCAGAGCTCGCACATGTACCAAAGGCCGCCGCTCCTGTTCCACCACAGGCACCCCACACTTCCAAGGCTCCAAGTTCAGTCCCTCGCATACTGTCAACCGTCCCTTTTGACAACCACTGGCCTACTAACCCTGCTCCTCTGTACACGAACAGCGCCTCCCGCTAGGTTAGCCATCACCATATAGGGCCCATCACCCCACCCAAACAAACTCTCCAGGCTTGACTCGAATACTTGGCTTCATTGGTCGTACACCGGCATCCACTCCACGTTGGCTATGAAAAGTCTCAGCAACTGTAACTCCCCGTCCCATCAGGTAATTCTGCACAGTATCATACATCCCCACCCAATAATAATTCTTTCTCACCCGAGTCAATGTACCCCTCTTTGACCATAATTCATCCAGTACTTCCTTCTGTAGTCCCTCCGCAACACAACCAACCACCTCACCGACCTGCCGTCATCGCTCTCCCATCTCCTGACCAACACCCCTTCACTCACACTTAATATGTCCCACTGCCTCATATACGCCCGTGTCGCAGAAGAAAACCTCGCTACTACTCCCCACACCGGCTTCCTACCCTCCATTTTCCATCTCAAAACAGGGCCAGTCACCCTATCTCGTAATTGCATGTCCCTTATGCTCTCCAAAGTAATCGATCCTCCTCTTACACCTCCTTCGCCACTACAGCCCCCCTCCCAGTCCTGATCTCCTCTCCGCACATTCCCTTCCATCTTCCCTACTACCTCCTTCTTCCTTAGCCTCCTATCACCGTGTACACCTCCTTCTCTACTACTGCCCCCCTCCCAGTCCTGATCTCCTCTCCACACACTCCCATTCGTCCTCCCAACTGCCTCCTTCTTCCTTAGCCTCCTATCACCTCCCTTGCTGCTCTGACTCTCTCCGACTACCTCAGTCGTGTCACTACTGACACTACTATCCCCCTCTACGGTCAACAGCCGAGACACACACTTTTGTCTCACATAAACTCCTGCTGACACTGACCCCCTCGGTGGTCTTTCAGCTGTCTGAGGGGCCCGTGCACTTTTGAATTCTACTTTCTTTGGGGCAGTATTCCATAACCTCACCTCAACGGCTTTCAGTGAGGTGTCTATCGAGTCCATTCTCGCTTCCATCTCTGCCACCTTACTATCTGTCTTCGCCTCCAGCCGGGACATACACTGCTCACCATACTCTAAATTACCGGCTCGCAAATCTTGTCCCTCGGCTATAGCCACCCGCTGCTGGGACCTAGCACTATTTGGCCTTGCATACACTCCTACCGACACCGAACCTCCTGGCCCAACTTTCTCGCCATGAACACCATTCCTCACCCGTTCCTCCTCACTGTGGAGAAATGACTCCATGGCCTCTGCACTACTTATTGCCTCCCCAAAAGTTTTGGACCTCACCCGAAAGACCTCCTCTCTCAGCTCCACAGTCCCCAGCGCTCGCCCAAAATGCAGCTTGGCTATCTCCTCTCTCTTCTCCCGGCTCATTTCGGGGTATACTAACCCCACCAGCTTTAAAATCTCACGGGCCAAGGCAGCAATGGTCTCCCCTGGGAGCTGCTCTCTCTGGGATAATCTTTGAAAGTAACTCTCCGGGCACTCCCGGGGCCCAAATTCTTTCTGTAATAAAGCCACTAGATCTTTATAGGATATCTCTCTCGCATCTACATCATTGACACTTAAAACCGCTAGGGCATCACCCTTACAGCACGTAACCAATTGGTACTTGGCAGCCTCTTCTGTCCATTGGTTGTATTCCCTACATGCCTCAAAGTGTATGATAAAATCCTTCCACGGGGTCCCCCCATCAAATTCCAACGGACTCTTCTCATTTCTCGCCTCGACTAAAGGATCGCTAGACGAATCGTGATGAACCGCAGGAGAGCCTTGGTTCTCCTCCACCATCTTTGATCTCACCTCTATTTGCTCTTCCAATTCTCTCAGTCCCTGCTCTCTTTCCTTCAACTCCGCCTCCCATTTCTTTAAATTTTCCTGCCTCTCTCTGAACACTTGTTCACAGGATCTCTTTTCAGCTAAAAACTTCTCACGCCGTCTCTCAGCCTTATCCTCTCCACTACTCAACCTAACAGCTCTCTCCTCCAATTCTTGAACCTGTCTGTCATATCCTGCCTTCTGACTATTCAAATGCTCCAACTCCCTACTCTTCATCTCCTCCCACACTTTCACTCCTCTTTCCCACTCCTCTCTCTCATGCTCACACCTCACCTCCCTATCATGTATCTCTGCTATCCTATCTCTCAACTTTTCCTTAAAAGCAGCTCGCCGCTCCTCCAATCTCGTCACCTCCAGTTGCCTCTCAACTGCCCACATCCTCTCTCTTTCCTCAATTTCCTCTCTTCTATCAGACAGAGTACTCATCTTACAGCTCAGCTCCCACTCCCGTCTATCATTTTGTATGTTGAGGACGTACATATCCTTCTCCAAGGTCGCTCGACGCTCTTCCAATTCACTAATCTCTCTTTCCTTTTCTTCTTCCTCAGCTCTCTCGTCTGCCAGAAAGCTCTCCTTCTCACTGCTCTTACTTTCTTGCCACGTCTTCGTTTCTATATCAAGGGTACCTCGCCGCCTCTCCACTTCAGCAACCTCACGTCCCCTCTCAACTGCCCATGCCCTCTCTCTTTCCTCAATCCCGGCCTTCCAGTCAGACAGGCTTATTTCCCAGGCCTCCACCTGCGAGTCAAAGGCAGCTCGTCGCTCCTCCAATTCACTAACTTCACGTCTCCTTTCACCTTCCCATGCCCTCTCTCTTTCTTCTAACTCTCTCCTCCGTTGCTGGTTATACACCATCTCTTCAAACACCTCCTTTCTCTCCTCTACGTTCCTCTTCTCCCACAACTCCACCTCCATCCTATGCCCTCTCTTCATCGCAGTCAACGTCTCTAGTTCAACGTTGATTTTCTCCTCTGTCTCCTTTACGACATTAGCAAGTTCCAACTGGTAATCCACCTCACCGTTCATGTCATAATTACCAGAGTCTGGGTCATCATACACATTCTCCTCTCCAGCGCACAAGTGATCGGTTCTATACTCCCCCTCCCTGGTGCTATCTCCCGGATCAATCTCAGAGTCACTGACGGCTCCCAGCAATCTCAACACCACAGGCTGAGTATTATCAGCACTATTCTCCACATCCACAACGGGTATGTCCTCTACCTCCTCTGCCTCTCCTACTTTTCCCCAGTCTACGCTTTCCACCCCTGAGTCTCCAAAAAGATATACACCGCTGTCATGACTGTCTTCCCCATCACTGCGCTCCAAATACCGCTCACAAGTATCCTCCACTCTCGGTGGTAACCCCTCACCTCTCTCATCCATGTCATCCTTATCTACTCTCTCCTCCTTACTCATATCCCCACGTTGGGCTCTACCATCAGCACACCTGCCTGTCATAATCTCGATGAACCAGTCTATTTCACCTGCTTCCACCATAACGGCCTCACACACCTCCTCCTGGCGATCACGCAACCTCCTATTCCTTCTCCTACCTCTTCTCCCCATCTTGACTGCACCTATTGTAGTTCTGCTTATAATACTCAGATCCCACTTCTGACACCAATTTGTGGCGGGACGGCCGATTGCCGAGATGAGTGAATGTCTCAATGAGTGTTATTAAATGAAAACCTGGTTAGGCTGTAACTTGGTATATGAATGTCAGGTGGCCGGGTTGACACCAGTTCCCAAAATGAGAACACGAAAAGTTTTGTATTGAGACTAGGGTAAGTCGTGGGGGCAGAACCCCACCTTCCGATACCTTTTACAAACAGAAGTGCATCTAAATAATATCACGTATGAGTTCTCTTTCTTTAACTTCAACAGTGCTTTATTTCCATAACTCCAGACTACAACGTACAAGACTCAGTCACACCCCTATACTTTAGCTTCCTACTACTTCCACTACCCCTGCAATGCTACCCAGCTAGCACCCTCCCTCATCTGCAGCAAAAGATGAGAATGACACGAGGTCGCCCAGCCATACGGCGCGCTGGTTGGCTGAGGAGATAATTGATTGGATACGTCGGCGCGCTAATTGGCTGAACGGTTAATTGATTGGATACGTACGGCGCGCTAATTGGCTGAACGGTTAATTGATTGGATACGTCGCTAATTGGCTGACAGAGATAATTGATTGACTGAAAATTACAAGAAATCCAATTTAAAGGGATACACGCGATTTGGGTAGGAAAATGAAATGGGAATTACCTAAAAATAATATTATGTGTTGCTTGATTTACCAATACCGTTTCAGTACTATTTCTACAGTACAGGTTGCTCGAGAACTCTAGCCAAGAATTTGCTCACCGATAGCTTCACATTCTAGGCTAGAGACCTTTGCATTCAAAATCTAGTCGGATCCGCTGAAGCATGACACCGTGTAAAGCAATGGAAGGTCAGAAGTAAACACAGCCGATCACGACAGGCGATTGCATCAAAAATGTTGCTAAAATTACACTTCAGCAAAATTTTCGACGGTCCAAAATACGCAAATCTTGCTCAAAAGATACAGTTGACTCATCGAAATAACTTTCATTCAAATTTCAACATTCACAGAATAAATAACCTCCGGTTTTAAAAATTGCATCGCTGTCCGACCAAAAAACCATAGTAAAGTACTCTAGCATCGAATGCGTAACTATCGTGTGCAAATTCGAAGCTAGAGTTCTCGAGCAATTAAGTACAGGCAGCAGGTGGTTGCTCGAGTATTTAACATGATATTGCTCACTGATGAGCTTCACATTCAAATGCGTACCGACATACTTTCGTGTTGTAAATTCGAATCCCCCAGGGTAAGGGGGCTGTGGCTATCATTTTCTTCGGAAGGGATGGGATCCATACTGTATACTGCGGGTGTCATACATTTTTGGGAGCTGGAAAGAAAAATAGGGGGGTCATAAAATTTTTGATGAACAAAATATAGGGAGTCGAAAGATGACCACAGATAGTGTGTTTATTTTATTCAATTATTCAAATAAAATTTCTGTCACCGAAATAGGGGGGGTAGAATTATATTGATGCCAACTTTTGTAAATTTGGGACCCCCCCTTCCAAAGAAAATGATAGCCCCCTAAAGCAGAGCTAGAGAGGGTGGCAAAAAGGAAGGGGCAGAAGATGAAGAAAAAATTAAATGGAAATGCCCTGGGGGAAATCAACAATTGTGTGGGTTTTTTTTTGGTTTTAATATTTACAATTTGATTTAAATAGTACAAAAACATTAAGACACATTTAGATATTGTAAAAAACATCAAATTACATTTAGAATAATTGCACACAATAAATCATCAAATATTGCACATTAGATAAATTGATAATACATAACTAAAATGAGACCATGGGGGATTGTAAGTAATATGAGTATTGAGTAATTATGACTATGAGTTAAAATAACGAATATTATAAAAGTCTACATCTAGGCGGTCACCCATATTTGACGGTTCTCGGCTGTTGCTGATGATGGTGACTGTACCCACCAAGTTTCATATATTACAGATTTGACTAATTTGACCACAGATGACCCCTGGTGACCCTGGAATGACAGGTCTTCCAAAAATTTGGCTCTATAATGTTGACTGTAGGGAGTGTAGGCCTACCCACCAAGTTTCATGCCCATGCAACAGTTCTTACTAATTAGACTTCAGATCAGTCAGATGACCCCTGGATGACCTTGGGTGACCTTGACCCATACAAGCTTGTTCTGTGTGGGTCAAGATGCACCCACCCACCAAGTTTGAGGAACGTGCTATGGGGTGCTACCCCTAGTCTCTGAGAAAAACAGCTTTTACTTATTTGACCTCAGAAGACCCCTGGATGACCTTAGGTGACCTTGATCGACCCACTAACCAATACAAATTTGTTCTGTCTCGGTCAAGATGCACCCACCCACCAACTTTTATGCCCATGCCATGTGACTGTTTTAACTAATTTACCTCAGATGACCCCTGGATAACTCGGATGACCCATATCCACCAACCAATACAAACTTGTTCTGTCTCGGGTCAAATTGCACCTACCCACCAAGTTTGAGGAATGTGCGACCCCCAGTATCCGAGAAAATAAGCAGACATACATGTACAGACACACGCCTACACACAGATGCAGACAGACACCCACCAAGTTGAGGAACGTGTGACCCCCAGTCTCTGAGAAAAAACAGTTTTTACTAATTTGACTTCAGCTCAGATGACCACTTAATGACCTTGGGTGACCTTGACCCACTAACCAAAACAAACTTCTGTCTCAGGTCAAGTTGCACCCACCCATGCCCATATGACAGTTTTACTAATTTGACCTCAGATGACCCCTGGATGACCTCGGATGACCCTGATCCACTAACCAATACAAACTTGTTCTGTCTGGGGTCAAGATGCACCCTTCCACCAAGTTTGAGGAACATGTGACCCCCAGTCTCTGAGAAAAACAGTTTTTACTTATTTGACCTCAGCTCAGATGACCTTGATGACCTCGGGTGACCTTGACCACTAACCAAAATAAACTTGATCTGTCTCAGGTCAAGTTGCACCCACCCACCAAGTTTGATAAACGTGCGACCCCCATTCTCTGAGAAATAAGCGGACATACTCACACACCTACACACATAGACACAGACAGACGTGGTGTATTATAATATACTAGGCGGTTACCCATATTTGGCGGTTCTCGGCTGGGTGAGATTACCTGGCTGATGGTGACTGTACCATCAAGTTTCATGCCCATATGACAGTTTTTACTAATTAAATTTGACCTCAGATGACCCCTGGTGACCCCAAAATGACCATCCAAAAATTTGGCTCTAAATGTTGACTGTACCCACCCACCAAGTTTCATGTCCGTACGACTAGTTAGCATGACGTAAGTTTTTACTAATTTGACCTCAGATGACCCGTGGGTGACCTCGGATGGCCCCAAAATGATCTTCCACAATTTTGGCTAGCTAAATGTTGTCTACCCACCAAGTTTCATTCCCATACAACAGGTTTTACTAATTTGACCTCGTATGTCCTGTGGGTGACCTCAGATGACCCCAAAATGACCTTCCAAAATTTTGGCTCTAAATGTTATCTGTACCCATCAAGTTTCATGCCCATACAACAGTTTTAAGTAATTTGACCTCAGATGACCCCTGGGTGACCTCGGATGATCCCAAAATGACCTTCCAAAATTTTGGCTCTAAATGTTGAGTTGTTGACCGTACCTACCATGTTTCATGCCCATATGACAGTTTTTAGTAATTTGACCTCAATGACCCCTGGAAGGGGGCACCGGGGTCAGATGACTTAACGAACATTTAACTTCTTCTTGCCAGGACAGAACTACACCCACCCACCGAGTTTGGGCCCTGTACGACCCACGGCAGCCTCACACAACAGTTTTTAGTAATTTGGCCTCAGATGACCCCTGGGAGGGGGCCTGGGGTCAGATGACTTTTAACAAACATAAAAACTTCTTCTTGCCAGGACAGAACTACACCCACCCACCGAGTTTGGGCCTTGTATGACCCACGGCAGCCTCACATTAGCAGTCACAGACAAACAAATCTATAGATCTACAGAGAATAGCGTATTATAATAGACTAGGTGGTTACCCGGCTGTCATGATTATTTGCTTTTGCAGATCTCAAAATCAGGGTGTGTCCTTTGGCTGGGATCACTGTCCTCACAGCTGAGCTCAATTGCAGCTTTTTGCAATTTGACCTGACTTTCGCCCTCAATTTGAAATTTGACCTGACCTTTGACCTCAGATGTCCTAATGAATGCAAACCTGATCTTCCTAGGCTAAAGTTACACCCACCCATCAAGTTTGAGCTCCAATTTGAAATTTTTATAGCCTTTTTGACCTATGACCTCTTAACCGTAGGTCTGACAAAATGGTCACCGTGAAACTTTTGTTTGTTAGTCCAAGCAGGTGGTGGCCGCATTGCATTCTCTAAATTCAGTAAATTTTCATCGTCAACCGTGTAATTGAATGGGATTATTTTGAAATTTTAAAAGCGCTTGAAATATCACAAACAAATAGGCCTATGTTGATAAATAATATAAATACAAGCTAAAACCGTTGGGGTTCGATAATGAACCCCACAAAACAAATTGACTATATTGGAAAATGCCATACGGACGGGCGGTTTCACAAGTTGCCGGCTCGATCATGTCATCTGCCGCCTGGTCCAAGGTCCACCCACCCAATTTGTACCTTTTTATGCCTCCACCGCGAGGCATACTGTTTTTGCAATGTCTGTGCTTCAGAGCTTCTGTGCTTCCGTCCGTCCGGATGCTGTATCTCGGCCATGGATGGGCAGATTGACTTCAGATTTTGTGGGTCATGGTCAAAAACTGTGGCTACTTTTTTTTGGGTGGGGTTTAAGGTCATATACTGAGGTCAAAGGTCATTTGAGGTCAAATAAGGTAAACTTGTAAATTTGGTCTCATATGAACAGTTCAAATCTTATTGCAACCAAACTTGGGTCATAGCTGCACTTTGGGAACCCTCATATATTGGTGGTGATTAAAGGTCATATACTGAGGTCAAAGGTCATTTGAGGTCAACTTGTAAAATACCATTATTTTGAGACTTTTGGTTAAAATTTGGTCTCATATGAACAGTTTAAATCCTAATGCAACCATTATTATGTGTTGATGAATCCAAGTGTGCAAAAATATTGGATCCAATTCATCCAAAACATAATAATGATAAAATTGGATGCTTTACGCCCAATGTTTATTGGTCTCGCTATGAGTTTTAAAATATTGGACTCGACTTCGTCTCATCCAATATTTTTAAAACTCATAGCTCGACCAATAAATATGGGCTCAATCGATCCAATTTTATATCAATCTTGGGTCAGCTGCACTATGGGAACCCTCATTATTTATTTATCGGGGACCTTTTTTATACTTTGTTGCATGTAGTCCTACAGGGGGGCCCATTTTCCTTATTTACATGTACCTCTTTTCTCAGAGACTAGGGGTTGCATGTTCCTCAAACTTGGTGGATGGGTGCATCTTGACCCCAGGCAGATCAGGTTTGTATTGGTTAGTGGGTCAAGGTCACGTGAGGTCATCCAGGGGTCATCTGAGGTCAAATTAGCAAAAACTGTGGTATGGGTATGAAACTTGGTGGGTACGGTCAACATTTAGAGCCAAATTTTTGGAATGTCATTTTGGGGTCATCCAGAGGTCATCTGAGGTCAAATTAGTAAAATCTGTGGTATGGGCATGAAATTTGGTGGGTACAGTCAACATTTAAAACCAAATTTTTGGAATGTCATTTCAGGGTCATCAGAGGTCATCCAGGGATCATCTGAGGTCAAATTAGTACAAACTGTCGTATGGGCTGGAAACTTGGTGGGAACAATCAATATATAGAGCCAAATTTTGGAAGGTCTTTTGGGGGTCACCAGGGGTCATCTAAGGTCAAATTAGTAAAAACTGTCATATGGGCATAAAACTTGGTGGGTACAGTTGCCATCAGCCAGGTAATTGCGACAGTCGAGTCATCCAGGGGTCATCTGATGTCAAATTTAGTCTGCAGTTGAGTCTTGAAACTTTGTATCAACTCGAAAACCGCGACATCCGAGAATCGCGGTCCATCTAGTTTTGACCTATGACCTCTTAACTGTAGGTCTGACGAAAAGATCACCGTGGAAACTTTTGTTCGTTAGTCCAAGTTCAATACACCCGCCAAGTTTGAGCTCCATTCACCCATTGCACGGGGCCGCCATATGCGAGGAGAGCCTCTGTCTGGCAGCATGCATGAATGGGAATTGAACCAGTCATATAACATTGCGTAAAGTTACGTAATACTTCCTTTCATGTCTATTGCCAGTTCTAGGCTCTCCACGCATATGGCGGAACCGTGCAATAGGCGAATAGGAGCAATTTTAAATTTTTACCTTTTTTGACATGACCTCTTAACTGTAAGGCCTAAAAAAATGTTTGATTGGTGTAACCTGACCGACCCTAAAAATAGGCCCGACCCTAGACTTTTTTCTTTTGGGTACCAAAAAATGAACCAACATGGCCATTTATATACTCATCAGTGGAGCAATTTTTTGTCTCACATGGTGGGTGAAGTTTATTTCTTCTCTTTAACCCTCCCCCCCCCCCCCTGGAAATCAAATCCAAATTGCTATGATTTAGCATTGTGAAGGTTTTTTTGTTTGGGAACAAAAATGGGCAGGAGGTTTCGAACCTGCAACCTCTTGCACCATAGTCGAACGCCTGATCGATTGTGCTAATTTGACTACTAACTAGAGCGGTTACCGCACCATAGCTGAACCATGGGGCTTTGGCAGTATATTGTGGTACATGTATATATATCACCCCTTTATGACCCCTTAATGACCTTAAATGAATATTAAATTATTTTAAACATGTTTAGAATGTCAATTTCAGCTCAATTGGAGCATTTTGAAAACTTGACCTTTGACCCCTTTATGACCTTATATTAATATTAAATTATTTTAAACATGTTTAGAATGTCATAAGGATCATTGCATTTAAATTTCAGCTCAATTGAACCATTTTGAAAACTTGACCTTTGACCCCTTTATTGACCCCTTAATGACCTTAAATGAATTTTAAAATATTTTAAACATGTTTAGAATGTCTTAAAGATCATTGCATATAAATTTCAGCTTAATTGGAGCATTTTTGGTTAAAATGACCTTTTTTGACCCCTGTGACCCCTTGGATGACCTCTGACGTTAGGAAATATTTTTATCATATTCTTTACTTCTTACTCTTTCATTTGACACCACTTGGGGGTTCATACCTTCGTGGCATTTAAAGATATGTCCATTTTAGACCAAATGGTTGGTAAGTAAGTAAGTAAGTAAGCAAGTAAGTAAGCAAGCAAGTAAGGGACATACACTAATATAGGCTGATACCATTTCATGGTTCAGCAAAAAACAGTCCATTTTATTATAATGTACAAAATGTAATAATGGTTGTAAATTTGTTTTATTTCTGTAGGAAACCCGAGTGTGACAATACTACGGTGGCACATGGTCTTGTTGAAGCAAATAGCAGATTGAAAATGCAAGATTCCAGTAAAATAAGGTATGGTCCAGTTTTGAAGGCTGTTTAAAAACTAGAGCGATAACCGCACCATAGCTGAACCATGTGGCTTCGGCAGTATATTGCGGTAGGCCTAGATACCACTGTCATCATTGCAGCTCAATTGAAGCTCAATTGAAGCATTTTGAAAACTTGACATTTGACCCCTTTATTGCCCCTTAATGACCTTAAATGAATTTTAAAATATTTTAAACATGTTTAGAATGTCATAAGGATCATTGTGTTTACATTTCACTTCAATGGGAGCATTTTGGAAAACTTGACCTTTGACCCCTTTATGACCCCTTAATGACCTGAAATGAATCTTAAAATGTTGTTAAAATGTTTAGAATGTCATAAGGATCATTGCATATAAATTTCAGCTCAATTGGAGCATTTTGAAGAACTTGACCTTTGACCCCTTCATGACCCCTTAATGACCTTAAATGAATTTTAAAATATTTTTTAAATGTTTACAATGTCATAAGGATCATTGCATTTAAATTTCAGCTCAATTGGAGCATTTTGAAAACCTTGTATTGATTTTCATAAATGCATCATGGGCAGGAATAACATTTGACCACCAAACCCCCACCACACAAGTATTCACCATTATTGCGCAATCAGAGGCAACTATAGCATTTACCACATACCCTTAGTGTGTATTTTCATAAATGCATCATGGGACACTGTAATTTCCTGTGATCTAAATACTAACCACAAAATGGGCTGTAGTGGGCGATCTTAGACACGTCCAGTTTGGTCCATGCTTGTTATCAAAATAGCAGACAAGCTGTCTCTCAGTGCAAACCTGTCATTTAGTAGCCCAATTGGGCGACTTCTGAATAAAAATGGACCACAACTTTAAAACTATTAGCAGTAGCACCCCCTGGGTTTCTTTATTATATTCTTTAATGTTTTCTCTTCCATTTGACACCACTCGGGGGGTTACACCTTCGTGGCATTTCGAGATATGTCCATTTCAGACCAAATGGTTAGTTAGGGACCTAGTAACCTAGTAACATACACACTTATAGGCTGATACCATTTCATGGTTCAGCAAAAATGTAGATATTTATATAGCGCTTTATGCCATAAACAGCCTCAAAGTGCTTAACATTTATTCCGCTGTCATTAGAATATGTCGGAACCACATTTGCTGCCTACAAATGGCGCAGGGTTCATCAGTACAACGACTGTGACTACCCCTAACAGCTTCACATTGCACCTGGGTGGGGTGAGGCAAGCAAGGCAAACGCCTTGCCCAAAGGTACAACACGGTGGTGGGACAGGGACTCGAACCCACATACGTCGAGCAAGCTCTCAGATTACGAGTCCAAGGCCGTAACCACTGAGCCACCGTGTTTGATTCCACCACCTGATATATTATGTTTCCTGGTTGAGCGTCTATCTGTCCGTCATTTTGTCTTGGTGTCCGTCCATCCGCCTGTCTCTCCGTCCGAGGTTGCGAGTGCAATTTCTCGGAACTGGTAAGGTGTTTACATAGTGATGCGATATGGGTGGCAGTTGGCAGTCTTCAAATTCCATTAGGTTTTCTTGCAAAATATGGTAATTAAGTAGCTAATTTGCATAATTTACCTGATGTACAGATTATCTGGAGATCCGTAGGCGTATGGGTCTTGGTGGGGAGTAGTACAGCTAGAGGTTCTTGACCTAATCTGATTTTCAGTGCAAATATGCTAATTCGCAAGGTCGTTAGCCCAGGGCGCTTAACAAAGTCATTTTGGGTGGGCGCTTATGTCTACCCGGTTTACTTAATTTTTTCGTAAGGGGCATTTACGTACATTATAAAAGGGTCCACCCTGAGACATTCTAGTAGCTTTTCTGATGCAGAAAATGTATTGCAAGTTTACACAGGACTTGTAGTCCTCCAGCTATTACACTGTATTACACTGTACTATGTATTGACGTCTATCTGTCACTTAAACATTAATGGCACTCTTTAGCAAATTGAAAATACCCTGGGTGGGTGCTTATTGGGGCATGGGTGCTTATTGGAACGAATATGGTAACTATTTCATCATTCTTAGGTAGTCAACTAAAATGTGTTCCCAAGCCTCAAAATATTCAGATCTGGACCAGGAGCCACACATTTGGAAAAAGCATTGTACACATTAAATACAAAACCTGCTTTATTAAACTACCAGGCTCTATTTAGAACAAAATGTAGAGCCTGGTTCATATGATTTTGGTGTGGACTAGGAGCCAAATTGTTATGACCATTGGGTAAATGGCTCCTGGGTGCCTGCCTGGTTATTTTTAAGTTTGTGTGTCCCCTACCCCCTTTATTTTTTGGGGCATGTAAAAAGTATTGGTATTTGGAAAACTAGAGCGATAACCGCACCATAGCTGAACCATGTGGCTTCGGCAGTATATTGTGGTAGGCCTATACCACTGTCACCCGGAGTCTGTAATGGACATAATCTCGAAATGCTACGAAGGTATGACCGCCCGAGTGGTGTTAATGAAAGAGGAAAAGTAAAGAATATGCAATGAACTAGAGCAACTGTGCCTTTTGCAAGGGCACGAGGTACCATAAGTTAGGCGGATGACTGTGACGATCTGATCAAGCAGCAATACTGTGCAGCTTTGCAAGGGTACGAGGTACCATATTAGTTAGGCGGATGACTGCGACGATCTGATCAAGCAGCAATACTGTGCAGGATAGTATTAATTTTAATAAGACTGTTTCATTAATTGCCGTTTTAATATACCTTGATCGTGAGAAGCTGGCATTTTGAAAACTTGACTTATGACCCTTTATTGCCCCTTAATGACCTTAAATGAATTAAAAATATTTTCAACATGTTTAGAATGTCATAAGGTTCATTATGCGTTTAAATTTCAGCTCAATTGGAGCATTTTGGAAAACTTGACCTTTGACCCCTTTATGACCCCTTAATGACCTTAAATGAATTTTAAAATATTTTTAAATGTTTAGAATGTCATAAGGATCATTGCATTTAAATTTCAGCTCAATTGGAGCATATTGAGAACCTTGACCTTTGACCCCTTTATGACCCCTTAATGACCTTAAATACATTTTTAAATGTTTTGAACATGTTTAGAATGTCACACGGATCATTGCATTTAAATTTAAGCTCAATCGGAGCATTTTCAGTTAAAATGACCTTTTTTGACCCCTGTGACCCCTGGATGACCTCCGACGTTTGGAAATATTTTTATTATATTCTTTATGTTTTCCTCTTTCATATGACACCACTCATGGGGTCATACCTTCGTAACATTTAGAGATATGTCCATTTCAGACCAAATGGTTAGTTAGTAAGCTAGTAAGTAAGCTAGTAAGTAAGCTAGTAAGTAAGCTAGTAACATTCACACTTATAGGCTGATACCATTTCATGGTTCAGCAAAAATAAAAACTCAGAAACTGAACAAGCTTTAGAGATAAAAATGCAAACTTGTTGTGCTCAAAATAGTTGTTTATAACAAGTTCATCTTCAATTTTGCCTGAATGGTACTATATTTGAGGGTTTTTTTTCCCCAAACCTAATTTATAATATCGTGGGACTTTATCGTAATATTTGCTGGCACTTTAGCATAGACAAGCTGTACATGCATTTGTAAAAAAAAATATTTCAGATTTTGAATTTCTGATGGCAGATTCATAATCTTCATTTCATCCTAGAAAAAGTTCTTTGACCAAAAATTCTGTTACTTAATTTTCAAACCATTTTGGCCACCAAATGCTGCCCAGGACAGCGAAAAATAATTTCCTTTCTGGGAACGTGAACTGCTGTTTGGAATATATATTTTCTGCGAGCGCATGAACGGGAAGCACCCGGACGCTCCTAGGTTTGATGCTTTTATGTGCAAAAATTCCCTTTTGGTTGCGGCAAAGGTGTTAGGTTAGATGGCCTTGGGTGGGCTTGTATAGTTACAATAAGGTTTTGGAGATGGGTTCGTGTAAGGTTTAGGAAAAACATTGGAAAAATAAAATTTGAAAAAAAATCTTAATTTTTTTTCCATCTTCAGTTTTTTCTGCGACTATGAATTTTTTTTTTTGGAACGCTGGTACCATGATACCGTGGATTTCGTAGCCCTGATGCTGCCTAGATCTTGAACGCTGGCATATGTAAAAAGTTTAATTTTTGTCTCATGAACATTTCAAATACCGTACTTCAAATCATGGAACACCATATAGGCCTACAACATGAAGGTGGATGGATGGATTCCTGTATTGAATTCCACATGCAAAGTGGGGTTAACAAAAGTGGTCACATTTTTGTGTTGCCTGACAGAAAGTTCATGGAGACACAGACACTAACCAGGCTATGTTTTAGGTCAAAAGGTCATTTGAGGTAATTTTCTAAAATTGTTCCAAATGCTCCTTTGTCCACAGAATCTGATAAATTTTGATGTAACTTCATTTAGAGTGGCTCTTGGGCTAGGTTTATTCAGAGGTACTTTGGGGTCAAATGTCATATACGGGTCATTTAGGGTAGGCCCTTAATTGTTGAAATCTTGGTTCAGGTTTGTAAAATTGTTTCCATTTCCAAAGTTTGAGGCCTCCATCCATGTAACTGGGACTCAAAGTCCTATGAGTAGTACACTAGGATCCACAACATGCTCATCTATCAGGGCACAGTTCTTTAACCCAATACATTTGTACATTCATTGAATGACTTTTGTTGAAAATTTGAGTATTATAACTCATACTCTGCAATTTAAGGTCAAATTTTGCACTCTGATTGTTTAATTGAGGTTATTGAACTATGGCATTGGGATGAGGCCATTGTGGTCCATAGTGGTAGTGAGGTATACATGTAGGTCAAGGCTCCCGCTAGCCTTCAAAAACTCTGCGTCCGATTGGACACACAACTGTAAAACCTGGTCGGGAAATGTGCGTCCCACAAAATTTTTGTGCGTCCGTACATGTATGTTAATGTGTTGGGCAACAGGGAATACAATTTGACAAAGCCCCCGATTCCCGATATTGCATCGCAGTTTGATGCAAATATTTGACTATTTCCTTTCAGATTCCTGATGAGATTTTAAAGATTTATGTAAATATTATTGTCAATAACAAATTACGTGAATGCAAACCTGCTGACAATGTACGATAGTTTAGAAAGTTGTATTTTCAAAAGCTTATCACGTCTCACTGCCGTAAGAATTTTCATTCATTGACTGGTGACCTCGACCCGGAAGTGTTGCAAAATGGGAGTGGTTAAATGTGAAAGGTCAATAACTTGTTTACTGATTGGTCCATTGGTTATGAATATTAATTAAGCTTTATTAGGAGAATTAGGAGTGATCAGTCAACGTAATTTTCACGATTTTTATGATGATGAAGTTGGTAAGCTTAAAATCACTAATTTTTGGGCTGAATCAACAACTTGCGTCCGACTGGACGCAACGGGTTGACGAAATTTGTTGAACATTGCGTCCAGCAATGCAAAAATGCGTCTGGATGCAAGAATTCGCGTCCAGCGGGAGCCTTGATGTAGGTATTATGTAAGGTCATCAACCCTAGAACTATAGCCATATTTTGTAACACAAACTATGAAGAGGGGGGGGGTTGTTGCGACTCACCCTTAATTTTCAGTTATAAACGTCATATACCCTTATATTTGGTACTAATGTATAGCTATGGGTCTTCTCTATCCAGTGATACCAAAATAAGTACAAACATTCCCCTCATAATGTCGCTATGATGTCATGATGTGAGGGCACCTCACAATTTTGGGAAATTCTGGCTACTATGTACAAAAGTGTAGAGGCAAAATTGATTTTCAGCTAAAAATTCTACAAAAATGCGATTTTCACCTAATTTTCTCCTAAATATGAAAGGAAATGACTATTTTTACCTGACTTACAAGAGTTAGTAGCTCCCGGCAGTAGCTCTTGAAATAATTTCCCCCTTCGTAGTACTAGGGTTAAAGGTTATTTCCGAAATTGCTCAAAATGCTTCTTCCAGAGAATGCAATAGATTTTAATGCAACTGCATCTAGGGGTCATTTTGGTGTTGTTGTTAGGGGCTATCTTTTTCTTCGGAAGGAGAGGGTCCCAAATATACAGGGTCATTAATTGTTGGAAAGAAAATTAGGGGGTCATAAGATTTTTGATGACCAAAATGTATAGGGAGTCATAAGATGACCACAGATAGTGTGTTTATTTTATTCAAAAAGACTGATTTCAATATAATTTTAGCTTGTTTAGGGGTAAGGGGTATCAGTGGTGAGGGGTCATAAAATGGGGGGGTCGTAATTTTATTGATGCCAACTTGTTGTAAATTATCAAGCACGAATCAACACGCGATATTCAAAATTAGCGGGCGCCGAAATTGTCCAGTGCAATGACGTCACAGTAATACAATGAAGGCTGACAACAATTGAGCACAAATAACCATGACGTCATTGCACTAGACAATTTTGGCGTGGGAATCTACTATTATAGATGACAATCTGCCTAACTTTTATGAGGGAATAGCTAAAATTGCCTAACTTTATGAACATGGTCTAAATTTATAGCCCACCTTTAATGAGACAAGAGTTAAAATTGCCTAACTTTATAACGATGGTCTAAATTCGCTGTAAAGAAGTAGTTTATATAACTTGATTAGTTAACATGTTTTTCCTAGATTTTTAGTGGACCTTCTTAATTACCATAGCAATGGGTTTACGCTAGTTTTTAATGCATTGCCCTCAGGGTTCCCGCTAGGTCCAAATATTATGGGGTCCAGTTGGACCCCATAATCTGCAAAATTTGAAAATTATGGGGTCCCAAACAATTTTGGGGGGTCTTGAACACAAATTCTGCCACGGTTGTCACATTATAGTCTCAAATGATGGGGTCTAGTTGGACCCCATAATTTTCAAAATTTGAAAAATATGGAGTCCAATATGATTTTACTGTGCTAAAAGACGCAAAGACTCGGTGTAGCGGGAACCCTGATTGCCCTGCACTAGACATTACACTGTTCCTCTTCATTGTACCCTAGATTATCAATGAACAGGGATAAAGACCTGGATTTATTATTCATTTGGCATTTCAATAATAAAAGAACAGCAGAATTACACCAGCAAGGATGGGCTGCCAGAGCCAAGCAAAAGTGGCAAATTAAGCACTGACATCTGAGAGATGAGTGGACCCCACCAGGCTCAGAAATCGGACGCGAATCTGTGAATCGATTTGTGCAAAGATTCTCGTAAAATAGGCACCGGAGTTTCGCGCGATCGCGCAAAAAGTGCAAAAAATCACGATTTTGGGGGTCCATCGCGATTTTGGTGGTCCATCGTGAATTTTGCCAAACACACTACTTTTCAATGTAAATTCAGCAATAATAACCTTTTTACAACATAACAGCCTTCCAGTTAGTGTGCGTCATTGCGTCCAGATAATAAAAGCCCCAAAATTTTGACCCACCTGCTGAGAATTGAAGTAAATTCTCAATTCTGCAATATTTGTAAATGCAACGTCAGGAAATCGTGCACTTTTTGCATGCTTTCCGAACGATCGCTGGCCTGATGGTGGCGAAGTCCCGATTGATTTGTTTACAACCAAGCACGTGCCGCTAACGTGCGGTTAATGTTTATTAAATTATTTATCACAACCTGACAATATTCAATTTTTAATATTTTAAGTTTATTTTCTCATAAATAATCTAGGTTTCCTTTATTACCGTAAATAAATAAATGTAGATATTTATATAGCGCTTTATGCCGTAAACAGCCTCAAAGCGCTTTACATTTATTCCGCCGTCATTAGAATATGTCGGAACCACGTTTGCAGCCTACAAGTG
Organism: Amphiura filiformis; assembly: GCF_039555335.1. Classification (NCBI taxonomy): domain Eukaryota; kingdom Metazoa; phylum Echinodermata; class Ophiuroidea; order Amphilepidida; family Amphiuridae; genus Amphiura; species Amphiura filiformis. The sequence goes on from NC_092643.1 coordinate 2,314,139, forward strand.
GCGCAGGGTCCATCAGTACAACGACTGTGACTACCCCTAACAGCTTCCCATTGCACCTGGGTGGGGTGAGGCAAGCGAGGCAAAGCGCCTTGCCCAAGGGCGCAACACTGTGGTGGGACGGGGAATCGAACCCACGCACGTCGAGCAAGCTCTCGGATTATGAGTCCAAGGCCGTAACCACTGAGCCACCGTGCCCTTTACAGCTCGGGTAAACCACTCGGGTATAAGCCCACCCCCCTAGATGGTAGATTTCACTTCAAAAATGGGGTGGGCTTATAACCGGGGAAGGGCTAGTGCTGGAATTTTAAAATAAGAACAATTATCCCTCATCTGTATATGCCCAATGTACCAGTAATTTCTATCTTTTATGTCAATTTCTTAAAATTGTAAGTGTGGAATGTTAATTATCAACTGATATGTTTTTAATTTGTTAGCTCATTTGCTCGCAAATGTAGCTATAGGTGTAGTCCATATTTCTGTATGTTTTTTACTTTCTCTTGCTACATCGTTTGACCAATGGAGCTGCTAATTTGAGGAGCAATCTTTGCATGATCGTTCATGATTGTTACTTAATTAGCTAGGAAAATTCGGACGGAAAGTGTGATTTTTGGAGCATTTTCTTACGAAAATTTTTACCAGATTTCATAGAATAGTCTCCTTTACAGACTGTTTGTGGTGCTGATCATATTACAAACACTGTTCTAACTCCTTGATCTGGCGATTTTGTAAAAGAGATGTTGAATTTTAATTGCTTCAGTGCGGCTTCAATGTTTGCTTTTCAATGCCATACATTTTGCAAGTCAATAGATATTGCACCAAGGCTAACTAATAACTCAATGGTGCTGCTATGTGCTAATAATGTGTAATTTTTCCAATTGGGAGGTTTTTGGGGGACCAGTAAACAACTATAAAGGCTTAGCAGTCATAAAAGTACTGAGCAAATAAACTGAGAGCTAATTAAATACACTTAATTAGATCAGGCAAACATGTTGTGAAAGTAATTATATCGAGAAGGTCGTATCTGCAATAGCTACCCTATACATAATCTTAAAAATAAAGCACTTGACAGCTATTGCATAAACCCTACCTACATGTAGATGTGTTTTTACAATTTTGTATATAAGAGATAAAGTACACATTAGGGGTTTAGGGCAAGAAAACCCTATCTGCAATAGCTGCCAGGTGTAAAATGTGTAAAATATATAATGCAGAAATTACCCAAATGTCTATGGAGCAGCTATCACTGCAAACCCAGAACGTCTAAATTCAGCAAAACTTCTAGTATTGGAGATTAGATATGAATCTAGAGTATTAGCCTTTGTTAAACTGATACTGGACAAAATTACTTATGGAAACAATTATTATAGACACATTCATGGTCTGCTAGCTCCCTCCCAATTGGTTTGATATACACTTTTCTGAAGATCACTAACTATTATTCAATGTTGATTGTTGTACAACTATATGTAAAATTACTGCTCAAATAATACTATTAAGGATATGATACATGATTTACCGACAAGTGACTCATTTCGGGATGCGATCATGAATTTTGAAGAAAAAAAAGTTTCCACATGCTTCGTTGGGACTCGAACCAGTGATTCTAAACTTCCTTCGATTACACGTCTAGCGCTTTACCACTCGGCCACCGTGGCAGTTGAGCGGATGAGTGTAATGATAAAAGATAAATCTCATAATGCCATCTTTAGCCTTTTGTTTACTAAAAAAGACGCGTTTTGTAAAGATAGATTAGCCGTTTTATGCATAAATAACAACGTTTGGGAAAGGTTTCAAACAAATAATAAAGACACTGATGTGATGATGAAATTGCGTAAGTCTGGAATTATCTGCGTCGCAATGTTTTGTTTTGGTTTTAGGAATTTGACCTTAAAATTTACGACTTCATGACATTATCATTCGAAATCAACAAAAGATATTTCAACACTATATGTCCTCATTCTTTCTCCAGAATGTTTTGTACATGTATGTGAAATAGCTTCAACAATGGTTCGCTGCATAATGGTAAAAATAGCCTTGACCTAAAAAAAGGCGAGAGGTACAATATTTGGATTCAGGCTAAATTTAAAATTGATATAAAACGTTTGTTTTTTGATCGATTACAAACATTAATTTTTGTCGTATAAAGAAATTGTATCTGGCGTGAATTACACTACAGTTTTTATTCCTAGGGCTCTTTGACTTCTTCAAATAATTTTTTAAATGATAGAGTGAATCCCCTGGCCCTCTATAATTACGCACAAAAGATCGACCCCCCTTAATAACATCACCATTGAAATCCATGCTTATTGTTTGCTAGCAATTCACTGAACTGGAAATTGCTCCTTTGCAATGATTTATAAGAGCCCATAATGTTACCCATGTTTGCTTCTTATTCTAGAACCACCCATGTGTAAAATGCACCCTATGCTGTTTTGGGCTTATAGTGTCTAATTTTGAGTCTATTTATCAGACTACATTTGAGGTCTGATCTTCTGGATTGTATACTCCCCAAATAGTGGTCTAAATTTTTGCCTATATTTAGTAATTAATCCCTCATTGTTACTGCCAAACCAATTTGAGAGGATCTGCTGAAATATAGGCACTTTGGGTTTGCATGGTCCTAAACCCTCAATATAATTGTTTCTTGTTTTTCTTCTCACCCAGTTGTTTGTCTCCAAGATAAGTACTTAGTGGTCCAATTAACATTATTGTTATCTTATTGACTATGCAGCTCGTAAAAATTTGGCCCTGATTTATATTAAGGTGAGACAGGTGTAATCGGTTTTTGTGTGAAGATCATAGAAATTTAAAACTTGGTACAAAGTAATTGATATAAACAAAAAATACTCAAATGTTAAGCATATTAATTAACTAATTTGCATATTTAATTAGGGAAAATGAGCTACAGCACCATTGGTGCTCTTGTTTTTAAATATGAGAGCAAAGCATTGACTTGGCCAAAATTTAGTACTGGGCTTATACCTGAGTGCACCCTTGTTCCCAGAATGTTTTGAAAAATAGGGGGTGGGCTTATAGCCGAAGGTGGGCTTATACCCGGGTGGTTACGGTAGTATTATTGTTACGATGAATAAAAGCAATTTTAAAGACAAAATCCAAATGATAACCCCTTTTTCGTATTATTTGTGGTAGCGTGTGTTTTAGTTTTTGTAGCATCAACAACACGTTAATTTAAAAAAAGAAATGCGGAAGTGAAAGAACAAACAAAAATTGCTCAAGATTGACAGACTTTGCTCATGTTTTTGCACCTGTTTTTGACCACGTTTCGGACCAAAACTGACACAGAAATGAGAAAAATTATCATAGCGAACGGAGATGAAATATCACGGCGAAAATGCACTTTTATTTTTTTTAACAATCAACATTTGATGAGGTGTAGACCCGGGGTACGTGTGTATCAAATATACTATCTTCATAATCGTGAATTTAAATACTGGAAAACGCATTTTCGCGCTTTTTGACTTGAATTTTCACGCATTTTCGCGCTTTATAAAAAACCGGCCGCGCATTTTGCCGTTTTAAATCGCACGAAACTCTGGTGCCTATCGTAAAACATCAACTAGTGCATTGGTAGTGTACAGAAAAAAATATGTACCCAGTTTGAGTCCCGGTTTGACTATTTATACTTCATTATTTAATCAACTGAGCCCCAAAAAATGGTGAATTATGGTATAATTTATAGATTACACATTAAAAGTACAAACATTTAAAGAAATCTACTACTACTACAGCGAATTGGCTTAACTTTACTGAGGAAACAGCCAAAATTGCCTAACTTTATGATGATCTAAGCCTAAACTAACTCGGCAATAAAAAAAAAAGAGCTATAATTTGATCAGAACTTCCAGTCTGGGGTGACATTTTATAAATGAATTTTGTAGAACAGCAACGGCCATGCTTGACAAAACCAAGTGAATTTTTGCTCACTACAATTTAAATATTTTGTCCTTCATAATGGGAGGACTTCATTAGGTATGACTGATATAGAAATCTGATCCACTTTCCAAGGAAACTGGTTTCTGGTGTTGCTTAGTCTCTTTTCAAAAGCTGATTGTATACGTGGCATATGTGCCCCTCTCTGTTCATAGACCGAAACTATCATAGATCAGACGATGCCGCTGTGATGTGGGTCCTTTCCTTCTATAGTCTATGCTCTGTTCATAGACCCTAGAAACTTCTATAGTCTATGCTCTGTTTAAGGTTTTGCCAACGTAAGTCTAATCACAGTTTTAGAAAGTGGAGCAGTCTGCCAGTCATACCTGATGAAGTCCTCTGATGTGAAGGACAAAATATTGCAGTGAGTAAAAATTCACCTGGTTTTGTCAAGCAAAAATATCAATTTTGTTTATTAAATAAACAAACCTGATGAACTTATGCAACAAATCTTGCATCAGTTTCAAAATTTGGGCAACTTTGGACACTAAGGGCTGTCATATTTAAATGGCCGTTTAGGCTGGTCAGGCAGTAGGCTGGTTATACATTTATTTATTTTTATTTAAATGTGTACAGTATGTAAAAAAAAGTGGTTTTTTTTGCTATGTCCCTTTGTACGTACATGCTGCCATATGTGCTTCTGTTCCTCTGGATGCTGTATCTCGTGAATGGATAGGCGGATTAAATTTTCAGGATAGGTGGGCCATGGACAGAAACTGTGGACACTTTTTTTGGATGGTATTCAAGGTCATAATCTGAGGTCAAGTCATTTGAGGTCAACTTGTAAATTAAAATTTGGTGTCACAGTTCAAATCCTAAAAAAACTTGGGTCGTAGCCGCACTATGGGAACCCTCATCTAATGGTGGTGTTCAAGGTCATATACTGAGGTTTGAGGTCAACTTGTAAATCAAAATTTGGTGTCATATGAACAGTTCAAATCTTTAAAAAAAACTTGGGTTATAGCTGCACTATGGGAACCCTCCTCTATTGGTGGTGTTGAATATATACTATGGGATATCATGATATGACAATCACCATTAATTAAAATTGTCAAACTATTAAGGGGTTGTGCAATAATTATGTGTACCCCCGGGGTGGTGAATTCTCAAAGTGGTCTGCCAAAATTGCTTGCCCCCCCCTTTGGCTGTGCCAAAAATCTTTGCCCCCTTTTGACGCGTGCCCAAAACTCTTTGCACCCCTCTTTTGACATGCCAAAAATCTTTGCCTCCCCCTTTACGCACTAAGATTTTGGGGAACTTGAATTTAAAACCTTAAATTGACTTAACATATAAGTGCAGCAAGCAGAAAATTTTGCATATTTGAACATGTTCCTAATGTTTTCCTACACCTTTTTAGGGCGTAATATAGAAATGGTGCCCAAAATATCTGTGCCAAAAATTGCTTGCCCCCCCCCCCTCCCCTTGACCTGCCAAAATTTGCTTGTCCCCCCCTTACGACCTGCCAAAATGCTTGCCCTTCCTTTTGGCCTGCCAAAAAATCTTTGCCTCCCCCTATAATTCACCACCCCAGGGGTACACATAATTATTGCACCACCCCTAAAATGCACACAGACTTGTAAAAATATGGTGTGCACCTTTCAAGTTAATTGGACTTTTATTCAATAATTTTAAATTGTTTTAAAAAGGTTTTGGCCAGCCTTTGTTATCAACCATTATTGACCTCCAATCGTCTGAGGTTTTTGTTGGCCAAAAATAAAAAAAAAAGATTAAATTTGTTTTGTTTTACGCTTAAACACTGTTTAACGGTTGGAGAAAAAATTCGAAATATACAGCCGTATTGGACCCTCCATGAAATGACTTCAAATGGGCCTTTATTTTTCTTTTTTCCCCCAAATTCTCAGGTGGCACCCCCCTGCATATGGATAAAAAGAAGGGTTATGTCTGATTGGATTATTTAGTTGCAACAGGGTAGTGTTGGACCAGGAAAGAAAACAAATTCCAGGTCAGGTCTGTTTAGATTTTAGACTCCTGAAGAGTCTGGCCAGAGAAGACTTGCACCAGGTGCAGGGCTTTAGCACCCATGCTCAGTCTTGTGTGCTGCAGCTTTATATTATACCTGCTATAAGACCTGTAAAACAATTGCACTTTTCACTTCAAGATCAATGAAATCCAGCAATTTTAACAGTCTACTAACATTTTCCATTTTCCCCATTTCTTGATTACTATTCTCCAGATCCTAGCAAGATGAAGCCAAGAAAACAAAAACGATATAAATATAAATGTTCAAAGTGCAATTCATCATTCAAGAAGAAATATCGGTTAGATTTGCATCTATGTGGAAACAACAACTGTCAGAAGAAGAATAAGGACTCTCCACCAGGCAAAAGTAGGTACACATGCAAGCGATGTGAGAAACCCTTCGACTACAAATCAGAACTTATTGTACATCAGCATCTGATTGATAATTGTCATGGCAAAAAGAGACACATGAAGAGACACAGAAAGACGTCTCCAACTCTTGATTCAACCATGGCTAACTCCTCATGTGATGTTTCTCAGCGAGATGTTGTGGAAGTTGCAGTGGTAAAGTCAACATTGGCGCTAAGCTCAGAGGTGCCGCTGTCTAGAGATGATGTCTGTCCATCTCAGCCGAATGCAAGTTCTTATCTATTCGACTTCAGCTTGACACCAGCGAAGAGTGGCAATCCACCTCAGCATCCTTCAAAGAATTCAAGTTGTGCTGCTGATCTGTCATCATCAGCGAAAGAATGCACAGCAGAGATTGGAGAAGATGATGGGGTCGATCAGGATTTGATGGATGCTGCACAGTTAGCCATGATTGCAGCAGATGGCTTCAATGTATCAGGAAGTGATCTTGACTTGATTGATGACACAGAGTTGTTAAGGACTGATGAATCTCACAATGATGCTTGCAATGCATCACCTGAAAAATCTGCAAGAGAGTCGGAAGAGAATTCTACATCGGAGAAAGAAGCAGATGGAGAATGTGGAAGTCCTATGGTCTCATTAGATAAAAGTATAATGAAGACATCACTAGGTGATGACAATGGTTTATCAATAAAAGATGCAGCAGGAGATGAAGAAACAACAGGAGAAAGAAAGGAAAATATGGCAGCAGAAAGAAGGCTGCTCACCTGCCCAAGCTGCAATGCATCATTTAAGAGAAAAAATAGGTTAGCATTGCATCTATTTCAAAGGAATTGTCATAAGAGGAATGTATCTCAGCAAGATGTTGGGGAAGTTGCATTGGTAAAGTCAACATTGGGGGTAAGCTCAGAAGATTCACGGTCTAGCGATGGTGACAGTCTGACTCAGTCTGATACAAGTTCTGATCTACTGGAAGTCAACTTGACACCAGTGAAGAGCGATGATCCATCGCAGCATCCTTCAAAGAATTTAAGCCCAGTGACTACTGAAGAGATCGATCAGGATTTGTTTGATGCTGCACAGTTAGCCATGAATGCAGCAGATGGCTTCAGTGTATCAAGAGATGATCTTGACTTGAGTGATCATGCAGAGTTGTCAAGGACTGAATCCCACAATGTAGCTTGCAATGTTTTGCCTGATAAATCCACAACTGAACCACGGAAATTAGATAGAGAGTTGGAGGAGAATTCTGCATCAGAGAAAGAAGCGGAAGGTGAATCTGAAAGTAACATGGTCTCTGTATATGGAAGTGTAGCAGACAAAGATATATCTAGGAAAGGACACCGCGATAGAGTGCTGAGGAGCAATATGAGGGTACAGAGTAATGATTCAAGTGATGGGAAGAAGGAAACAAACGAAGTAGACATTAATCTTGGTACTGAGAATTCAGTCAAACACATGCCTAATGTGGGTATAGCTGTATTTACAGGGCATCATAAACCAGTCATAGATGACAATGAGAACAAGGGCACAAAACCTGATCCAAGTATCCTGTGTAGCTGCAAAGTGTGTGGCTTCAAGAATGAAGTACGAGCTGCTGTCGTGGATCACATTTGTCAAGTTCATGGTGGATCGAGTCAAGTCATATCAAAGCTCTACACTTTCAAGCCTGGAAAACGGGAACGGAAGCTAAACCTGAAAAGATATTCAAAAAGATGCTTCAAGTGTCCCTATTGTGCCAAGAAGTCAGCTCTTAAAGAAAATATAAAAGCCCATATAAGACTGCATACTGGTGAACTTCCATTTAAGTGTAATATGTGTGGCTGCAAGAAAACACAACAGTATGCAATAGCTCAACATATATGGAAGATGCACCAAGCTGCAGCCATCAACTTGTATATGCACAAACAGCCAGATGAAATGTCTCCAATTCAGACTACTGAAACCTATACAGATGAAACTTTCACTCCGCTTGAGACTCTGTTTGAGGATACCAACCTAATACCAAGAAAAGAACCAGACAAAATAAACAGTGGCGATCCAAGTAAATCAAAAAGAACTATGGGGGACAGATTGGAACCGGAAACAGGACAACAAGGAAGGAAACAAATGAAGTTGATGTTAATCTCGGTACTGAGAATCCAGTCAAACACATACCTAGTGAGGATATAACTGTAATTATCGGAGGTCATAAACCGGTTATACAAGTATATGACATCAACAAGAATAGGGACATAAAGTCTGGTCCAAGTGGCCTGTATATCTGCCAAGTATGTGATTTCAAGAATGCAAAGTCCACAGATGTTGTAAAGCATATACGCAGCCAGCATTGGGGAACTAGCTCATCCATATCCAAGCTCTTTATGTTCCAATGTGGAGAAATAGAGCAGAAGATGAACCTAAAACAGGATTCTAGAAGTCGGCTCTTCAAGTGTCCCTACTGCTCTAAAAGATCAAGCAATAAAATGAACATAAAATGTCATGTTAGAGCTCATACTGGTGAACTTCCATATCAGTGTAATGTATGCAGTTGCAAGAAAAAATATCAGCACAAGATAGCTCGGCATATATGGAAGATGCATGGTGCTGCAGCCATCAACCAGTGTATGTACAAAGAGCAAGATAAATCAGTTGTAATGCAGACTACAGAATCTGATATGAATGAAACATCCACTCAGGATGGTTTGAGTCTGCCTGAAGATACAAAACAAGTATCAACTGAAGGGATGCATAGATGTCAAGTGTGTGATTTCAAGAGTGCAAAGTCCGCAGATGTTGTAAAGCATATACGTAGCCAGCATTGGGGAACTAGCTCATCCGTATCCAAGCTCTTTACGTTCCAATGTGGAGAAATAGAGCAGAAGATGAACTTGAAACAAGATGCTAGAAGTCTGCTCTTCAAGTGTCCCTACTGCTCGAAAACATTCACAATTAGATTTCATCTGAAAATCCATATCAGAATTCACACTGGTGAACTCCCATTCAAGTGTAGATTGTGCAGCAAAGGTACAAGTCAACGGAACCAAATGGCAACTCACATCTGGAAGATGCATGCAGAGGATGCTATCAACAAGTGTTTGGTTAAAAAAGATGGGAGTCAAGAAAGAGATGGAAGTAGTGCTTCAACATCAAGCTGTGCAGGCTTGAAGGATATGCATTTGCCAAACAAGAATGCACCAATAGATATTTCTCACCATGAAGATTGCCCAGATGGAAACTTAAGAAGCCTAGACAAATATTTACGTGCCACATCAAATGGGGCAGACCAATTTCAGGGAATATTTAGTGAACTGGGCGAGTATCTTCAACATCTTCATCCAAGTTTGACAGAGGAAAGTTGCGATGTCATGTCTGCTGCCAGTGGCAAAGATGAGAGAAATGGGGACACGCAGATGAATGCCAAAATAACAAAGAAAAAAGAAAGCGAGAAAGAATTGCAAGACCAGCAAATAGCTAGCTTGAATTCCTCCAAGCAAACATCTCAGAAAACAGATGAAACCAGAGGTGATATCTTGTATTCAGCAAGTGCATCTTTACCAACAGGTGCAAACAGTTTGCAAGGTATGAAAACAAAAAACTGTCGAAATCGGAGAAGGGATGAATATGATTTCACAGATACAGAAAGTGACGCAGACTCGGACAATGAAGAAGTGGTTGTCAAAGTCAATCAAGTATCAAGTGCAGACAAAGAATCAAAAAGAATGAAATCACGTCCAAGCTGGTGGGTTCAGTGTGATTTATGCACAAAATGGAGGAAACTTCCTGCTGATTCCAATATCTGTGAAGTTACCGAAGAGGAAGAGTGGTTCTGCAAAATGAATCCAGACAGATCTCACAATGATTGTGAAATTCCAGAAGTGCCATATGACGAAAATGAGATGGCGGTTTTATATTCCGACAGAGAAAACAAAACTGGGGACTATGTCAGCAGAGTAAGATGTCAAAAGCCACCTAAGTTTCACCAAAGACATGTGAAAAATTGCAATACTAAACAAACCGCAGCAAATAGGTTATATAGGAACCAATCTAGAAAAAGAATATATGTAGAAGAAAAGGGCAATGATCCTGGTTTTGTTTCGCCTACAAAAACCAGAAAGTTACAAGGACTAGGCTGGTGTGTCAGTTGTGGCGGATTAACCATTGGTGGATATTGCAGTGGAGATTGTACCAAGGTGACAAAGAAAAGGACTCAGACTGATGAGATAGTTAGTAATCGAGACTTGGTTGAAGTGAAAAAGCCAAGAACTAGGAGTGAAACTAGACAGAGAATTATGGTGGGAGACTCTCCAAAGGTTGGCAAGCGAAAGTCTGACAATGGCAATGGTGTAGACAATGCCAAGAGAAGAGCTCAAAATAGAGATACTGATAGTGGTGGAGACATCAGAATGAAAGAGATGAAAAAGAGAAGTACTCGCATTGGAGGCAGTGTTACTGGTGGAGGCCGTGTTACTGGTAGAGCCAAACATCAAGTAAGAAAAAGGAGAGCACACTTTGGGGATGCCACTGATGGTGATAATATAATTAAGCTTAACCATGACTACATCATTGAAGAGAGTAAAGCAGAGAAGGAACTCGCACAGAAGTTGAAGTGTGCTGGATCAAATAAATGTCCATATTGTGGCAAAATATGTGGTTGTTTTTCCAATTTAATAATTCACACACGATTGCATACAGGTGTTAACCCATACGTATGCCTTCATTGCAAGCACCGCTGTATACACAGACAAAATATGCTATTCCATATCATCCGTCAGCACTGGGAGAGATCAGATGAAGTATTTGCTAAGATGATAGCATGGTGTGGCACCGGCAAGAAAGCAGGGACAAGATCAAAGGTGTGTAAAGAAATGAGACACAAGCATGTATGTTCACTGCCAGATATTCGGCCTTTCTGTTGCGGTGTGTGTGCATCTCACTTCACGACTAAAACGGCAGCAAAAAGTCACATCTTTGCGAAGCATGGCAATATATTCCAGAGACGCGTAGCAAAACTGCAAAGAGTGAAAAATAGTAAGCGATGTAAAGAAAAAACTATGTTTGATACTTCAGATGGAAAGTTCGATGAGAGGAAGAGTGAAGCTGTGCTGCTAAAACATGTTAAAGATGAACTATTAAAAGATGAAGGCAAGGAGGGAATGTTACAACAGTTGGACGAGGAAGGTGATGATGGTTTAGTCAGTGATCCCAAAGCAACAAACCATTCAACTTCAGATGAAACTTCAGATGCAAATACGGCTACAAAAGAAAATATTAATGAGAAAGATGTTGAATCTGCAAATGCTAAGGAAGTAACCATAGAAAATAATTGCAAGGAAGATGATGAACCTTCAGATGCTAAAGAGGTAACAGTAGAAATGATTGATGATGAAACTTCAGAAGCTGAGGTGATAACTGTAGAAAAGATTGACGAGAAAGCTGATGCAACTTCAGATGCCGAAGAAGTAATTGCTGAAAAGATTGGCAAGAAAGGTGATAATACTTACGCAGCTAGGGAGGTATCTGTAGAAAAGATTGATGAGAATGGTGATGAAACTTCAGATTCTGATAAGTTTACGACAGAAAAGATTGGCAAGAAAGGTGTTAAAACTTCAGATGCTAAGGAGGTGACAGAAAAAGTTGAAGAGAATGGTGATGAGACTTCAGCTGCTGAAGAGGTAACAACAGAAAATATTGGCAAGAAAGGTGATGAAACTTCAGATGCTAAGGAGGTAATGGTAGAAAAAGTTGAAGATAAAGTTAGTGAAACTTCTTATGCTAAGGAGGTAACAGAAAAAGTTGAAGAGAATGGTGATGAAACTTCAGCTGCTGAAGAGATAATGGCAGAAGAGATTGACAAGAAAGGTGATAACACTTCAGATGCTAAGGAAGTAGCAGTGGAAAAGATTGATGAGAATGGTGATGAAACTTCAGCTGCTGAAGAGGTAATGGCAGAAAAGATAGGCAAGAAAGGTGATAACACTTCAGATGCTAAGGAGGTAAAGGTAGAAAAGATTGACGAGAATGGTGATGATGATGCGAATGAGGGAATATTAGATGGAACATCCTTTCAAGCAATGTTAGAAAAGATGATCAAGGAAAGATTGGTTGATGGTGCATCAGAAAACATTGATATCAATGACAAAGGAAGCAACCAGCAGGCGAAGACGGGAATGTTGGATGAGAAAAGTGATGATGATGCCTTACACAGAGATTCTGAAGACACTGATGATGAGTACTTTAAGAATGAAATGCAAGCAGTTGGACTTGATGCCTTTCACAGAGATTCTGAAGACGCTGACACTGACGATGATTACTTCAAGAAAGAAATGCAAGTAGTTGATGACATTGCGAAGAACTTGGATGCAAGTATGCAAGTAGCTGATGTAGAGAGTTCTTGTAATCATGTCAAGGCAGAACCAAGGAGTCCCAGAGAATGTGATGCCTCCATGTATTCCTCCAAAGCTGGATTAAGAGATGATATCCACCAAAGCCATGAAGAGAGTGTATTAAGTACTGACACTACTATTCGAGATAAGGAAGCATGTAGCAATGACTGTACTAATGTGGAAGACTCTGAAGACAGGCATACACAAGAAAGTACTGACAGAACAGGGCGGATTTCCCATGGACAATCTGGTAGTGTAATTGAAGAAAGGACTATTGAACTGCCCAATATGTCAAACCAGATTCCAGATCCAAAATCAAACTCAAATCAATGTCCAGAAGAGCCAGCACTACAACAAGTTGAAGAATGGACTACTGAACGACCCAATGTGTTAAACCAGGTCCCAGATCCAAAATCGAACTCAAATCAATGTCCAGTAGAGCCAGCACTACAACAAGTTGAAGATTGGACTATTGAACTGCGCAATTTGTCAAACCAGGTCCCAGATCCAAAATCAAACTCAAATCAGTGTCCAGAAGAGCCAGCACTACAACAAGTTGAAGATTGGACTATTGAACTGCCCAATATGTCAAACCAGGTCCCAGATCCAAAATCAAACTCAAATCAATGTCCAGAAGAGCCACCACTACAACAAGATGGGCTAAATACTGTTCCAGGTGAAGGTCTGCATGTCAACAGGATGCAAAATTCACCACCTATGAGTGAGGTGACTAAGCAGAGTGTTCCAGCAATTAACCAAGCTAGTTTCACTAATGCACAATCCCATAGAAATGCAGGAGTGAGAGAAAGCACAGATCAAGATCAAAATGTATCACATCAGTCAGGTTTCCAGTCATCGCAAGGAAACAACTCAATGGCAATGCCAGCTGTCAGGAACAGGACATGTAATGTTAATCCCAATAACACAAGCCATAACCAGAGCAGCTGGTCCAGCAGCTGGAATCCACAACCATCGACCACCAGCAGTTGGAATCCTCAACCATCGTCCACATCAAAAATATCAGTTGACTTTGTCTATGCCCCAAGTGCTAGTGAGAAACTAATATGGGAAGAACAGGTTGTTCAATGTCCAGTGTGTAGCGTAGAGAAAGACTCTACAAAAGAAGTGATGAGCCATGTGCGAGAACATCACAGTAGTGAGACCCCATTCAGATGTTGCCGTTGTATATTCTCTTCAATGAACATACAGACCATGGTAGATCACATCAATCGCCTTCATCCAGCCAGTTTGTTCGACCTCTGCAATTTCTTTCATATATGTCAGTGGCAAGCTGTTGGAAGCAATGGGGCTACACCGTGCAATCCAAGAGCATCTGGGAAGAGAGCATGTCGTCCACTGAATTCAGATGCAGAGTTCTATCATTGCTCTTCATGTGGATTTAAGTCATTCCAGCTTCCCCTGATGGTTGACCACATCCAAAGATCTCACAAGAAGTGCTCGTACTTGGAGATAGACCCATCAACTCAACAAGTTGTCTGCCCTGTATGTCTTCATCACTGGGATCATCTACAGATTGCATTGAGCCACTCTTGCTCTGCAGCTAGTAGGAACATGTCATTCCCATATGGAGAAAACCCAGCACAAAGCATAGTCAATACTCCCAATCATTCCAGTCTTTTCAGTCATGCATTGTCTGGGCAAGCAGTCCAAGGTATACAATCTTCCAGAATTCATCCTTCATCAGTAGATCCAAGAATTCTGCGTACTTCTCCAGCATTCCATGCAAACCCTTCCCTAAGTCAGAACCAAGAAATGGTATACCAAGTATACCCAGTGGTTAACAATAGCAATAGATACCCTAGAGAGACCCAACCGAGTAAAACAGCACAGTACCACATGGCTCATGACCCTAGTCGACATTACAGCAAGGACAGATGTAGTACTTCCACTGGATATTCTGCTGTGGCTGATCTAAACACACATAGATACCCTAGAGAAATACAAGAGAGCAGGTCTTCTCAGTACCACTTGTTGGATGACTCCAATCAACACTCCAAAAAGAGCCAAAGAAGTACTTCCACAGGACATCCTTCGGTGGCCGATCCCAACAGATCATTCTTGAGAGATATCCTAGAGAGCAGGTCACAGCACTCTATGCTGGGGATGACTGTAGTCAACATGCCAATGATAGCCAAAGACATACTTCTAGTAGGTGTCAGACTGTGACTGGTGTCAATCCATATCCAAGTGGTAGCAGCCATCAGGGATTGCAACCATCTCATCATGTGCCACCACAATGGACTAGTAGCAGAGAGGGACAATTTGGACATGGAACAGACATCATATCATCTAGGACCAGTAAGTGCTTAATTTTAGTTTCTTTAATTAAAGACTGATGTAGAAGTAAGGAACTGAAGGGGTCATAAAGTTTTACGAATAAAATGGTCACAAACATTGAGAGAAGGGGGGTAGCAGAACATCCAGCCAAACTGATAAAGGCCCAAATCAGTATTTTGTCTCTCTATCCCATAAAAGAGTATAACGTACCCATAGGTTATATAAAGTAAAAATGCTCTATTTCGGTTCATTAGTACAAAGGAGTAATATGGATGGGTGTGCTTGAAGATTCGGTCACATTGAGAGAAGGGGGTGAAGGGGGTAGCAGAACGTCAGCCAAAGTGATAAAAGTCCAAATCAGTATTTTATCTCTCTATCCCATAAAAGAGTATAACGTACCCGTAGGTTATATAAAGTAAAAAAGCTCTATTTCGGTTCATTAGTACAAAGGAGTAATATGGATGGGTGTGCTTGAAGATTCGGTCACATTGAGAGAAGGGGGTGAAGGGGGTAGCAGAACGTCCAGCCAAAGTGATAAAAGTCCAAATCAGTATTTTATCTCTCTATCCCATAAAAGAGTATAACGTACCCGTAGGTTATATAAAGTAAAAAGCTCTATTTCGGTTCATTTACTGAAGCAGTAATATGGATGGGTGTGCTTGAAGATTCGGTCACATTGAGAGAAGGGGTGAAGGGGTAGCAGAACGTCCAGCCAAAGTGATAAAAGTCCAAATCAGTATTTTATCTCTCTATCCCATAAAAGAGTATAACGTACCCGTAGGTTATATAAAGTAAAAAGCTCTATTTCGGTTCATTTACAAAGCAGTAATATGGATGGGTGTGCTTGAAGATTCGGTCACATTGAGAGAAGGGGGTGAAGGGGGTAGCAGAACGTCCAGCCAAAGTGATAAAAGTCCAAATCAGTATTTTATCTCTCTATCCCATAAAAGAGTATAACGTACCCGTAGGTTATAAAGTAAAAAGCTCTATTTCGGTTCATTTACAAAGCAGTAATATGGATGGGTGTGCTTGAAGATTCGGTCACATTGAGAGAAGGGGGTGAAGGGGGTAGCAGAACGTCCAGCCAAAGTGATAAAAGTCCAAATCAGTATTTTATCTCTCTATCCCATAAAAGAGTATAACGTACCCGTAGGTTATAAAGTAAAAAGCTCTATTTCGGTTCATTTACAAAGCAGTAATATGGATGGGTGTGCTTGAAGATTCGGTCACATTGAGAGAAGGGGTGAAGGGGTAGCAGAACGTCCAGCCAAAGTGATAAAAGTCCAAATCAGTATTTTATCTCTCTATCCCATAAAAGAGTATAACGTACCCGTAGGTTATATAAAGTAAAAAGCTCTATTTCGGTTCATTTACAAAGCAGTAATATGGATGGGTGTGCTTCGGTCATATTGTTCTGTTGTTACTGTTGCTTCCCAGGTTGTAGCGTAATATGGGTGTGATCCTTGCTCATGCGACAGCATCTGACCAGGGCCCGAGCAAAGATATTGGTATTTGGAATTGCTGCTGAGGGGGGATGGGGGATCTGGGGATGTTCAGCCAGAGAGAAAAATGTGATGAAAATGACTTAAAAATCTAAAATACTATAGCAGCCAACAACCCATATATGTCCTATAGAGGCCTTGCATGTGACGATCATCCCGTAAATATGGCGGACTACTCAAATGCATTCAACAAAAGCATGATTGCAATCTACCGTGACAGTTCGTCTCACACACATAACCCTGCACTATGATCAAATAGGTTGATGACAACATTTGATTGAATGGACTGCACTCCGCCATAACTATGGTGAAGGACAGTGGCTCAAATCCTTTGTTTGGAGCCAATCGATAATTTCATGCAGGGCCTCTATAGGGTGAAGCTATCCCCACTGGTGGTGTCAGGATTTTTTTATGGGGGGGGGGAAGTGAATTTCAGGGGGCACAATCTACATATATTATGCAAAATTGCTGCAAAAAGTGCAAATTTTTTGTAATTTTGGGTTTTTACTGGTTGCAAGAGTTCTGACTGGGGGTGGGCATCCCCCATGGTGCAAGCACTGGCTATCCCCCTTTGGCCATGCTACTGATACAAATAGTCAAATCAATGCATCAAATTTAAATTGTCTAATTCCTGATAAATGATAATATTTAACAATGATCCATTAGCAACACCGATTCAGTTGACTTGTATGCAATGAGATGAGTTCTGTTAAATTCCATTATGTTCTTTTTATTTTGATACAGAACAAAACAGGAGGCTTCCTATTGTGACCCATCCTGGACAACACTTGTACCAAAGAGAGGCTGGTGGTCATGTTGAGAGTACGAGTGATGAGGGTGAGATGGTTGGCGAGCAACGGGAAGTATTACCAGTTATCCTGAATGTTACATCATTGAGTAATTCTTGGAGAAAAGAAGTCGGTGGTGGTGGTGGGTCAAGAGAAAAGTAGTGAGTGATCAGTATAGGATAAATTATACCTTCACCCTAATGTTATTATTATAACACTGAAGGATGAGCTATTTGAGTACTGTATACAACATATGTCCTGCTAAATGCATCAGAGCATGAAATTAAGGTTTTAAAGAATTCTCGCATTTCACAATACGATGCGCAACCAGCGGTTGGTCTTGGCAGTCAAATTTTTCCAGAGTCGACATCGCCGTTCTAGCTGCTATTGAATTTTCACGCGAGTATGATAATAAATACGTTGAAAACAGCTCCACGTAGGATTCCCTGTGATCGATAGATACAAAATGGATCTACTATAATTGTAAATTGTTGTTTTACTGTGCATTCGCATGTAACATCATTATAATGACATTTAAACCCACAATGATGTATATTCCTGTATTCGTATTACGCAGCTTTTGATGTCGACTTGGGCCCATGATACACTGTATATTTTGGCCTTGACCCATCGACCGCTGGTGGCGCATTGTATTGTGAAACGTGAAAATTATTAAGATGCTTTCCTATGAAGATCACACAGCCAGATAACAGAGAGATCTGTATAAAAGAGGTCTGCATAAGAGAGATTGGACTGTACAAATGTACGTACTTCGCTGCATGTATTCTGTATATTTGAATTGTTTTCCATTGAGAAGTGCTATAGTAAAATTTCATTTGAATGAACACAGCTGCCAACAGCTGTACGCGATCCGACCATAATCATATGATTCGTATTTCAAAATACAACACAAACGCAGGACCGTGGCTACAATAATGAAAATATTAACACATGAAAAATATTAACAAATAACAAGTTACATGTAGTTGGCATGGTTGGATTCACTTCCATGTTACACACATGCAGGCGTTCACCACACAGTGTGCGCGCAGACAAACGTCACACTGTTTGCAGCTGTGTTCATTCAAATAAAATTTCTACTAGATTATCCTGTATGTTTTGGGTTTTTGCCAAAAATGCTTACCATTCATTTTATAAGAATTGTATAAAAATGTGTGCTATGGAAAATTAAACCAGAAATTTAACCTGCAATTACCAAAGTCAATCTAATTAGCACTCTTGGCGATTAAGTCAGTCACTTTTGGGGTGCTTATTAACAGCAGCGTAGCTTAAGGCGTTTGATTGGGGGAATCGAGTTTGATTCGTGGGCACCAGCCTTTTTGCAGCAATTTTCAGTAGTATTTTTCAAAATTTTCACTTCGATTGGGGCCTTGAAATCAATTACGATTTGGTGTAAGGATTTTGACAAAAAACTAAGATAATAATAAGAATAAAAGTATGTTTTGAGACCCAGCCATGTCTCTATCGCCTGATGCGAGCATACCATGTTATATGCAACGCAAACGATACATGCAATGGTGCAGTTCAATAAGCACCCAGCAGTGCTCTAAAAGGAAAATCAACAACTGTTTAAGAATTTAATTTCAAAAATTACTTTGATCAGCTTGTGCGGGAACTGTTAGGCTTTACCACTACGCCAAAAAGTAGACCCACGTTAAGAATGATACAGTTCACCTGTCTGGAGTATATTGTGGGTGTTAAATAAAGTAGACAAAGTTTAGGACTTCAATTAATAATTTGTGATGCTTCTGGCGAGACGTCACAAGGCAATTCTCAAAATAAAATATATTGATATTAATCTGTGATATTATAAGGCCAGTTCATTACGAGCTGATCAAACTGTAGGCCTGATTGGATCAGATTGTACTACAACTACTTATACATGTCATAACAGGCCTGTAAACTCGAAAATGCAACTCTAATGCCAACTTGTAACTCTAACTCTAAATCAAACTCTAAATTGTAACTCTAACTCTAAATCAAACTCTAAATTGTAACTCTAACTCTAACTTCAACTCTAACTCTAATTTTAACTCATAAAATGCATTTACTCATCTGTAGCCAGGGGGTGTGACACCCACTTGACAAAAAGGTCCACTTTTTATGAAAGTCCAAATTATAAAGAAACAAAATATTAAAGAGATGCACGCTGTACTCTTTAAACTCTCTGTCAGGGCAGGAATGTTAATTACATTGGGTTTCAGAGAAGAGCGGCAGTCCCTTGCTCAGATTAACGCTGAACCCTGTTAATGAGCGACATACATGTACTCAGAGCTTTGTGTTCACTTCAAGGACGCCGATCTGCGCCGACCAACGATTTGACGCACAATCGGCCAATCAGATTATCGGTCTGTTGGTATGATTGTCAGACAATTGATTCAGCCAATCAGAACCCCACTTCCGTGTTTACGTTCTGCAGACTCTCAAAATGTAAACAAGTGCCATTCTTTCTTCTCTGACAAAAACTGTAATAAAAATCAGAGAGGTCAAAGATAGTGAAATTCAACTCGTTTAAATAAATAAGCATTTATTGTTTACTTTAGAAGGAAACATCTAGCTATGGCCATGTGTCACAAGTTAACACCCCAAAAGGCTGGCGGCATGACATTTTTCTTGACAAAATGAAATGATATTTTCAAAATAAAGCTGAATACTTAAGGCCAGAGTTCGGGGAGAAATCATGGACCTTTTTGAGCATCATTATTTCTGAATTATATGTCCAAAGTATATAAAACTACATTTTGGAAAGGACTTCACTTTTTTACCCAAATTTTTTTGTGACAAGATAAAAACAAATTGGTTCAGAATAAATCAATTTTAGTTAGCTTTTCATGAAGAAGAGACTTAGGGAAGGTTATATACACCATCATGTGCAATTTTTAGCTTAATAGAGTGACAAAATTGCTTTTTTTTCACATGTTTTCTTCAATATTTCAAAAAAGAGACAAATTTTCAAAAAAATGTCCCAACTTTTGACACATGGCTATATATAATATTTTGCATTGTTTGTAGTACTTCGTATTAAGGCCAGAGTAATGGAAGACACATTCGTCCACGCCCGAATTTGAGATTTCTTGATATTTATCAACACTAAGATGTATTCTTTCACTTGAAACTGATAAAATACAACTTTCTAATATTTACTCGTATTTTTGCTTGATTTGTTTCACTCTTTTCAACTCTAAAAAGTCACATGGCTCAAGACAGCTTAGTAATTGGCGGGAAATAATGAGTCAGAAATGCGCGAATCTAAATATTGTGATAACGCTACGCGATTCATTCCAGGTGACGCTGGCGCAACTCTCTGCTGCGTATGTCAAACGCAGTCAAAGGCGCATTCGGTATGTTGTTCACGCCAGTAAATGTGGTGTAAACAAAACAAAAATTTGCAGTCAAAATGCCACTTAGATTTTTTAATTATTTTGAATTTTGGCGCACTGAAAGCAGACATTATAGATTTATTGGTGCAAAAAGATGCATATTTAGACCATGCACCAGATACAGCTTTTACAAGCGTGAAAGTCATACCGTTTTAAAATATAAGGACGTTTTGTGCATAATTTTGACATTTTTTTACTAAAACGTCGATTTCTCAGAGTTCACTTTTGACAATATTGAACGATTTTTGTGACAAGATAACTCGAAAAATATGCAAACAAAAGGTTAACTTTTTGCACTATCGCTTAGAGTACATCAAAGCCTAGGGAAGGTTTTCTCATTTTTTCAAAATATTTGTTTTAAACAAAAATATACACCATTATGTGCAATTTTTAGCTTAATAGAGTGACAACATTGCTTTTTCCACACGTTTTTTTCAATATTTTGAAAAAAGAGACGAATTTCAAAAAAATAAAAAACCTTCCCCTAAGTTCATGTCTCTTCTTCTTGAAAAGCTAACTGATTTTTTTTTACTCCGAACGGATTTTTTTCTAAGTTGTCACAAAAAAATTGGGGTAAAAAAGTGATTTTTTGTGATTTTTTCAAAAACTCGAGATTTTAGAACAAATCTGACGTCACCATGGGATTCCTTGACTCATTTCCTTTCCAAAAATGTATAGTTTTATATACTTTGGACATACAATTCAGAAATAATGATGCTCGAAAAGGTTCATGTTCTCTCCCATTACTCTGCCCTTAAGGCATAGAATGGTATTGTGATATTTAGTGTAAATTTACTTCACTGATATATGGTCAATTCCAGCGAAAGCGGGACAAACTTCTCTCTATGTTAACTTTCCACTTTAAAATGTCATTAATAAAGGAAATCACGTTATTGATGGAGCATATCATGTCACGTACAATGTGCTCTCTTTGTGCATATAGGCCTTTACTAGCAAGTCATACCAGGGGACAAGTTATGATAGCTTAAATGAATTGGCGTTACCCACGAATTCAAAGATAAAGCACCATATATGTCATTGAATGTCCTTCAATCAAAATGAAATTATTACCGTTGGAAAGACGTTTGCATGATCTCTCATCATATGTAAAACGATTGAATTCCACCAAAGTTTGTGGACTCTAGAGGCCATTAAGTCAATTTGGCTAATAATTTTGTTACCAGAGTATCAAAAATAAAATGATCGTTCTGAAAAATGTTAAGTGAATATGCCATAAATGACTATATCATGAAACGAAGTTTCGTTTTATAATTCTGAGGTCCAAGTGATTATTTTATGCAAATACGTTTTACCCATAAAATTCCATAAAATCAAATTTGACGTTACCCACGTATCAACTGTTACCCACGAGTCCAGCAAATATAATTGCCATAACTTAAATTAACATTTAATGACTTTGGACACTGAATTTAGTTTGACAAGCGCTTAACATTGTAAATCGTAAAAATACGTTCACCGCTTTAAAAAAGAATCTACGACGGTTTAAACTTTTGTTACCCACGAATCCCGAATAGATGCTAACCTTGAAAAATAAGGAGATTGTTTATTTTAAGTTTAAATCAGCACATATTCAAGCCATGGGTATGCTATAATTTTGACAGTACTTACAGTTTATACACCTAAGAAACGCAAACCCCAAACGGTACTATAGTACTTATAGCTTTACCCACTTAATTCGGCGTTACCCACGAATCCAAGGATTTACTCGTAAATTATATGTTTCTTATGCATCTTAACATTTTGAAAACATGCGAAATAGGTTCCAAAACAGTCCTGTTTAATAGCGTCCTCTTGAAGGTATACTGAAGCTGCATCATGAAGTTTTGATTGATTATCCTAAATTACCATTTTTTGGGTAAATGCAATTGGTTCGAGAAACGGGAATCATTGAAACACAATGGAGGAATAACCGCATGGTGGTTTCCAACCTTCTGTAATATTTTCTATTTTGCCGCTTACCAATACATACCTTCAAATATGTGTTACCCACGAACATTTTGGTTACCCACGAATCCCTACTTAAATTATAGTTGACAATGTATTGATAGTGTTTTAGTTCATAGGAACTGTCAAACACGAGTTAATAGAATATTGCTGCATGAAAATATGGAATGATTTTACTAAAATAATAATATAAAACTGTTTGCTCTGTCTATTTGAATTTGGCAACTTTATTATTCTCAAAATTTTTATACCCAAAATGCCATAATGATCCATTCTAAATATTCCATGTAGTCTGTATTTTGATTAAAATTCATTTTAGTGCCATTGCAGCCTGAATTATTGACATACGGAAAAGTATTTTTTTTTTATTAAAAAAAATTAATAGGAATTGCTATTTTCCAGACGCTGTTACCCACGAATCCATCCGAGATCCTCATCCTGCAAGACGAGATACAAAATCTAACTTTATATTTATATGAAGCATTTATTCTAATCTTGCGAAATAATACAGTGATGTTAAATGACAGCCACTTTGGAAAGAGTTCGCAGTAATGAAACACACTTAAATCTACACCAGATTCTTTCTTAAAGTTTGTAATAACCAAAATATTTCTGTATAGATATATGTAATAAAATTCTATTTTACGTTCAAAGTCTTCACCGATTTCTAGTGTATATGAGTCACACATAAAATATTGAAAGATATTAAAGAAAGTGAAATTTTATGGCGTACAACAGGTGAAAAATGCTTGAATTAGTTGGTAACATGCATATGCGCATTTAACACTTTATTTGGTCTAGCAAGAAAAGTTATTTTTCAATCCGATGGCACTTCCACCTGATGATTCACTAGACATGATCGTCTCATTTGATAAGTCTAGAATTGAAAAGGAAAACATTTTCAAAATGGCCCCCAGAGAGAATTTTGGCCCGCTTTGGCTGGAATTGACCATATATATATATATTTAAGATGTCATTAAAAATCATGTTAGAATTTATTTCACTGTTACAAATTCCAAACCTACAGGGTGTATCTAAAAAATTTACAATTTAAATGATTTTTTCCGCAGTTTTAAAGATTTTTTTTCTGATTGAAAGAAAAGGGATATATCAGAAATATGTTTTCATTGGTGGTGTGTAGCATGATGTTGGCCAAGTCAGTCAATTTTTACTATTTGGTCAATTTTTGAATTTAAGGCCAAAAAACCATGCATTTTTAGGGCATTTTTTGTATGCTGTGACAATCAAGCCCAAAGACTTGTACAAAGACTAATTTCAAGTTAGGCATTCTCATTTTTGGCTTATACTCAAGATTTTGAATGCTTTAAATTTTGACTACAAGAAAACATGGAAAACTGCATGTTTTTGGCCCATTTTCCCTCAAATTGACCAAATATTATATTATATTGCCAGTTAGAACTAACTAAACAATTAGGATTTAGCTATGTTTCATTTGATAAAACAAGATAATATTTTTTTAATTCCAAAAAAATAAGTTCTGTATTTTTCTAGAATAGGGAGTAGATAAAAGCTGTTGTGTTGAATAATTATTCCACTTACTGCCATAATGAGTTGGGTAAACAAAGAGAGCCCATGTATATTTGATACGTTTTCTTTAGATTGTAACATTTTTTGAGATGCACATATGTAACACGGTCAAGGGAAATGAGTTGGATGTCGCTAATATTGATTTTGAGATATTGGCAAAGAAAGTGTTGAAATTCTTTTGTTTTTTATTGTTTTCAGCAACTGATCAATTGTTGTAACTTCGCAAAGAAAAGTATCAAGACAGAGTTTTCAGTTTCTGAAAGCTCTGAATGTCCTCTTTAGAAAAATATGTAAAGCTCATTTTCGACCAGGGTCGACATGTGACTCATTCCCCTTGATCATGTCACATATGTGATGCAATCAAGCAAAATCAGTCGGAACTCGGAAATATTGATTTTGAGATATAGCCAAACAAAGGAAAATTTCCTGTTGTTTCCAGTTGTTTTGGAAACTCTTTAATTGTGCTCATATCTTTGGAACTGGTTGTTCAATTTCAATGGGGTTTTCCAGCTTTGTAAATGCTTTTTACTATCCTATAAGAAACTGAAAATTTAATATTTCTGAGTTCCGACTGATTTTGCTTGATCGCATCACATATGTACCATTGTAACCACAGTAGATTATTTTCATTATCAAGAAGTGAGCTTTAACAGTAACTTATAGAGGCATGGTCCAAATTTTCATGTTCTCTTTTTTTATCTTAGATTGAGGCCTAACCAATAAAACAATGTGTTTCCAAATTTTGAGTTGTATTGCTTTTAAAGTGCTTTTGATATGAGAAGCAAAAACATGTATAACAATGCCATAGGATAGTACTTACACTTTACATGTAGGTGTGGTTATCAAGTAACCACATTTTCATTCACCCCATTTAAGGAATCAGATAGCAATGTTTGCACAGTATTTTTGTGTCAGTTCCTGCAGAACTGACACCTTTAGTACAGGTTTGACAATCACGTGACAATTCGAATCATCATATCGAAATATCACGTGGGTAAAAATATCAATATCGATATCAATACTATTCGTCAATTCAGCCCCAAACCAATTCGCCCACATGTTAATTCGAACCCTGTATATTGATGTAGGCCTACAAAAAAAGTTGGCCAAATTTAACTATTTCGTGATTTTCTCCATAGCCGTTGTTCTTACACCAAATCTGTATATTTAGATGCCTTGATGTCTTGCATTCGGTCACAAACCAATTCGTTGTACTTTGTGCACTTAACCCTCTATCTTTTAAACCAAATATCCTAAAGAGTCGTGTGATATGCCCGGGTGATATGTCGAACTTTTCCTCAGGTCATAAAGAACAAAAAAAAGTCAGCGTTACGTATCTGTGCGTAGCGGGCACGTAGTCAAGAGTTATTGTGGCCCTCACAACACGGGCTTCCGGTGAGCTGCGGTCCTAGGAAATGGAATATTACTGATAAATATATAAAGATGGCAAAATCAGTAAACCAGTTTAAGTTACAAATAAAGAAAAGTCTAATAAAAATTACATCTAATATTTAGGCATTATTTAATGACCTCACCCATCCCCACCCCAACTATCAATTTCTTCTGTGAACTGTGGAATGTCTAGATATGAAATGTTATAAATATTTATATTGCTTCTTTCTTTGCATGTTCTTCTCCTCTTTCTTTTATTTGTTAGCTTTGTGTAATTGTATGTTGTAACTTAAGGCAGTGTAAGGGGGTGCTCGCTTCAGGCCTTTTGAGCATCTCCTCATTCAAATGTTGTGTCTTTTATATATATTTTGTATGTCGATTTCGATTTGTATGAAAATAAAATGATGATGTATGATGATGATGATGTACATCATTTCCTACAGAGTCGTGAGATATGTCAAACTTTTCCCTTAGTCATAAGGAACACAAAAAAAAGTCAGTGGTCGCATATCTGTAGGATCATTGGTCAATAAGATATAGTCACTTTTTGTCTCGCCTGATAAGGCAGGAGACTATATAATCACTTTTCCGTATGTAGGGGTGTGCGTGCGTGCGTGTGTGTGTGTGTGACAAATTTGATTAAAGTTTTGTTTTTCGTCTATTTTGTCGGAGACTAGGAGTCTCATGTTTCTCAAACTTGGTGGGTGGGTGCATCTTGACCCGAGACAAAACTGGTTTGTATTGGTTAGTGGGTCAAGGTCACTGAGGTCCTCTAGGGGTCATCTGAGGTCAAATTAGTAAAAACTGCCATATGGGCATGAAACTTGGTAGGTACAGTCAACATTTCAAGCCAAATTTTTGGAAGGTCATTTCAAGGTCACCAGGGGTCATCTGAGGTCAAATTAGTAAAAACTGTCTGATGGGCATGAAAGTTGGTGGGTACAGTCAACATTTCAAGCCCAATTTTTGGAAGGTCATTTCGGGGTCACCAGGGGTCATCTGAGGTCAAATTAGTAAAAACTATCGTATGGGCATGAAACTTGGTGGGTACAGTCAACATTTCAAGCCAAATTTTTGGAAGGTCATTTCGAGGTCACCAGGGGTCATCTGAGGTCAAATTAGTAAAACTGTCGGATGAGCATGAAACTTGGTGGGTACAGTCAACATTTAAAGCCAAATTTTTGGAAGGTCATTTTGAGGTCACCAGGGGTCATCTCAGGTCAAATTAGTAAAAACTGTCAGATGGGCATGAAACTTGGTGGGTACAGTCAACATTTAAAGCCAAATTTTCGGAAGGTCATTTCGAGGTCACCAGGGGTCATCTGAGGTCAAATTAGTAAAACTGTCGTAAGGACATGAAACTTGGTGGGTACAATCAACATTTTTGGGCGGTCATTTTGGGGTCTCCAGGGGTCATCTGAGGTCCAATTGAGAAAAATTAGTTGTATGGGCATGAAACTCAGTGGGTACAGTCAACATTTAGAGCCAAAGTTTTGGAAGGTCATTTCAGGGCCACCGGGGGTCAAATTAGTAAAAACTGTTGCATGGGCATGAAACTTGGTGGGTACAGTCACCATCAGCCAGATAATCGTGCCCAGCCGATAACCGCCAAATTCATTTACCTCTACCAAAAGTAATTGCAAAAGCAAGCGGTTGCGAAAGCAGGCGAGACTCGTGGTTCGAGAACCGCCTTGTTTAAATTTTTAACCAAATATCTTAGAGAGTCGTGCCATATGTCAAAAAGGAACATGCAGAAAAGTCAGTGGTCGCATATCTGTAGGATCATCGGTTAATGAGATATAGTCACTTTTTTGTACGTTGTGCACTTAACCCCCTTGTTTTTTACTTCTGGGTATCGTTTGGAGTCAAATGATTTTTCATTTTAAAGCTTATGATATATTTTCTAAACACGAAATAAAACAAAATTGACCGCCAGCCGACTTTACAGCTGTTTCGTGATGGACGGTCACATATATTCATTAACATATTAAATCGTTTATCCCTTTTGGTCAATATCGAATTGGTTTGTGGCTGACTTAGCTTGGGGCCAATGCATGAATTGGCATATGGCCAAGTCACTATGGCCGAATTGGTTTGGGTCGAATCGACCTGATACCAGGAAATGCCGAAAAATTACGTTACTTTTACAAGGCAAAAAGCAACTTTTCTAGGCATTGTTGACATGGTGCCCCGCTAAAGAAAGTTTCCTACTATAAAGACCTAACTTTTGAGATGGTTTGTACGGTTTGAAGGTGCAAAATTAACAATAAGCTTAAAATAGGCACCGTTACCGCCGGGTCATCATCAACAACTTTGACAGATGACGTCATCAGACGCAATCTCTGTCTTGATAATATCGACATGGTCTAATATAGAGCACGTGAGTGTGATGGACTGGAAACTTCACGCATCGATCTGAGGACAGCTTTCAAACATAAGTCTTGATAGTAATGTCGCTGTTTTAATTAGCCTATATCTGGTGGCAGCAGCATTTTCTACAGTCACGTGATAATGGCACCGGCGAATAATACACGGGGGAAGCCGACGGTGTCCACATCTTTTTTTTTTTTTTTTTTTTCCTTTTTCAGCTTTTTGTATTTTATCTGTACTTGGAGCTGGTGGGGAGAAAGCATAAAATACATTCAGGAAAAAATACAACTCGAACCAAAGATCAAGGCTCCATTTCAAATTTAACCCTAAAAAATCACTCATTTTTGAAACCGGACGTTGTTCAAATTGCGCCAAAACTTCACCTCTGAAATAAAATATTGGGATTTTTTCTCAGATTCCTTCATGTAGACACTTGCCAGAAGCAAATGAGCTGAAAAGCAGGCGAATTTTGACAATTATCTTAGAAAATAAAGCCGCAACAAGCTCAAATAAGCGGTGGACTATTTTAACCGAATTTCACTGGTACATAAATCGTGGAGTGATTTGGTGGTGCGCCCTCTGAAAAGATTTGAAGAATAGAAGGCTGACGTTATGCCAAAACATGTGGGCCTATTTAATGATATATGAACTACCACTCATGTTCTTGTCAGCGCTACAGTGCAAAACTTCTCTTTAACATTACATTCAAATAATAATTACATTGTAAATTGGAACTGACACCAATTTTTTTCAGGAATACTTGTTTGTGGGACATCAGACACATCAAATTGCTTTCTGGATACGAGTAATGTCCTTCTTATAGCCTATAGAATAATTTTGATTTTTTGAAATTAGTGATATAATACAGATTTTATGGCAACTTATTAAAAATTGATATTTTTGATATATTTTTAAACTGTTAAAATAGTCCTTAAAAGGGCATTTCGTGATCCATAGCCTCATCCCCCCACTTTTTTCAAAAAAAGTTGAGATTTTTTTACCACTGGATACCTCTGGCTACATAATGTTTATGTACCAAATATTTCTTGCAGATTAGTTCGTTTAGCAAAAATATCGTTAAATTTGAATTTCGTTCTGGTATACCAGAACGAAATTACAACAATGGCCTATGGAGCAATGCAATACACATAATCATGCATAACTCGCAAACGCAAAGTCAGATTCAACTGAAATTTTGGAAATAAGTTTTTTTCATAGATATCTATTGAAAAATGTCATAAAAAGAGGATGCTAGGATCACGAAATCCTCCTTTAAAGTAAACTTTATATCATACGTACTTAGAGTGGACTGTATGTAGCTGTAAACACCCATCCATCATTTGAAAATTTGACTACCTGTATTGAAGATATACATTTTTTTCCAAAAAGCACCTAAACTTTTTAGGTCTCGGGGGGGAAAAATGTATATCTTCAATACGAAAGGTCAACATTTTCTTTCAATTGATGGTTGGCTTTTCCTCCCAGCTACCTACACATATGTGTATGTTATCAAACGAGTTGGGCGCAGCCCAACGAGTGTGATAACACACTTATACATTGGTTACAAACATATATCAACTTGTCCCCCCTCATTATCACTGTAATTGATGCTATGTCTTGAAAATCATAACATTAATTCACAGGTGGTCTGACAGTTCGGTGTGTTCCCTGTCGTGTGCACCCAACGATTATTGCTCTGGAGTGGATGTTATACTTTAACTGACATAACATCATTTCATGGGTGATGTTTCCTCTCGTGTGCTCCCAACGATTATTGCATAGTGTGTGTATGTTCCCCCTCGTCAGCTCCCTGCAACCATTATCATGTATCACAGCTCATGGGTGAGAGTGGAAATAAAAACAAGATTACGCTCCCATAAATGGTGTTATTATTTGGACTAGTCTTGCTGAAGGATGATGTATTCATGGAATTAGCTAGACTTGAGCAGGGTTAGAGATTTAAGGAGAATGAGGTGATGGGCAGCGATTGGTGGTGAAAACTAAAAGTAGTCCTAGTAGGCCTTCTCTGGGTAGCTATATGTGTGGTGAATTACTACTGTCTGTCCAATTAACTTAGAGACCCGGTTTTTACTTATTTCAATGTTTATACATTGGTATGTGGTGTTTGGCGATATGAACAGAGGAAAATCACTCAAAGAGGGTGCTGAAAGTTGAGGGAATATATCTGATATCATGTATGTTTCCACCAAAGCTGGTTTTGTTGTGAAACATCACACTGTTTTGTAAATATAAGGAAGGCAGAAATAAAGCATACATTGTAATACCTTAGGACCTGTAGTCCAAACACGGAACACAATTAGAAGAAAACATTGAACTGTTTTGTAAATAAAAAAAGTGAGGAGATACATGTACAACCCAAAACAATTAGATGTGAAAAGTTCAATGATACCAAGTGAAATGTGGGTTTAAAAAACATCAGGGTGAGATTTCAGATGGAAATTCTTTGTTTTAATGCCTCCTAGTGCAGATTGTAAGATGACATGTATGAAGAAATCATGACAGGGATTTGGGTTATGAAGGAAGGTTTCTTTAAGACAAAGCATCTTCATCAAATATATTTTGAATTGAATGATTGTGTAAAAATATATAAGAGAATTGTAATGCTTTAGGACCTGTAGTCTAAACATGATATCGCCAATACTTGGGATAGTGAGGAGACACAAACCAAAACAATTAGGCCTAGATGTAGAAATTATAGAAAGTGACATTTGGGTTATTTACAAAACATAAGGGTGCGATTTCAGGTGGAGATCCTATGTTTTAATGCGGCCTGTGCAGATTACAACAAAGATGACATGTATAAGGATGCAGTGATAGGAATTTCGGGTATGAAGAAAGGTTTCTTTTTATAGCCAAAGTATCTGCATGTAACAAAGTTTGTTGGTAATACAAGAAAGGCAATGTCCTTTGCAATCATTTATGCCTTTCAACATAAGTTTGTTTTGAAATAGAACCAAAACATACAACTACCACAGACGGGGCTAGAGAACTACAAGTAAAAGTGTTTGGGCTACCTGTAAAATGTTGTGTAACAATTAAGAAACCCCCTTAGGTCTGAAAAACAACTTTTCTTTCATAACTTTTTTGAAAACATATATAAGTGTATGTTATCACACGAGTTGGGCGCAGCCCTACTTAAAGACTGTTGAATATCAAAAATATAAATTTTAAATAATTTGCCATAAAATTTGTATTACCGTAAAACCTTGTCTACAAGCATATAATAGTGTTTTTGATGAAAGCTAAACTAATACGGAAGAGTCGTAAATATACTAATACAATAGATTGATCTTACAATAGTACTTGTTTGTATATGCTTGTATCTGTAATTTATTTGCTCAAAATCCATGATGTTATAATTTTGTCGATGGATGGCGCCTGGATTAATTTAGCTTTCATCAAAAGCACTCTATATGCTTGTAGACTAGGTTTTACGGTATATCGCGAATTTAAAAAAAAATCAAAATTATTTAATATCAGAAGGACATTCCTCTTATCCAGAATGCAATTTTGTGTGTGCCCTCAGGTCCCACGAAAATAACTGTGCAAAAGTTGCTATCTGATCCCTAAAAAATATCTCAGGCATTCAATTTCACTGGGATAATGAGAAAAACATGAGCTTTCTTCTGATACCAAAATCTCAATTTTAATGAAGCAAAATTGGGGACAAGGCTGTCGATTTAATCAAGGACCTTTAACGTAGTGAGATTTAACAGTAATGTAATGTACATGTAGTTTATCAATATTTACAACTAACAATTTTTTATCGTTTATAGTTTTTTATCAGTTTGTTTCCCGGTAGTAACAGCTCATTAAAGGTACCTATTTTTATACTATGACATCATGCAAACAGTACTGTAACTACATGCAGTGGTGTAGATTTCTTTCTGACATTGTGGGGGATGGGGTTAGAAAAAATCCGGCACCTTTTGGCAACAGAATAAGTATATGGTACAAATGCGCGTGAAGCGCGCAAAAATTTTGCCATTTTGAATCTAAACTGATGAAATATAGTGCAGAAGTGGAATAATTTCGTGCGTAGTGCGAAAAAATTTGGACTTTGGGGGCAAAAATGGCCAAATATGAGGTTAATTTGGTCAGAAACCCACATACGAGGGGGTATCCAAAAGTTTTTGACATCACCCAGAAGGGAAGGATCTATATCGATGAAACTTTGTCAGTGCAATCACTGGTCCTTACATTATGGTCCAAAAATGGCCTCATAAGTATGTTTACTTTTTTACAAGTGGCGCTAGATGAGCAGTAGGCGCATAACCTTTTCATGATAAGATCCTCCACTTTCTTGAGTTTCTCAAAAAGCAACAGTGCCATATGATGGGCAATCATCACTGTAGATGGCTTTCATTTCATTATAGATTTTCAGAGCATTGTAGGCCTAACCCTTCAAATGCAGGAACTTAAATCATCAATTTTCACCATTTTACAGGTTATGCGCCTACTGCCCATCTAGCGCCACTTGTAAAAAAAGTAAACATACTTATGAGACCATTTTTGGACCATAATGTACATAAGGACCAGTGATTACACTGACAAAATTTCATCGATATAGCTCCTTCCCTTCTAGGTGATGTCAAAAACTTTTGGATACCCCCTCGTACAGGCGTCAACTTTGGGGGATGATTGTATGGATCATCCCCTGGCAAAATATTGGGGAATTTATCCCCCCATCCCCGGGATCTATGACTACATGCGCTTGTTTAGTTGGCAGGAGAGGGATTTACCCGATTCATATTTGTGACCTGTTCAGTCCAAAAGTAACTCTTCTATATAATTCCTGTTGCCTCAAAATTGGTATCGATGTCTGAAAGCGTCTCTGCATTAGCGGCACGTTTGACGCCTTTACACCTGAGCATATTATTCTGTGATTCCAAGAATGGCACGACCTAAATCACGCTATGACATAACTACCAATTTGAGATGAGAAGAATTAGGCCTAAAAAAATTGTTTGATTGGCGTAACATGAAAAACAAATTTTACACACATTTTAAACTGAAAATCGTGAATTTTTCTTTTTTTAAATTTTAATCTTTTTTTTATCCAATTTTTGCGAAAAAAAGTTTAGGGTCAGGCTTATTTTTAGGATCGGTCGGGTTACGCCAATCAAACATTTTTTAGGCCCTATAGGCATATGTTCAAAATGAAAAACGAACAGATTGAACAACTGACCAATCCTGTTTCATACAGAAGTTTTTTTACCTACATAGCAACATAATGGGATTTGCATTAGAATATGGATTTTGATGTCCTATTTTAATTGCGAACAGTACAGATGAGGTTAAATTCTTTCTCTAAAAATCTAGAATTAGGGTTGTATTCATTTGTTAAGTTCAAAATTTTTTGCCAATTTTCAAAATGTGTCAAAACTCAATTTTGTGCGTTGTTTGTAAATAAAAAAAGGTGCGCTCTTGTATTTAGTGTTTTTTATGTTATTTTTTGCTGTGTTACAGAATATCAATTGTAGTGATCACCTAATAATTAGTAGTCTAAGCAGTCTATAATATCGAATTGATTAATTCGAATTAAACAATTCATTGATGTTAGCACTGGGTAGTAGCCATTACTGTCAGTAGACAGGAAGTCTAGAAAGTTGACCTCAACCCTGTGGGAGGTCTTCCTGTGCTTTTGAATGGGACAGCAGTAACCTTGGCCAATTTTGAGACCAAAATTTAAATTTTTTTCTAAGTTTGTGAGAGCATAACAAGACTATCCGTCGATGGATTTTTATTTCCGTCGGTAAATATTTTTTAAATTAAGTTTTTCATAACATATTAAAAAGGCAGAGACACCTGCTGTATAATAAATTAGCTAGATAAGTTATCAAAAAAGTGCCTATTCTTTTGTGTGTGGACCGTACACACTGTGTACGGTCCATCTGTCACTTGGTAGTCTTGTACATGTCTAATGGCGCTGCCCATGGCCACTCGATGAATTGTTTAATTCGAATTAATCAATTGGATATTATAGACTGCTAAGTGACCACTTAAGCTAACAAAAAATGGTGTGTCTTAAAGCTGGCATGTATGGCAAGTATATTGCACAATAGAACAGAAAAACCTGGGTTTTTTTTGTCGATAAACTTGGTTTTTCAATCAAAAATCCTGGCTTTTTTAATTAAAAAAAAACAGGTTTATCAATTCAGAGTTATTTGATAAACTTGGTTTTCGGCTGATAAACTAGGTTTATCAAAAACTATGACAATCAAATCAATAAACTTGGTTTTTCAATTTGATAAAACTGGTTTTTAAATCGAAAAAAAAACCACACCAGATTTGTCTAATTTGATTGTCATAGTTTTTGATAAACCAAGTTTATCAACCGAGAAACCTGGTTTTTCACTGATAAACTTGGTTTTTCAAATTCAATTGTCATAGTTTTTGATAAACCAGGTTTCTCGACCGGGCAACATGGTTTTGTGCATTTTTTGCAGGCCTGTGGCATGTGCATTCATTGCACCCTTTTGTCTTGGAGAAATTGAGATTTTTTTTTCACATAGTGAACTTTAATGCCACTTGCATCAACATCTCATATGCACAATTTATCCCTTACATACTCTGTGTCTCGAATAGCTATTGTAGCCCACCAACCCTGTGGTAGAGAGGCTAGGAAATAATTCCTATTATATAACTCATACAAAGATTCTTATCATTTGATTGGTCAATTACTATTGATTATTTTTGCTATTTATAGAAAAAGACTGTTGCCAGTGCAATAGTCCATTTTCCATTTCACTTATGCACAGCCACCGTAGCAACGCTGACAGGTGCGACTGTATAGCGGGGCACGGTGCACCACCTCGACTCGCCAATTATTGGTGTGGGTTTCGCTTCTAAAATAAATACAGTTTGTAATATTTCTTTAATTTATTTTGTTTTACTGGTGATTTATAAATTAAGTGGAAGAAAAGAATTTTTATATGCGTTATATAAAACATATATTGAATGTTTTGATTTGTTCAATGGAAAGACTATTTTAATTCGGTGAAATATCTGTCCATATTTCACCTTGTGAAAATATTCTTACCATTGAACTCATAAACATTCAATATTTGTATAATATCTCATATCCTCGTTTGTATGCCTTAATCTAATCCTGCCCCACATGACAAGGACTGTTTAGCTTCAGAAATATTAATTGTACTCACAATTTTTTAACATAGAAGGAAAGATGATGTATATATGTGCATTTTTATATCCTATTTGCCTAATTTTGTTTAACAACAACATTATTTTTTAAAGAAAACATCCCAAATTTAAAAGTTGCAGTCAATTGCATTGGTTTGAATTCAGCGCAATGATAATGGCAGTTTTTACATGGCACAATGCAATGCTTTAATAACCATTGGTTGTTGTAAGCGCAACTTTAAAATTCCAAGGTATTCATTTTAAAAATAATGGTGTGTTGTTGATATTGAACAAAATAGGCGAATGGGGTATCAAACTGTGTGTACATAAACCACCTTTCATTTTATGTTAAAGTATTGTGAGGGCATTTTGTGATCTGCAGCCTCATCCCCCCTTTTCTTAAAAAAAAGTTGAGATTTTATAGAACTGGAAACTTCTGGCTACATAATTTATGTACAAACAAATTCTTGCAGTGTAATACGCATTATCATGCATAACTCGCAAATGCAAAGTCAGAATCTTGGTTCAAGATCGGAAGAGGCTTATGGCAGGGCAGATTACTATCACCAAATCTGTTTGCCATCTACTCTGGAGACATAATGAGAACCAGTTTTGGAAGGTTTTGAAAATGGAGTGAAGTTTGATGGTACAAAGATCACTACAGTTTAACCACTCTGAAGTACAAAGTGACAACGCAGGCATATACAGCGTGTTAACAATGCGTAGTGCTGCGTCTCTGCTGTAGGTCTGCGTACACAAGTTGGCACAATGTGTGCATCCATGTTAGTACTTTTAGAGTAGACTGACTGTAACCTAAGGTACGTGATGATAACACTCTTATTTCTGGCAGCAGAGAAGAGCTGATTGATCTTTTGAAGTGCATCAAAAAGGTTAGTGAAGAAAAAGGCCTTCTTCTGAACACAAAGAAGACAAATATAATGAAGGGGTCAGGTCAGTTAATTGTAAGATCCCATTAACTGCCACTGGTAACCTGTAACCAGTGCTACCTGTTCAGGGTCGGGCTGTCGGCGACTAAACCGTCACACTCGCCAGTTTTCCTGGAGGAAATCACTGGTGTGGAGGGTGGCTGGACACCCTGGTGAAATTAAAAAACAAGATTCACCTACAAGGGCGTATGAGCTCACATGGGAGCCAACAGCCATCCAGCACCTCCTTCAATTGGCCAGTAAGGTCAAAGTAGCAAAGATGGTGTACAAACTACAGAAGTGGTCACCGGCATTTTCTGCATTCTGGCAGGTGGAGGATCCTGTTTTTTTAAGACAATGACTGGCAAAACTTGGTCATATATATGACATTGCTGGAAAGTCAAGTACATGTTCTTACTTAAAATGCCAGTGACCACTTTTTTAGTTCGTACACCATCTTTGCTACTAAAGTAATATATGCCACAACCTCCAAGTAATTATGACGGCACAACTAAGGACAAGGCCCTCAGTCCCTAGCAGGTTTCAAGGGAGCAGAAGGAAAGGTGAGAGAGCAGAGGGTGCTAAGTATCTCTGGGATATGACAGGCTCCCTAAAGGAATTGACCTTAAGAACGTATAACGGAAGGTCCCTTCTGACCGATGATCAATTGTGCAAATTATAGAATGAACTGAACAACATAAAATGGGACATTATTGGACTCAGCAACGTAAGACAAAAGGAGAGGCTTTATATAGTCTTCAAAGTGGAAATACAATATACTACAGAGGCACAGAGAAGGGTAGCGCTAGTGGAATAGTATTCATTATAAGAAAAGACCTCACAGCTAATGTCTTAAGCTATAGAGCAAATCTGATAGAGTGGCACAGATGATCATCAAGTTACCAAACCAACAGAAACTGAGAATCATCCAGATCTATATGCCAACCACAAGCCATAAAGATGATGCAGTTGATGAAGTATATGAAGAATTCAATGGCCTTCTCAACCAAGACAAAGCAAGCCATACAATCATAATGGAATATTTTAATGCCAAGGTGGGAACCCAGAGAGTTGAAGAGCAGGTAGTTGGCAAATTTGGCATTGGCCAAAGGAATGACCGAGGAGACAAACTTCTAGACTTTGCTGTCGACAAAGGATTTAGATTCATGAACACGTTCTTTAAGAAGAAACCCTCTTGTGTACATGGCAAAGTCCAAAGGGCACAACCAAGAATGAAATTGACTTCATCCTCTCAGACAAGCAACACATTGTTACAGATGTATCTGTACTCAACAAATTCAACACAGACAGTGACCACAGATTAGTATGAGCTAAGATCCGCATTTTCATGAGACTGGAAAGAGCCAAGCTAATGCGCAAGAAGACAGCCAATTTGAATCTAGACGAGCTACATCAACATTCACTAGAGTTCCAGTTAGCCCTACAGAACAAGTTTGATGCACTGGAAGATACAACGAAGGAGTCTGATCTTACTGAAAAGTCCAACACTCAGAAACCACTCTAAAGCTTCTAAAGAAGAGGAGGGAAATGAAACGGTAAACCAACAATCAGAAAATAAAGTACTTGGAAGTATGTAAAACCATCAGGAAACAAATAACGAAATGAGCTACAACCACTTGACGAAGTTAGAAGAGTAAGAGCAGGATAGGGTGCTTTTGGAAAATTGAATGAGGTGATGTAGATGATGGGATACTTCCTTCAGCTGTTGTTGTTGCAAGTCTAGCCATGAGAAATAGCATAGTACTTTTGTCGATTGTCAGGAAAAAAATTGCAAAGAGCTATGCAAGGCAGGCAGACATAAAAAGGGATTTCCATCATATTTTGAACTGCCATAAAAAACTTGATAGTTAGCATATGTTACTATTGAGCGCTTTTGAAAATATGAAATTGTACCAAAGTCCGGTGCTTTACCAACTAAGCTAATGGAGTTGAGACACACATTTGCAGGTTTACTTATTCGTATGTAACTATGTGTATAGATGATTTGCTCAAAACTCTGAACACTTTAATGGATGGGGCTCTTCATGTTTGCGTGTTTCAAAAGTACACAAATGCTAACTATCGTGTTTGTACAGTAATTAGGCACAACAAAAAAATATTGTTGTGTTGCCCTCAAGTGGAAAAATGGGAAATTTGGGTAGGACGGTTGGATTATTATTATTTTTTTTTTTTTTTTTAAAACCTTCAGTTTTTAAAAATCCCCTCAAATATTAAAGGAGTATTTCGTGATCCTAGCATCCTCTCTTTATGACATTATTCAGTAGATATCCACGAAAAAAGATTATTCCCAAAATTTCAGTTGATTCCGATTTTGCGTTTGCGAGTTATGCATGATTATGCCTATGTGTATTACACTGCTCCATGGACAATGTGTTGTAATTTTGTTCTGGTGCACCAGAACGAAATTAAAATTTCACGATATCTTTGCTAAACGAATTAATCTGCAAGAAATATTTTGTAAATATACATTATGTAGCCAGAGATTTCCAGTGATATAAAAATCTCAACTTTTTTTGTGAAAAGTGGGGGGGGGGGGGATGAGGCTGTGGATCACGAAATGCCCTTTTAAATAAATGCTTGTTCAATTAGGGGACATTTGTCAATTTTGACTTCTGGATACCTCTTAGACAACAATTAAAGACTAGTCTTACAATAAAATATTAATTTTAAGTGAAAAACATTGAGTTTTTGAACAAATCTGTAAAATCATCATTCAAAAAAAAAAAAAAAGAATTGCGACCCTGATTTTTTTCAGGATTTAGGGTCTGACGGTTGAGGGCAACACAACAATATTTTTTTTTTGCCTTATGTGAAGTTGGTTTCTGACCAAAGAATACATGGTACAAACCACTTGGCATGAGATTGAGTGAGATGGCATACTCTTGTGAAGACCACAGCAGCGCTTCATAGCGCTACCTGACATAGAGAGTTGTAATAGTTGTGACTTTTATGGGTATCATTAGATTACCGTATTCATTCCAATAAGTGCCCAGGTCATTTTGGGTGGGCGGATTGGGCGCTTATTTTTTACCCGATTTACCTATTTTTTTCATAAGGGCCGTTTATTAGAGACAATTTACCCACGTTATAATAGTATCCCGAGATGTTTTAGTAGCTTTTCTGATGCGGTAAATGTATTGCAAGTTTACACAGGACTTCAAATCTCAAGCTATTTCACTGTATCAACATCTATCAGTCACTAAATACCCTGGGTGAGCACTAATTGGGGTGTGGGCGCTTATTGGAACAAATACGGTAGTCAAAATGATGAAAAGTTGAAATTTGTTTAAATCTTTACCCCTTCCAAATTAATGAAATAACCTCAATATTCACTACAGAAATATTTCCTGTGTTGAGCTGAAATAATGTGATTTCATGAAAGAAGATACCGGTATTATTCTGATGATTTTGGTGTATAGTTTGTATGCCTTCCTCAAGTCAGTAATTTAGATAGAGAGCTTGCGATTTCCAAACGAACGTATTATACGCCCATACATCTATTCAGAATCCCGTCACATGAGAGGGATTTTGAATAGATGCACGGGCGTACGATGCATATGTTTGGACATCACAAGTTCTCTATTGTTTTTATTACCATCTTTAAACATACATAAAAGTATACATTTGAAATGAAGCAAGGAAGTCAACTAGCATAACAGATTACTGCAAAAAAATTTTATGAGCAGTTTTTGAAAAAATCACAAAATTTGAGTTAACTTTACTGCCTTGAGAAAGGCATACCAACTATCATGATTCAGCCTTAAGATCTTGAGTTTTTACTAAAAAATGTCAAATTTGGCACAATATCTTATGCTCTCATTTTCACAGGACATTTTAGTTTTGCCTATATCATATGAAAAACAGAATAGAGACAAATGTTGAGCCTCCATTTCTTTATGTACATGTTATAATGCCTCTATTTCTTTCATACTGTAGGAAACCAGAGCTCTGACAGTATTTGGTGAGCACCAGCCCATGGTCTTCAGCCCGAATTGTGCTGACAGTATTCAGTGAGCATCAGCCCATGATCTTCAGTCTGAGTTTCGCTGACAGTATTAATTTGGTGAGCACCAGCCCATGTTCTTCAGCCCAAATTTTGCTGACAGTATTTGGTGAGCACCAGCCCATGTTCTTCAGCCTAATTCAGTGAGCTCCAGCCCATGGTCTTCAACCTGAGTTTTGCTGACAGTTTTCGGTGAGCACCAGCCCATGGTCTTCAGCCTGAGTTGTGCTGCCAGAATTCAGTGAGCACCAGCCCATGATCTTCAGGTTGAAGCAAATGTCAGATTGCAAATGCAAGAAGCAGGAAAACAAGGTAGGTACAATTTTGAGGTCTGTTTGTATTTTTAGCTTGTCCGAGGGAAAAGACCTTTTGAAAACAAAATGGATCAGTTTTTGTATCTCATCTCTTGCAGTAGAGCAGCATCCCCAAAGTATCATCAAAGGTCAATTTTTTTTTGCTATTTGCTACTTTATCCAATAAAAAGGTCCAATAGGTGAATAAAATTTGATAAAAATTTTTGATGATCAAAAGTCCAAAAATTACAAAAAGCCTGCACAAGCGTACTTTTCATTAGTAAAAAGTATGGAAGTCCCACATCCCCAAGCTTAATCCTGCGTATGGGCCTGGCTGTGATGCATATGAACTTTTGTTAAACAAAGCGAGCGAACACACTACGAAATAGCTTTGTTGAATTAGGAATTTTAAAATGCGATTTTCCTAATGTGTATGTATGGGTCTTCATTCATCAAAAAATTAATCTTTGTTTAATCTCTGTCGAAAGAAGACAATTCTATAATGTGTACAGGGTCTACTCCCTACATTCCAGAAAAATACAGAACTAATTTTTGCTACAAAGTGGCACTCACAAGGAATTTGCACTTGGGTGCTATAATGTTGGTATATTGTGTTTATTTAGAGGTTAATAAATGCCCATCGGTTATTTGGAGGGCATTGTGAAAAATCTAAACATTTAAACATTTTGCCTTTGGAACCGAGGAATATTCCACAAAAGTGCACACTATTTGATGATTTAGCATTGGGAAACTAAAATGCGAAGGACTATTTTCATTTAAGTATTTGCTAAAAATCATGAAATTTGACACAACTATAGAGATTAGAGAGTGCCCTATGCTGTCATTTTTAATGTAGGCCTGTATCATGTGAAAAACTGAATTTCAAAAAAATGTTGGGCCTCCAATATTGGGCCTCCATTTCATTATAATGTAATAATGGCTCTAATTGTTTGATTTCATGCTGTAGGAAACCCAAGCATGCAGAGTTTGACAGTACTACTGTAGAACATGGTCTTGTTGAAGCAAATAGCAGATTGAAAATGCAAGATGCCATTAAAACAAGGTATGATCCATTTTTGAAGGCTGTTTTTTTTATCGTAGGTCGCCAAAGGAGATGATTTGGCACAAGTCGTTTGTCAGTGAGTTTGTATTCACTGTCAAATTGTGCAGGTGTGCTTATTATGGTATACATGTACGCATACCAATTGTGGAGCCTGACCTCAACCATGGAGCTCCACGGTTGGTGTGTATGTGTGTGCGTTTGTTTTCACCGACAGTTGTGGACCCACCTATGACATTTCACACATGAAGTGCGGACCCACAGCAACCGTGGACATCCAGGGTCATATTAGAGAGGCACAGGGTGCTAGATGCCATAATGCATATTGGGTATTAGGTCCCCCATTGTAGATATCATACCATGTCCACGGTTTGGTGTTAAATATCATATTTTGCCATAAAAGTCCATGCTTCAATAGTGAAATGTCAGTGCGTAGAGGTCCACGGTTATGCTGTTAACTACATAGGAGACTCATAGGGTCCACGTTTGTATTTATTTATTTTTTTTTTACGACATGGCATAACTGGGCATTAACAGCAGAGACAAATAAATCATTTAGAAGCTGCTGACGAGGATGCACCCAGAAAGCGATTAACCTCCCTGCTAAAGCTGGCCCTCGATCTAATGGCTGGAATTTGGGCAGGTAGAGAATTCCATAATTGGGCTGTAGATGGTAGAAATGATCTTTCATGGCTGACAAGGTTTGATCTTGGGACTTCCACTGCTAGGTCATGAGATCTCACAGACTGTCGCAACCTGGGGTCATGGGCATGGATGTCTGGCATCAGCTGGCATAACAACTCAGGGGCCTCCTTGTAAAACATAGGATGGAAGAGGGTGGCTGCTCCAACTGCCCTGCGGTGGCTCAATGGCTGAATCGATGATCTTCATACTCATTTGTTGGCAGACCAATGACACGCTTAGCTCTATTTTGGATGGAGTCAAGCTGAGCTAGTGAGGTGGGAGTTGCACCAGTCCAAGCACTGCTGGCATATTCCATTTTGATCGTATCATGGCCTTGTAGATGATGGCTCTCTGTGCA
The DNA here is from genome assembly GCF_039555335.1 of Amphiura filiformis. Taxonomy (NCBI): domain Eukaryota; kingdom Metazoa; phylum Echinodermata; class Ophiuroidea; order Amphilepidida; family Amphiuridae; genus Amphiura; species Amphiura filiformis. The sequence continues at coordinate 2,356,577 of NC_092643.1, forward strand.
GGTAGAATATAGGGCGAAGCTCTTCTGAGGAGTCCCAGTCGCTGACCGGCTGTCTTTGACATTTTGGTGACTACTTGGTTCCAGGACAAGTTGTTATTCAATGTAAGACCTAGAAGGTCCACGCTTTCAGCTTCTTCAAGAGTTACACCAAAAAAGTGAAGTGGTGTATGGTTGCCATCAGCATCTCTTCGGTTGGAGAAGGTAGTGGTTTTACATTTGGCAGCACCAAACAGGACATTCCATGTCTTAGCCCATGTCTCAATCTTGGCCAAATCCCGGTTGAGAGATGCTGCAGCAGGAAGTCTATCTTCTCTAGATTTGATGAAGGACATAATGGTAGCATCATCTGCGTACAAGATGGACTGATTATTCAGATCTTGTGAGATGTCGTCAATGAAGATGATAAACAGGAGGGGGCCTAGTATGGAGCCCTGGGGTACCCCAGCATTGATTTTTTTCGATCCAGACTCCCTCCCATTCAGGACGACCTTCAGTGATCTATCTTTGAGATAGTCCGTCAGCCAAGCATGAAGAGTACCTGAAAACCCTAGTGCAGAAAGTTTCTCAAGCAGACCAGTGTGCCACACACGGTCAAAAGCTCTGCTGATATACCATAATATGCACCTTCACAGGGGTATGTGTGTGACAGTGTCTGTCAACAATATGTAAAGGCTTATGGTTAAAATTTATATGAACACCAGTTCAAATCATGGGACATGTACATGTAGATCGATGGGTGGATGGATGGATGTGTTTATTAAATTCCATACAAAGCGGGACAAATGTAATATGATCAACTTCGGGTAAAAGGTCATTTGCTCATGAATAAGCCTAATCAAAACAACGATGGCTGATGACAGATTCACTGTTCACATGAGGTTCACGATACCGAACAGTCATGTTTGCTGTTAAAATTCCCCTCTGCATAGCAGTACCCACAAATATCTACACAGCACCCACCAGCAGTGATGCTGCATAGGTGCTGCACTTGTACTACCCTTGTACTGCCCAATAGACCTTTTCCTACTGAGTAATTCCGATAAAACCTGAAGCATGAAATAATTTCCCCTATCGGGCACGCATAAAAGCACCTCTTCAGCATCATGTACAGTGCGAAGTTCCAATGTATAACAGGCATCATAAACTATGATGAACTTTTGACGGTCAATTGTGGATGAGAGAGGTACTTTTGCCAAGGATACTCAATGGGCAATCAATCGTTTGGTGGTAGTGTGTTTCAAAGTATAATGATATGTTGTGCAACCTTCTTGATAAGCATGCCCCAGCCAAAAAATGGCGGGTTATGATTAGACCAAATACACCTTGGTTTAGTGATGAGATCCATGCTGCAAAGTGTGAAAGAAGGGATCTTGAACATAAGTGGCGTAAGTCTAAGCTTGAGATAGACCGCCAATTGTATTGTAAGCAGCGTCAAGTTGTTAAACATATGATTGATGATGCCAAGACAAGTTACTATTCTGCTTCTGTTGATATGTGTGATGGTGACCAAAAGAGTCTGTATAGTGTAGTAAATAATCTGTTGCATAAGAACAAGGAGTCAGTACTTCCAAGTAGCTCATCTGATCTTGTTCTTGCAAATAGGTTTTCTGAGTATTTTGTTGACAAGATTGAAAACATCCGTAGTAGTTTTAGCAAACATTGTGATATGCCAAATGATGATTCTTGTGTTCATGTTACCCGTATCTCAAATTTTGAACCAGCCACTGAGGAAGAGGTGAGGAAAATTCTCATGAAGTCACCATCTAGTACATGTGAATTGGACCCTCTACCGACGTGGCTAATTAAAGAGTGTGCTAATGATATTATTCCATTCTTAACATGTATCGTTAACAAGTCTCTTGTCTCAGGTACTTTTCCAAGTGAGCTCAAGCTTGCTTACATCCGCCCTCTTCTGAAGAAATCAGGTCTTGACAAACAGGATTTGAAGAACTATAGACCTGTTGCTAATTTGAGTTTCCTTGGGAAACTGATTGAACGTGTTGTTAATGCTCGCCTATGGTGTATCATTACTCAATACAATTTGCAAGACCCCTTTCAGTCTGCGTATAGACCGAACCATAGCATTGAAACTGCTTTAACAAGAGTTCATAATGACATTCTTCGTGAAATGGACAATGGGAGAATTACAGCACTGGTTTTACTCGATCTCAGCGCTGCCTTTGATACCGTCGATCATAGTATTTTGTTGTCTAGACTCGAAGCTGACATTGGTATCAAAGGGACAGCGCTGAGATGGTGTGAATCCTATCTTGAGGACAGATCTCAATGTGTCCGTGTAGGCGAATCATCTTCGAATACTGTACACCTGAACTTTTCTGTGCCTCAGGGTTCAGTGCTAGGCCCGCAGTGGTTTGTCATATATACTTCTCCTCTTCGCAATATAATCTTGAAACATGGACTTGAATACCAAGTATATGCAGATGACACCCAATTGTACTCTGTTTTTGACCCAAACCAAGAGGCTGCCAACAACTGTATTTCTCGAATGGAAGCATGTGTTGAAGATATTCGTCATTGGATGAAAGACAACTACCTGAAACTTAATGACAATAAAACGGAGTTCATACTCATTGGTTCTAAACATAATCTCAGTAAGATCACCATACCACACATAGAAATTGGTGATTCAACTATTGCTCCCGTCTCACAAGTTCGCAATCTTGGTGTTATTATGGACAGTACAATGACTCTGGTTCCTCATATCTCATCTGTTATCAAATCTGCCTCTTTTCAACTCAGAAACCTTGGCAAAATTCGAAGATACCTAAGCCCACAAGCCACAGAACAATTGGTCCATGCTTTTGTATCATCTCGCTTGGACATGGGTAATGCCATTCTGTTCGGACTTCCAAAAGATCAAATTCACAGACTGCAACTCAAACAAAATACCGCTGCTAGACTGGTCACCCGCACAAAACCTTCTGAACACATCTCTCCAGTTTTGTTTGACTTACACTGGCTCCCTGTTAACTTCCGGCTTAAATACAAACTTATGTTACTCGCTTACCGTGTTGTCAATGGAATTGCTCCCCCATACATATATGAACTTCTTGACTTTTACAACCCTTCTCGCCCCGGTCTCCGTTCTGCAAATAAAACTCTCCTTGTTCAACCTAAATCATCTCGGTCATGGGGTGATCGCGCCTTCTCTGTGGCAGCCCCTCGCATATGGAACAGTCTTCCCAATTTTATTCGCAGTTGCCCGTCAATCGAGTCATTCAAATCCTCACTCAAGAAATATTTTTTCGAGCTTGCTTATGAGCTGGATTAATTTGTAGTATACTTGTTATTTTTTACTTCATGTATCTTGAAATGTTCTTTTGTTGATTGCAATTGTTCCTTGTTTCCATTTTTCCTGCTGGTTTATTTTGTTTTTGCTCTGTATGCGCCACGAGCGTTTATTGCGGATCTGCGCGCTTTACAAGTGTACATATTATTATTATTATTATTAGTGTTGTGTTAGAGACTGACTGTGGAAGAGGTGATGCACATAAACAAAACGCTCTGTAAAAAACTTTAACTGACGAAAAATGACGGACATTGTCCATTTCTTTTCATAGTATCTTATTGTGAAAATCAAGTAGCTGAGGTGTTAGGTCAATATGCTAGGAAAATATTTCTCGCGATGACCCCATGTTCACATTGGCTTAATTGACCCCATGTTCACATTGGCTGTATTTTTGCACAAAAGGGTGTCGTATTAATTCATGACATTTCTTGTCTGCCAGTTAATTTGGGTTCAATTTGACCCCTAGCTTACTGAATAATAAGTGCGGATTTCCAATCTTGATATGAAAAGGTCTATACCAGCCCGGTAACTTGGCGATGGTGTACCTGTGCAGGGGGCTGCAGTAGGAATCAGGAGGTGTTGGTTATGTCTGTTGGGCTTTTGTTCACCATTGTACTTTTATTTACATTTTCTTTCTTTAAATTTATACTAACCACTGTTTAACTAGCACATTCAACGCAAATTAAAAAAAAAAAAGACACAGTCGGGACCAGGGTACACGGTCGGTCGGACGTGGACAAACAAACAATTCTTTTTTGGCCTGATTGAGTGGTATCACACATGTGGTGTGATCAAGCAAAATTAGCCTGAAGTCGATCATATTCAATTTTCAGTTTTTTATAGGATAGTAACAAGCATTCACAAAGCTGCGTTTTGCAGAAAACCCCATTGAAATTGAACAATCAGTTCAAAAGATATGAGCAATTAAAGAGTTTCCGAAACAAGAAGAAACAAAAGGGCAATATTTCCTTTGTTTGCCTATATCTCAAAATCAATATTTCCGACTTCCGACTAATTGTGCTTGATCACATCACATATTTTGTTTGAGGATAGCTGGATCAACCTCCCGCTTCCTTATATTATTTCTGTGAATGAACATAATTTTGGGAAAACTAAAGATCTATAATTTGTAAACCAAAAAGTCACACATTATTGCTTGAATGCTCATTCTGCTCATAATATGAGCAGAATTATACACAGCAGAGTGCCTACCCCCGGTGCCTAACTTGGTGGGAGGAAGGAAAGCTAACTGTATGTTTTTCAGTGAAAAATATGCCAATTAAAGTAGCTTATTTGCATAATTTATGCAAAAATCATCGCAAATTCATAGTGGAGTTCGTGGACCAATTATCTCAAGATCCATCAGGCTTATGGTAGAGAATTCTGGTGGCAGGAACGATACACACCTGTTGATCACCTGCTAAGTTGTTCAGTGAACAGTATGCGCATTTAGTTGTTCATTTGCATAATTTATGCGGAATTATTCTACAAATTATCACCAGATCTGATTCGCGTATAGTAGCGAAACCTGGTCAAAGGAAGGATATCGAATAGTTGCACACCTGCTTAGATTTTTATCGCAAAATATGGTAATAAAGTTGGTAATTTGCATAATTTATGTGCACATCTAAATCTGAATTTCATATATCTGGCACGTGGTATTATAATCACATTGCATTGTAGGGGTGGGATCAGGTGTAAGGTAGGTTGGGGTAAGGTCAGCTACTTAGGGGTGTGCTAGTGTATGGTGGGAGGGTTTGGTAAGGGTAGAGTTGGTGAGGTGGGTTAAGGTCATTTTGGGGTTATCAGGGGTCAAATCACTACAGATTGGTTTATGAAATTTGGTGAGAACGACCACTAAGCATGACAAAAAAGTTTAGGTCATTTTCGGGGTCATCCAAGGTCAAATCAGTTTGGATTTATTTGCATGTTCATGAAATTTGGTATGAACAACCACCGAAGCAAGACCAAAAAATGTCAAGGTCATTTTGGGGTCATCCAAGGTCAGATCGCCATATATTGTCACAGATTCATGATATTTGGTAGGAATGACCACCTACATGTAAGTGAGACAAAGAATAACAAGGTCATTTTGGGGTCATCTGGAGTCAAATTTCCATAGATTTTCACAGGTTCATGATATTTATTGTTAATTTTGCACCTTCAAACATACAAACCATCTCAAAAATTAGGTTTTTATAATAGGAAACCTTCTTTCCCGAAGGCACCATGTCAAAACTGCCTAGAAAAGTTGCTTTTTGCCTTGTAAAAGTATGTATTTTTTCGCCATTTTCTGCTATTCCTTTTCTCCGATCGGCACCAGATATATCGGCCTTCCTATTAGGCGCTATTAACCAATCAAGGATCATAGGGAATTTGATTGACAGTGACGTCAGATGCGATAAAGTCTTTTTATCTATGTCTTTCATTATAGATTGTTGCATGTTCATGAAATTTGGAATGAACAATTTTCAGGGTCATTTTGGGGTCATCCAGGGTCATCTAAGGCCAAATTGCCATAGATTGTCACAGGTTCATGATACTTGAATTGGCCTTCCTTTTATGCGCCATTAACCAATCTAGGTCGTAGGTCATAGAATGTCAAAGAATGTCAAGGTCATTTTGGGGTCATTCAGGATCATCCAGGATTGAATCGCCATAGATTATGTCAGGTTAAAATGATATTTGGTGGAAGTGACCAGTATTGACCACCGAAGCAATGCAAAAAGTGTCACGGTCATTTTAGAGTCTGCTGGGGTCTGCATATTCATAAGCAAGACATAAAAATGTCAAGGTCATTTTGGGGTCATCCAAGGTCAAACTGCCATAGATTGTCACAGGTACATGATATTTGATGAGAATGACCATTGACCTAAGTGAGATAAAAAATGTTAAGGTCATTTAGGGGTCATCCAGGGTCAAATTGCCATATAGATTGTCGCAGTTTCATGAAATTGTGGTGAGAAATACCACCTAATTGAGACAACGAATGTGAAGGTCATTTGGGGTCAAATCACCATACCGGGTATATAGATTGTCTCAGGTTCATGCTATTTGGTTGGAACAACCTAGTCCGATGAGTAGGACCTTGTTTTCTTAGTTACCCGACTATACTCTGCTCACACTAATAATGATCACTATCTCACATGGCGCAAGAAAGACAAATTTAAAATTCTTCTTGAGCAATCAGAGTGGTGAGTATAGTTGGTACGGGTAACTAAAAAAAACTGGTCCTACTCGTCGGACTAGGAACTACCAATTCGACAGAAGAACTTTAATCCTTTGATGAGGAAGAGCACATTTGTTTGCTCGCTATCTCCTTCGTTGCTGTATTAAAATAGCTCAATTATTGGCTATATAAACTGGTTAAAATGTACTTCTTTTTTTGAAGCACGAAGACCATCACACACATGTGGAGTATACAATCTCCCATGACATTCTGTAAAGTCCAAACAAAAGCCTCAAGCTTTTATATCAGTACTCATGCAAAAACCCATCATCTATTAATAAACCATTACTTCAATCACAATTTCACAACATTGCTGCAATCTTGGGATTTCCCAAGATTAATTATACACATTCACCTTTCACATTACATCACTTCCTGGGTTTTTTTCTGACTATGGTGCAATATACTGAACTGGGGATTTCCAAGTTCCAAACATAGATCTGACTTTGTTTACAATAATTTGGGGAATTCAAAATGACTTTCCACACCATTATCTTGCATGTACAAGGGGGTTTCCCATCTCATGAAATACTTTCAGCTTGTAAACAAAGTTAAATAATTAAATTAAATCAAATTACTCAGGGCACATCACAAGTGCCATAGATTCTTGCATGTTAATGAAATTTTATGGGAACAACTAAACCTGCTGCTACCCACTGTTAACACAAAAGCAGGCTGTCGTGAAAGCAGGCGGTCGTGAAAGCAGGCGATTTGAGAATTGCCTTGTGTAAAAATGGCACCCTAATCTTTTGAACGTTTGACACCTTAAAGAAACCAGATCAAGCAGATGGTTGCTTTTAATAAATATTCTGCATGATATTTTTATTCACAATGTATTTGCACCTACTATACAGAAACCACCTTGGTCATTAAAAATGCAAATGTTGTACAAAAACCATACTTATATAAATCTTAGAACATAAATACTGTACTGTTAATCCATACGTAACATAGAACATAATCAATGTTGTACAGAAACATACTAAAATCTTAAATATTAAAATCAGGGTGTGATTCTTCAGGATTTATCCAGATTTCCTGGATTTTTTGTGACATTACACAATTTTATTGATTTTCAGCCCGGTATGGGGGGGTGCAAAGAATGCTTGATACAAGGGGAACATGGAAAAATCATCATCAGGTCATTCCTGATCAAAGGTCAAATGTTAAATTGGTGCCGGTTGGGCTTAAATTTGGTGCAAACATGCTTAATATGTGGGAACATGAAAAAGTCAACCTGAGGTCACACAAGGTTAAAGATCAAATGCTAAAATGGGCTGGATTGGGCTTAAAGATGGTGCAAAGAATCCTTGACATGAGGGGAATATGAGAAAGTCAACCTCAGGTCACCCTCAGATCAAATGTTAAAATAGGCCTGATTGGGCTTAAACTTAGTACAAATCATCCTTGAGGGGAGCATAAAAAAGTCAACATGGGGAGGGTCGTCATGAGTCATTTACTATCCGTGGTGTTTACTACCCATATCTTTGGATTACCTATCTAGAACATTAAAATACTGAAAATATGCAAATGTTGCACAGAAACCATGCATAAATTGTAGATTAAATGCAAATTTTGTACAGAATCTGTGTAATAAATATCCAGAACATTGAAATACTGTAATATGCAAACGTTGTGCAGAAACCATGCATAAATTGTAGATTAAAATACTGTAAAATGCAAATGTTGTTCAGAATCGGTGTAATAAATATCTAGAACATTAAAATACTGTAAAAACACAAATGTTGTGCAGAAACCATGCATATATTGTAGATTAAAATACTGTAAAATGCAAATGTTGTACAGAATCTGTGTAATAAATATCTAGAATATTAAAATACTGTAAAATGCAAATGTTGTGCAGAAACCATGCATATATTGTAGATTAAAATACTGTAAAATGCAAATGTTGTACAGAATCGGTGTAATAAATATCTAGAACATTAAAATACTGTAAAAACACAAATTGTGGGATAGGCTTTTACGACGGGAATTCATAACAATTAGTGGGTTTTTAAGCGGGTTCGCCGTCGGACAAGTTTAGAACTGTCAAGCTTTAGTCAGGCATAGCTCTGCCCTCTTCCGGACAACGTACCTAAGAATGAAACATGTAGACCGCCTCTAGTCTACTGATGACTCTCAAAGAGTCGTTCACTGAAGACTGCCCCTTGTCAACAGAGAACAAGCAGATCTCGCCTATCTGCTAATATAAAGGTTTGACTTACAAAATCAGCAGATAGGCGAGATCTGCTTGTTTCTGTTGACAAGGGGCAGTCTTCAGCAAACGGCTCTTTTCAGAGCCACCAAAACTTACAAATTCAGCAGATAGGCGAGATCTGCTTGTTTCTGTAGACAAGGGCAGTCTTCAGCAAACGGCTCTTTTCAGAGCCACCAAAACCTTTATATCAGCAGATAGGCGAGATCTGCTTGTTTCTGTTGACAACGGGCAGTCCTCAGCAAACGGCTCTTTTCAGAGCCACCAAAACCTTTATATAAGCAGATAGGCGAGATCTGCTTGTTCTCTGTTGACAAGGGGCAGTCTTCAGTGAACGACTCTTTTCAGAGTCATCAGTAGACTAGGGGCGGTCTACATGTTTCATTCTTAGGTACTTTGTCCTGAAGAAGTCAGAGCTACTCCTGACGAAAGCTTGACAGTTCTAAACTTGTCCGACGGCCGAACCCGCTAAAACCCACTAATTAAAAACACAAATGTTGTGCAGAAACCATGCATATATTGTTGATTAAAATACTGTAAAATGCAAATGTTGTGCAGAAACCATGCATATATCGTAGTTTAAAATACTGTAAAATGCAAATTTTGTACAGAATCTGTGTAATAAATATCTAGAATATTAAAATACTGTAAAATGCAAATTTTGTACAGAATCTGTGTAATAAATATCTAGAATATTAAAATACTGTAAAATGCAAATGTTGTGCAGAAACCATGCATATATTGTAGATTAAAATACTGTAAAATGCAAATGTTGTACAGAATCGGTGTAATAAATATCTAGAATATTAAAATACTGTAAAATGCAAATGTTGTGTAGAAACTATGCATATATTGTAGATTAAAATACTGTAAAATGCAAATGTTGTACAGAATCTGTGTAATAAATATCTAGAATATTAAAATATTGTAAAAATGCAAATGTTGTACAGAAACCATACATAAACCTTAGATTTTATACTGTAAAAACACATAAACTGTGTAATTAATAAAAATACTGTAATAACGTTTTCAATCCCATCAATTGAAAACCAATTTAACCCCTGCAGAATAAATGCTGTAGTCCCCGTTGGTAAGGCCTATTGTGTGAATTTGTGTACTGTTGCTAAGTCACGTGGTACACAGGCGATGTTTTGCATTCCGATCATTTCTTGTTTCGTCATTATTTTGTCAGATTCAACAAGACTAGGTTGTGTTTAAAAATTTTCTTTCGGAAGTTTTTTAGTTTGCATATTTTACAAGTAGTAATCCCAGTAGCTTATATTAATTTGGAAGTGTATTTACAACAATATTTCGTGGCGTGGACCATGTTTTCATTGATGGTTTTCGTCGGAAAAATACAACAAAATATGTGCGGCGGTTTGGAATTTCAAGAACTTTGAGTGGAACATTGGGAGAAAAGGAGTCTATATACCACCAGTTGGATCGAATTTTATGTCTATTTGCGCTATCACCGAGAGCATCTCGCCAGGTGCATGGCTGATAATTCATCAGTTATGAAAGTACAAGTGCGATCATAGGCTAATGATATAGTTCCAGTTTGGTTCCCTTACGATTCCAAAGTCTTTTTTACATGAACGGAAAATCGTTGTTTAATTTACGCATCGAAACAACTAGCTGCAGCAATCAAGTAAAGTCGTCAATATTATCATAGTGATGGTACTGCGGCAAGTGGAAATTGTGACATTGTCTGGGATTCTCTTAAATATTTTATAAAATAATAAAAATAGTTGGACAAAACTAACCCGAGTGATAGAAAGGCGAAGTTGCTGGTATTTTAAATGCGGAATGTGACAATTTTACGTGGGTCACCCAGCGTCGGGCGTTATCCGGCAGCGGTGTTGAGAGCAGTCAAGATGATGAGTTGATTCGGTGAGAAATTTGCTTTTATAATCAATCCCGGGTTTTAATAGCAGGCCTAGGCCTAAGGCTAAAGCCTATAGGTAGAACACATTTGAAAAAAATGGGCATTGGAAGTATAAATAACATTGGGTCGAAAAGCGATTTATTTTATAATTTCACTTGACACGGTTTTAAGTTTTTTTTTTTGTGATATTCACACAAGCAGAACGCAAAACCAGGTTGCCAAAAAATTTCTGCTTGAATTGCTGCCCAAATAATCAAAAAGTCTCCAAGAATGGTTTAATTTGGTTTAACTTTATGGGAGCCAAATATTAAAAAGTCGTAAAAATTTTCCTTAATCATTGCTTTTTTGAGGCCAGGAAATTGTCAAAAGTCGCAAATAAATAAATAAAATCGAAATTAAGCCCAATTGGGCTACCAAATCGCTGGGTTTGGCAATACTAAATGGCGGTCTCGATGATTGCGTAAATTGTTTACCGTCAATCAGTCCTGGGGATTTTGCAAATAGCCAATTTCTGTGGCGTGCTATCAACAGATTATTATTGATCAACCCATTTACGAGAAATTACATAAGTTATTTATTTAAATGGAATGACGTCATTCGAACATGTATCACATAAACAAAGATATTTACATTGTTGAACTTGCGATATCAAGCTGTGTCCGAATCGAAATTTGACTGAGTGCCAATAAGGAGCAGTTATGATTAAAATGTTTATTATTTAGTTTAATTAGTGGGTTTTCACATATAATTTGCATCGTTCACATAATGTATCAACTTAATTGAGAGAAAAACATCGGACTTCTGCAGGATGAAATAGGCGCGTGGTATAGGTTGCAGAATTCGACATGCTTGATTTATCGAATCCATGGACGGGAAAGATCAATGCCTGGTTAAAACACATGGATCAGAAACAGCAACTTTATATAATCATGCTGATGGTTTTTAGTTAAAAACAAACTGTATTGTTGTTGCTGCAATAATTCCAGGGCATTGCAGGGATTATAAATTAATCCCAGGGTTTCAGTCCTGAAAAGGTAAAGAGGCGGAGCCATGCGAGGTGTGCTGTGACTCCTGCTTTGCATAATGCCCCTGCTTTGTCCAATCGTGGGACAGGAGTCATTCACAGGCCGCGCTTTTGGGGCGTTGGCGTATTTTCGGTGATTAGTAGCTATTAGTGTCGGGAAAATTTACAAGCAGTTTGTATTCCCATCCGAAGTTGAAAATAATAATAAAATAAGATAAAATTTTGGCCAATATGGCCAAGAGTTCGTAGACAAGTGTTGGGCGATATGCAATATAGTAACATCGCTTGCGGTGCATTAGTGATGCGCGGTATATGATATCCTGATATTACAAGTGGGATATTCGTGAATCATTTAGTCTGATTAAAGAATGTTAGTGGCTCTTGGAAAAGCTTGAAATTACTGGAATTCAAATTTTGGTTGGATTTTCATGAAAATTCCTGGAAAATTGTTTGAAGCAATCGGTAAGGGTTAGGATATGTGAACAGATTTCCTTTCTGGCATAAAATACTAACATCGAAGGGCAGCATTATAATTTAACAATTTTGGGGATCGTTTTTCTGACATATGCAAAGGTTGTTGGATTTTGGTCATTCAAGGCAATCGGTGAAGGTCAAAGTTAGAGTCCTTCGCATGTAAATTACAGAAAATATTAACAATTGGTTTTCTGACATATGCATAGGTGTTGGCATTTAAGGAATTCATAGAAGATGTATCATCAGGAAAGCAAAATTGTAGAGTCATCTGATGTAAAAACAAGTCTTGGTACGATTCCTTTTACTTGCCCAAATTAACTCGGCATAGTTTTTACTAGATTTGGTTTTACTCTACTTGGCAGCATCTTTGTGAAGCTCGCCTAGATAGTGGGAACAGTGCACACTGCCTTTCCACTTGGACCTTCTGGCATATTTAAAAAGTTGAAAAGTAAATAAAGAGGTAAATAAATAAACAAAATAAATGGAAAAATAATCATGTTCAAGATCAATTCAATTTTCAACTCCTTAGTAATAATATATAGTAAGGTAGTTTTATTAATAATCAGGCTTGTATATATGCAAAAGCCTTTGCTTGCACAATTTGCTTCCCTTTTCTGTGTTCTTCATTGCAGATTATATCAGGTAACAGGAGGGAAGACGTGTTGCTTGTCGTGAGACTGGAGATTTGTTTATGACCACAATAATATTTGACGGTGATCTCATCATCAAGCATATATAACGGGTTTACTTCAGTTAGACATGGAGCCACGTAACAGCTACATTGCAGCAATCAATGACTTATATTTTGAATTAACATTTTGAATTAACATTGAATGTTGCACGTTGCTTTATCTACAAACTACGTATGGAAGAATCATGTCAAGTGCTTTTAAAAACAATAAAATGGTGTACAATCTGGTAAGAATCGCAAATCACGTACAATTGTACGTCGTCGTTGTCTTGTGGGTCATAAGTAATATGACTGACCTGGTATTGCGATTTAAGAGTGTTGTTTCAACTCTGCCTGTCCAATCCAAGATGTTGCATGTTGAGCATTCACAGGGGACAGTCTATTTGGTTTTTGAATGTCATCTGACCAATAGACCTCTGTTCCCAAAGTCATGCAGTTGCTGCAATCAATCTTCTGACATTCTGAACATTTGACAGGTATGTACACTTGTACAGCATCATCAATTATACTTTCAGTTGTTAGGTACTCAAAATTGTTTAATGAAAGTATGCATAACATTTGGAATGCACACTGAATATGTGCACATGATATAGTGGATTAAGGAGATGTAAATTTAAGGCTAAGTACAAGAACACTTAAGAATTCAATTGTCAGATTGGTATAAGTTAATACGCAAGGAACGTGTCAAGTTGCTGCTTCAGAAGCATAAATGTTTGTTTTTGTTTTGTTTTGTATTGTATTGTTTTAAACGATCATCTTGTTCAGAACCATGAATTGCCCTATTGTTTTTATTTAACAAATATTTATTGAAAGCCGGTCTAGCATGTGGGATTTGATCGATTAAGTTTGGTAATACTAAGGAAGGAATCAACTCCAGGTTGGCATGGGATAGCCTAGGCAGGGGCCAAGTACTATGCCCTCAAATTTTTCTTGTTCAACTAAATTCAAAATCAAAAAATTGTGTTCAAGTTTTTTCGTGAGGTTCATGCAGCCGCCTAGTTATCACGTTGATTCAAGAAGTATGTTGACCTATTGTATTATAGAATAGGCATGTTATCCTAGTTCTCTGTACACTTTTATAGCATGGCACACTTCTCGTTTAATAAATAAAAAAAAAATGGTGCGGGGCTTAGTTGTACCAGAAATATAAACAAGTGGCACACAAAATTTGTAGAGCAGAGTTAACGTGTCATTACCCACAGATATAGTTCATCCAGATATGCGTAATGGGTAGGGGATTGCACTGGCAGTCACCGCTTGGTCTCCTATATATCAGGCAAAAGAACATCCAGAGAGCTTCCCATACCCCCCAGGCTTAACTGATGAAAATTAAAGAATAAATAGAATATGTTTAAAAATCTGGGGGGATTGGGAAGTTTATTTCTCATTCAGTTCTTGCATGATCCATTAACTTCTTTGGCAGAGATTTTCTAATTTGAAACATATATCTATTTAAGTATGGATAAGAAATGCACACAAATTAAAGTATGTAGACATTTTAGTATGGATCAAGTATCCAATTTAACCTGTCAGGGATTTCCCCTATATGAATGTACGATTCCTGGAAACCATCTTACAGGAATATATATTGTATATTTTGCATGCACAAATATTGTTAAAGGTTTCAGCCCATGTCATTTTATATTACTGGCTGTGCTCTTTGTTTGGATATTTATAATCTCCCTTTTGTAGTTCACTGGGGATGTGATTTTCAGATAGGTCATCTGGGGTGCTATATTAAATATTCCGTATTTATATTTATATTTTCTATTAACAAGATATTATTCAGCTCCTCTGTAGGGGTCACGAGGGTGGTGACTTAAGATAGGTTTCATCTAGGTCCTCTAAAATATTCTTGTTTATTTTAAGATATTTATAAGCCCTTACTGTGTAGGTCACTGGGGTGGTGACTTTTGATAGTTCATCAGGGTCCTTTGTAAATCTAAATATCGTTTTGCTAATAAGTCCAGGTTTTGGGTGCTGATTCCTTATATGCATGCTATATATTTGTGTTAAATACTTATTGCAAATAAATCATATATGTCTGTTGAACGTCTGACAAAGACGCAAATCATTGCTTCCAATTTCATTATTTTGTCTGGGGTTAATAACGCTTTTCAATCCCATCAATTGAAAACCAATTTAACCCTGCAGAATAAATGCTGTAGTCCCGTTGGTAAGGCCTATTGTGTGAATTTGTGTACTGTTGCTAAGTCACGTGGTACACAGGCGATGTTTTGCATTCCGATCATTTCTTGTTTCGTCATTATTTTGTCAGATTCAACAAGACTAGGTTGTGTTTAAAAAATTTTCTTTCCCACCCACCACTCCCTTTGCAATTTTTCATATTGAGAGTATAATAGTGGTGGTGCGGAAAAATTTATAAAGAAAATTTTAAGTTTGTATGTTAAAGTTAAAGAAGCAATTCTAACGTAATTGATAGAGCAAAGATTGGGTCACGATTCGTGATTTGATGTTTGGTTTGGTGCAGTCGCTCTAATTCCTTTTGAGAGCGGTAAATTGCTCAAATAATGAAACTCTTGATAGGTGCCTTCCTTTGCTATATCAATCAAGAACTTCCTGTTGATAGTTGAACTTCATTGTGTAAAATGTACATCTCGGCGGAATCTCTCTCCTTGGGCTAATAAGCATATAGTTAAATGTTATCTCATATGTTATAGCTTTTCAAACAAAAAATTAAAAGGAAAGGAAGAGATAGCTGTAGTTGATTAAAAATACACACATGTCTAACCATGTCATTTGAAGTGAGCAATGCTAAAGCATTAGCATCACTTTAAACAAATTAAAATCCGCTGGCAGAGATTTTCTAATTTGAAACATATATCTATTTAAGTATGGATAAGAAATGCACACAAATTAAAGTATGTAGACATTTTAGTATGGATCAAGTATCCAATTTAACCTGTCAGGGATTTCCCCTATATGAATGTACGATTCCTGGAAACCATCTTACAGGAATATATATTGTATATTTTGCATGCACAAATATTGTTAAAGGTTTCAGCCCATGTCATTTTATATTACTGGCTGTGCTCTTTGTTTGGATATTTATAATCTCCCTTTTGTAGTTCACTGGGGATGTGATTTTCAGATAGGTCATCTGGGGTGCTATATTAAATATTCCGTATTTATATTTATATTTTCTATTAACAAGATATTATTCAGCTCCCTCTGTAGGGGTCACGAGGGTGGTGACTTAAGATAGGTTTCATCTAGGTCCTCTAAAATATTCTTGTTTATTTTAAGATATTTATAAGCCCTTACTGTGTAGGTCACTGGGGTGGTGACTTTTGATAGTTCATCAGGGTCCTTTGTAAATCTAAATATCGCTTTGCTAATAAGTCCAGGTTTTGGGTGCTGATTCCTTATATGCATGCTATATATTTGTGTTAAATACTT
Organism: Amphiura filiformis; assembly: GCF_039555335.1. NCBI lineage: Eukaryota > Metazoa > Echinodermata > Ophiuroidea > Amphilepidida > Amphiuridae > Amphiura > Amphiura filiformis. The sequence continues at coordinate 2,372,825 of NC_092643.1, forward strand.
ATTGCAAATAAATCATATATGTCTGTTGAACGTCTGACAAAGACGCAAATCATTGCTTCCAATTTCATTATTTTGTCTGGGGTTAAATATGCCAATGTTGTACAGGAACCATACATAAATCTTCTATAATATTTTCCAATGTTCCTTTTCAGCATTAACCAACACGTATACGTGTGCGACGTCAAGCGTGTGCATTGGATCTTGTGTAAAATAAGACGCACTGGACGGCTAGCAGTATGCTTAATTTGTGAAAGGAAATCTGGAAAAGATTATAGATGCATAATGTTGTACAATAACTATTGGCGCGTTCATTAGTAGGCATGCTTTGGTCACTTGCAATTTGTCATGTAAGTGCAAGAAAGGTCACATGTTGAGGTCAAAGGTCATTTGAGGTCAACTGCTGAAAATGAAAAATCTGGTCTCCTGTGAACAGTTCAAATCCAAATGCAACCAGACTTCAGCCATAGCTGCACCATGGGATCTTCCATGTAATGGTGATGTTCAAAGTCACACACTGAGGTCAAAGGTCATTGAGGTCAACTTGTAAAATAGGCTGAAAATGTAACAAATGCACATACGACTTTCTTGCACTCGCACAACAAATTGTTTGTTTACTTGAAATATTGTATTTTTATTCTGTACATCAACTTTGTCTGCATGTGGTGATTATTTTCATCTTTTTCAATCTTGTTGACCCGCAATTTCCCTCATTGGGATTTTCTCGTCTTGACCTCTGTGTTTACAACATGGGCATTTCTCTTTGTTAAATAAAAACCCTGCCAAGGTGTACAGAAATGGATTGAAAGTAGAATTGATAGGCAGCACAAATGTTGCTATCCAGGCATAAGCTGTAGGACTGACTTCTACTGTGCCAGCCTGGACAAGGATGGATACAATCCCAATTGGTACCCAGCAGAAAAAATCAGAGAGGACAAGAAGAGACATTTTCATAGCCATGCGTATTTCTTCACTTGATTGTCGAGAACGTCCGCAATCTCTGCTAGTTTTTCTAGCAGTGTTGAAAATGTTGATGTAACAGAAGCCCACTACTAAGAAACAGACAAGGTTGAGGCCAGTAAACATGGCAGTAGATAAATACATAGATACCCTGCTATAATCAAGGGTATTCTGTGTAATGTGTTCGTAACTATAACCAAGCCTATAACCATGACTAGAACTGATCGGTTTCCAGGTAGTAACAAAACTTTCATTATAAACCTTGAGATTTGAAATCGGCAGACCAACACAAACCTCTGAATTTCTGTAAATATCAGAATCAATGCCTGCTAGTACAAAGGAGGCGATGCTAAAACAAAATGCAAGTGACCAAAGTATACCTACTAATGAACGTGCTAATGTTGTACCCAAGCGTCGACCACCGAATGGGTACTTAATGCCCAGAAACCTATCTATGCTTATAAGTGTTATAAAGAAAGCTGAAGCCTCACTGGATAATACAGATAAGGCCCCAGCAAATCTGCACAGCACACTTCTTCGCCAGGTTTCAGAATTAGATGGAAAAAAATCTGCATAATACGCATCTACTGAAAGCAAAATGATGAGGTATATGCACATAGTGAGATCAGATATTGAGAGGTTTGTGATGAGAAGAAACTGGACCTTGTTACTATCACGCCTATGCCTGAATCTGGTGTACAGGGCAGACATATTTCCAAATATGCCAAAGATACTCATAAACCACATAATAATTCGAAGTAAGTCAAATGTCAACATGCGCTGGCATGTTAGAAATGGAGAGGGTGGCTCATCACTTTCGCACTGGACAGATGATGCATAACAACATATTGCAGCTCTGGTGACAGAGATGGTGGTTTCATTATTCAACCCAGAAAATACTTCACTCTGTATCCACAGCAGTGGGTTGCCTCTGATGTTTACTGTTTGTAGAGAGGTACACTTTGACAGTATTGGAATTTGATCCAAATAATTATGAGACAAGTTTAGAAACTGTAAGTTAATGAGACTGTCAAAAATGTTTTTTGGAAGATAACGAAGCTGGTTATGGTCAAGTCTCAGCTCTTTGAAGCTGGTTTGGTTTTGAAATGTGCTAGGATGGAGAAAGTGTAGCTTGTTGTTGTGTAACTTCAGAATCTTTAGTCTCCTCAGTGATCCAAAAGTGTGGAGTACTAACTGATTAATACCATTTATGGATACCTCCAGACTATCCAGTCCTTCAATCTCACCAGGCTGTATCTCTTGCAATGCATTGTTACCCAGCTCTAACAACTCCAGTCTTGCCAGTCCTTCAAACACACCAGGCTGTATCTCTTGCAATGCATTGTAATCCAGGAATAACTCCACTAGATTTCTCAGTCCATCAAACACACCAGGCTGTATCTCATGCAATGCATTGTCATACAGGTATAACCTCTTCAGACTTGTCAGTCCATCAAACACACCAGGCTGTATCTCTTGCAATGCATTGTATTCCAGGTGTAACCACAGCAGACTATGTAGTCCTTCAAACACTCCAGGTTGTATCTCTTGCAATGCATTGTAATCCAGGTGTAAACTCTCTAGACTTGCCAGTCCTTCAAACACACCAGGCTGTATCTCTTGCAATGCATTGTTAGACAGGAGTAACTCCACTAGATTTCTCAGTCCATCAAACACACCAGGCTGTATCTCTTGCAATGCATTGAAATCCAGGTTTAAACTCTCTAGACTTGCCAGTCCTTCAAACACGTCAGGCTTTATCACTTGCAATGTATTGTTATCCAGGTCTAACCTCTCTAGACTTACCAGTCCTTCAAACACACCAGGTTGTATCTCTTGCAATGCATTGTAATCCAGTTCTAAACTCTCTAGACTTGCCAGTCCTTCAAACACACCAGGCTTTATCACTTGCAATGCAATACCACTCAGATCCAGTATCCTTAAGGAGCTGCCAAACCTTTCAAATGCCATGGGTTTTATGCTATGCAAAGTACTGCCATACCAAACAAGAACACGGACTTCATCAATTGGATACAGAAAATGGCTTGTAGACACACTTCCATCTGTGCAATTACTGATTATGGTATCATTATCCAAGGTACAGATACAGTTAGATTTGCAATTCACTTGACAGCTGATGTCATTATCTACCGAGCTGTAGGGGCTTTCACCACATGTGATTATCTCATCACTGTCTTGTCCGCTTACAGTCAGTAGCTCACTACACACAAATAAAATCAAATATAACACCAGTGGTATGGCTATATAGCTTGTGAGTTTGCAAGGGATACTCCAGTAACAGCCGTGCATAGCCATGGTGATGTTGTCAGCTGTGCTGTATGTCACAAAATGATTAGTTTGTCTCAATTGCTGTAATTTATCATAGATAGAGGGTTAATATTTCAGTTCATGAAACCAATTACTTGATTGGCTGTAGCGCAACGCCTGTTATGTGTAGTGATCACCAGTGTATGTGACCAGCCTTGGATATATCAAAGGCAGCACCGATAGTGGGCGGGACCAGCAGTTTCTCGTGGTCTGCCCTGGCCTATCAGTGCATCACTGGTGAAACATACAATTTTGTATGAATTTAATCAATGCTTTAATATTGTGTGAGTCTCTGACTATATTTCAATGTGATAATGGGCTATTCTATATAGTTGAAATCCGTACATCCCCATAATGGAAGACATGACCTTAATCTTCCACACAGGAATCTACACCATCTGTGTGGGAGATTAAGGTGATGTCTTTTAATTTTTGCCTGAAATGTATTATATTGGGCACAAATTCAGCTTTTTTCATTATTGTTTCTTCTTGGAACAAATAACTGTCCCACTATCTAAGGTACAGGTACAGTTAGTTTTTTCCTTGTTTCTTCATTCTCTCTTACTCCTGGACCAGACTGCCCTTGGTTACACATGACTTCAAAGCTTTTCTTTGTTTATCCCCCTACTTCTGGTCCAAATTGCTTCTTAAAGCCAGTGTGTTGTTTTGGTCGGATTCTTGATCTATGACCTGAGCCTCACCAGTGGCGGCACCAGGAATTTTTTTCGGGGGCATGGGGGGGTAAAATAAATTTCAGGGGATGGAGGAGCAAAATCAACAAATTTTGTGCAAAATGTGTCAATCCATATCGATACAATGCACTTGTCAGCTGCTACATGTGTCTCTTTTTTACATAATAGCTAGGAAGAAGTACTAGACTCATCTCAAGTGGAGGTCACTTCAAATCAACCCCAAGTCACATGGTTTATGACTGTTCTCTGTATAATATTCCTAAATCATGTGACTTTGAGATGATTTGAAGAGACCATCACTTTGAATAAGCCAAGTATTACTTGCCAACTATTATCTACCAAAAAACGTTTCAAAACGTAAAAAGCGGCCAAAGTTTAAAAAATCTTTCCTGTGTGGCTTTTCACCCTTTTTAAACTTGGTCCCATTTAGTAAAGTAGTATTAACATGAAGAATGAGTCCTAATTTTTACATGCAACAATATGCCCTTATAGGTTTAAGACTGTTCGAAAGCGGTGCAATATGACGTAGGCTACCGTATGTATTATCAAAAACATTTCAAGGTTTATGTTTTATTATATTGCGTGATCATAAAGAGTAGTAGAGTATTATATATACTTAGCAAATTGACTGTGTGTCAACCTGCTACATATAGGCCCTACATCTGTACATAAGGCGCAGAATCGCACATGACGATGAAGAATTTAACAAAGTGAGTATTTGCTACAAAATACATTATAACGTCTATACGGAAAAAAACTTCAATTATGCACGAACATTAATTCATTTGCTCTACAAAATAAACATTGACAACTAAGAAAACCAACAAGTAGCCTATAGATGACTTCGTATGGGTCTTTAAAAACTTTCATTAATGGGACCAAGTTTAAAAAGGGTGAAAAGCCACACAGGAAAGATTTTTAAACTTTGGCCGCTTTTTACGCTTTTGAAACGCTTTTTGGTAGATATTAATTCTTTTTTGAGGTAAAAAAATATTGCGCTAAGTGGTTCTTTGTAGCCATGCGAGGTGAACTAGTTGGATATCCATATTTCGCGGTTAATGGTGCTTTGTAGCCCTGCGGGGCAAACTAGTCGGATATCCATATTTCGCGGTGAGTGGTTTTTTACAGCTTCGAGGGGCAAACTAGTTGGATATCCATATTTCGCGGTTAGGGGTTCTTTGTAGCCCTGCTTCAAGGGGCAACTAGTTGGATATCCATATTTCATGTTAGCGGTTCTTTGTAACCCTCAAGGGCAAACTAGTTGGATATCCATATTTCATGGGTTTGTGGTTCTAGTGGTTTTAACGACCGTAACCACCCCAGTCAGCTGCATACCGCATCCAGCTATTTTAATTATCAAAATACTAGTTTTTAATGCTATGGGGTAACAGAATTATTTAAAAATTAATAGCTGAACCCAATAGTTCAGCCAAGGACTGGAAACGACATATTGATGACTTTATATAGAGTGTATTCAATAAACCCAAGGCGGAACGAGAGTTGCTAAGTAACCGCTATCCCAACCATAAACACACATGCATGATCAGACAACGAGTATTCAATTTCCTCATAGCATCCCACGTTGTACACACGCTAGTCGAATTTGGCGGTGTTGGTTTGTTAGCCTCCAAGTTATAACATCGTTCACTTTGTGTTGAACATTGTATGTGGGCCTCGCTGTAATAACATAAAGATCAGTATGATCAGTGTGGTATCACAGAGCAGACCCTTGAGAGGGTCTGTTCATTTGGCTCATTTGCATGGCAGTCGGACTCACCATTGTATTTGATCATTTGTGTATGGAGAGCAATGGCGACCCGTCATTGTATTTGTTCATGTGTGTATGGAGAGCCACTCTTGGAGCCCATGGGACTTAGGCTAGGTCCTCAGGTAGAGTCAGACGCTGTATGTACTAGAAACGCCCATTCTTGATTCTCGCTCATTCAATGTTAGCATTAAATTTGTATTGCCCAAGGCCCCAGCGTAATGGAAAAACCTGAATTTGTTACATAAAAAGAAATGAAAATTAAAAAAGCAAGGTTCCACCTGAGTACATATTAAATTGGTGTAGAAATTGTTTTCAAATATATATATGAATTTAGACAAACATACGGGATATAATGAACCTTTGACATGACGCCATGATGACATGATTTTATTAGTCGCTTTGTATATCATAATACCAGTATTTGTAATTTTATATTATATAGAACTAATATTTTGCATCATAAATGCGCAGTTCATATGCACAGACGATTACTAATCTTCAAGACTTCAAAATAACATGTTACTAAGCAGGTAATAGGTGCTGGCCTTGTCCTATTGTACTTGTTCATTTGTGTATGGAGAGCTCACTGACCTGTTAATAGAGGTCAATGGGGCATTTCTCCATCGGTTTCAGGGCGCAGTTCATTGAACTCAGCCGGATTCTATTGCAAGTGCTTTTATATTATTACAAAACGGATCGTGGTTATTGCCTTGACAAATCTAATACATAATTCATACCAGGGATTAATAAATCCAGGGTGCGGATATTTCATTGGTCGCAAAACCACCGGGATTCGATACAAGTTTGCGTTGTAAATGAATGCGTGAATAAGAGTGTCATCCCCTTGGCGCGATATTTGATTTCTGAAAATACTCAAGTTGCCGTTCAAAATGCCTAAAATCATCAAGATATTGCAATACTGTCTAAAGTGATGTAAAATTGTGGCAAATTTGTATGATTTATCGCACATAATTTCTGCGTGCGTGGAGAATCATTTACATAGGATTTTGGAGAAAAATGTGATAATTTTAGGGAAATATAGAATGGCGGAAGAAACAAATAAAACATTTTCCTGGAATGTGTAGACCATACTCTTTCTGTTCCTATTGATTTGGATACTGAAATAATTCTTAAAATGAAGCTGTTGGGTGATTTATGTTGGCGTTTCTAGAGTGTGTCATTATTGGCAAACATCTAGGGATATTGTTGAGAGGGCACTTTCGATTCACGAGATTTCTTTTGCAAGAACGCCAAAATAGCACTAATTTTGTTGGTTTGCGACTGAAGAGTGTCCGCACTATAGATTTCTGCCATGCAAATTAGCTAGTGTCAGCAATATCAGGGATTGCCGCGATTCCTGCAGTAGCTTTTATGAATAGAATACAATAGTGGATACAATAGCGGATACAATAGCGGAACAATAGAGCTCTCTTACGGGCAAATAAACCTCGTCGCGCTTTGCTAAATTTCACTTCTTCTTTTTCATGAACTAACCGTTATTTTTTAAACTTGTGGCAAAACTTCGACCGAAGTTTTTAATGTAAAAAGAAACGCATGTAGCATCCGACAAGTGCATCGTTTTGATATGAATGTACACAAATTGCCGCAAAAAGTGAAAATTTACGTAATTAGAGTGGTTTTGTAGGGGGTAAGAAAATGCTCCCTTGCCCCTCCCCCCTGTAGTGCCGCCACTGAGACTCGCCCACCCAATTATGTGATTCTGATAGGCAACATGTTCTACAATGGCAGCTGATTTGTGTATTTCTGAAGCTCACGCTTTTCTTTGAGACACTCTTGGCACTTTATACAATATTATTAAATAGTGATTTTCTTTGTTTTGCCCAATCTGTTCGGGTCAAAATTAAAAGGGAACATATCTGACAGTGAAAACTAACGTTTTGTGGAAAAGAAATAAAAATCTATTTTCATGGATATGTTACTACATGGCTTTAAGGGGGTACTACACCCCTGTGGTAAATGTGTGACTATTTTTGCATTTTTCTCAAAAAATAATAACACACTGGTAACAAAAGTTATGTATATTATTGGGGCAAGGAATCCAATTACTATACTGAAATTTTAGTGACTTAAGACAAGTGGTTCAGTATATATGATCGGAAATGAGGTACATCCTAGCGGTACCTTATTTCTTATCATATAACGAACCGCTTGTCTTGGGCCGGGTCACTGAAATTCCAGTGTAGTAATTGGATTCATTGCCCCTATAATATACATAACTTTTGTTACCACTGTGTTATTAGTTTTGAGAAAATGCAAAAATAGACACAAATTTATCGAGGGTGTAGTTCCCCTAAATCAGTTTCTCTGGAGGTAATTGTCCTGTATGGCTATAAATCAAAGACCTTGAAGCTTTCTGTTTATGATACTCCAGTCAGTGTTTTGAGTGCATGTTATGGTTATATAATATTACAGCTATGAAGCTCAGATTTTGAAGCCTTCGCATCAGTCAGTGTTTTGAGTGTCTGTTATGGTTATATAATATTACAGGTCTATGAAGCTAGGGTTTTGATTAGATACAGACTTTAAGGTACATATTTCGAGGTGCATAACAGACACAAAATTTGTGTCATAACAAACACCAAATTGGTGTCGATGACCTGACATGCATGCATTCTTTTGTGATGGTCTTTCAATTTGTGCCGAGTGTCCTTGGCTGACTTGACTATGCTTCAGTGGTCATGAAAGGATTCAATAGATAACCTCTGCCCCACTAATCCCCAGCTATTGTCTGAAATTGCACCTCGGAAGATATATTATAACAACTCAGTCCCTCAAATGATAGTCATATAACGACCAAAAGATAAATGACTGACTATCATTGAGGACTGAGTTCCGCAGTCTAGGTTTTGATGTATTTTGTTATTTAATATTCCCAATCGGAGTAATATCACAAGAGTATATGTTATGATTGCCTATAGCTACAAATTAAAAAGTAACCAATTTTAGTGGCTTGATTGCTTCGCACGTACACCATGGCAATAATTTTAAAAAGTATCTGATTTTATATGAAGTGTGATAACGATGAATATGATCCAATAATGACAAGATTTATAGCAGCGCTGCGGCTTCCCGAGTTTAGATTTTAAAAAATAATAAATTTAAAAAAATCAAATCAAATCAAATCAAACCCTTTGATCAAACTTTATCCATCAGGAATATCTCCAATATTCTACATTTCAACATTAAACAATGCGATTCCCATGTTATCTTTGTAAAGACAGGCTAAAATAGTACAAAAAGTTGCACCAGATGACGTCATTTGCACCTCATTTGAACCTCAGTTGACTTCTATCAATTAGAAGCCAAAGTAATTAAATTATGACCATATAATATATAGAGTGCTTGCACAGCCTACTACTTCCTGCAAGGTCACAATATTGATCCATGCTTTGGCGATTTTGCTGGAGGACACTGTGCACTGCACTGAGCAATAGGAGAAACCCAGGTTCATCACAAACTCCCGGCACAAACTGGCTCTGAAAATGTTCAATTATCTCCAATTCATATTCAGAGGTGTAAGTCTTCGAAATTCCCGAATTCGGAAATGTAGCAAAAAAAAAAATTCTGGAAATGTAAAAAAACAAAACATTTTTTACGAAAAAGTGATTTTTTTACATTTCCGGGATTGGATTATGATAATTCATCATAAAAAGAGGGTGATACCCTGCAGCCTATTCCCCCGACAAGCCCCCTTGCACTTCCGGAAATTTGGTGAGGTGCTCCCCTTTGGCTCGCATGTTTTTCAGGGAGTAGATTGTTACCCCACTTACACCTCTGCATATTATTTTTTCACCAGAGGAATTATTCAGAACTATTTCTTTAATTTTTCTGCAAAAATTTAAGATTTTAATGATGAAATTGTGTTTCAGAGACAAGTTTTCCTGTCTCAGAGCATGACTTTGCATTGAAATAGTGTAAAAAACTTTGCTTGCTTGTCCTCCACCATGCTTGACTGACTTCAGCATATGTCACTTAGTTTGACCTATTGACCTACTGTGCAAGGGCCCTATAGGGGGACATTGAGGATATATTACCATATGTGACATATATAAGGGGGCAAATTTGAAATTGAGATATTTATAGGCAAAATTATGGAATAAAAAACAGTAAAATACATGAAAAAATACACATAACAGAACAACGTATGCTAGACTTTTTAGGTCCAATTTCTTGAAGCTTGGCTAGTGGTCAGTCTTCCTAAGCCAGTAGGCTAGTCATACCAAGGTGGAATCCATTTTATTGATTCCCCTGTCAAACAGGATTGATGTCGTGAAATCACCTGAATCCACATAACTATATTATTGAACTATTTGGTATCTATAATAAATTACTGAGTTTGGCAAATTGGTTAGGCTAAAACTTCTACGCTTTTACATTATTTCGAAAACGGATTTTTGCGTTAATGAGAGTAAGGTTGTCCGCACCCCAATAAAATGTCCAATTTTGTTTTTGTTTACCAAAATGGTGTCAAATAATGTTGATTAGTTTAAAAAGCACTGACAGCTCCCTGCGAGCTAAAACTTTTCGCACCAACACAATACACTAATGTCCTGTCATCGGTGTGAGAATATTATGCCTGTAGTCTCAACTATTACAGAAACTTTATTACATATTTGTTTCTCTGTATAAAATATTATATTTATGTTAGTAAATTTCAAAAAAAGAAGCCTAATATTGTGAGTTGTAAAGTTTTTATTCAAAATAATAGAGAGACTGAATATTGTATTGCAAAAAAAGGGGAAAACTCTCGCTTCATTTCAAAAATTGGAGGTTTGATTTTTAAATTTTTCATGTGGTATGCATGTAGTTTTTGTTTATTTTTTAGACTGTGGATTCGAAGATACATGACTTATATGCAATATTTGTTTGTTTGATTTTATACATGGTGAGATGCAGGGTTCGCAGATTTTTGCCGCAGGTGGAAAAAAACGCTGTTTTAACCGCTTGGCAAGAACAGTTTTTGCCGGCAAAAATGGCAAAAACTAAAAAAGTGATTTATAATTCAGTATTTTCATCTGAAAACAAATGATTAAGTTCCAAAAATAATTTCCTGAGTGTAACAAGACCAGATTTTGTAATTATGAGTAACATATTAAGAAATTAAATTCATATGTTTTCATTGCTCAGTTGCATTTAACCGAAATGTGGCGTATACCAAATTCAAAACTTTTCATTTCAAGGACTCGATGAGACAAAAACATATGTTGAATGATTCATTAAAAGTGTGTTACTGTTTATGAGCTTTCTGTGTTACTTTTTTAAATATTGGAGTCACTAGTGACTATATGTGAGTTTTTGCCAGTTTTTGCCATTTTTGCCGGTTTAAATCGGGCAAAAACAGGTTTTTGCCTGCAAAAACCGAACCCTGGTGAGATGTTCAATCAATCTCTTCTTTTTGTGTGATTTTTTGGTGATCTTAAATAATTTTTTCTTTAATTTTTCTTAATTATGTTTCTGTATTAAAAAAAATGAAAAAGGTTGTATTTTTTAAATGTCCTTGTATTGTTGTAATAAAGATGGCAACCTGACAGCCTTGAAAAGATAAAAAACAAACAAAAAAAACTATTACATGACACAGTAGAAGTATGACTGTAGTCTCAACTATTACATGACACAGTAGAAACTCAATTAACATCTATTGTTTATTCAACTAATTTGTCAACATTAGCATGCATTCTGTGTTCAACAGTGTCTGTTTTATGTAGAACCTATACAGTGGCGTAGCTGGGATTTTTTCCAGGGGGGGGGGGGCAGCCTGTATGGGGCGGGGGCCCAAATCCACCAAATTTCCCTGCACTTGGGGGGGGGGGGGGGGGCGGGGGCCCAAATAGTCAATATTTGCCAGGCTTATTGATAATAATCGTACGGTATTGCATATCGTATCGATTCTCCATCTCTCTGTCGCTCTTCTCCCTCTCTCTCCTCTCTTTTTTCCTCTTTCTCCCTCCTTTTTCCTTGCACGAGGGCGGGGCCCAAATAGGCAAATTTTGAGAGGGGGCAATGCCCCCTGCCCCCCCGGCAGCTACGCCACTGAACCTATAGTCAACAGTAGAGTGTTTGTTTATTGAATTAGTTTGTAAGTGAAGCTTTTGAGGATAAAAAAGGACAAATTAATCAGGTTGCCAAACCTGTGGTTTGGTAACCCAAATGGGTGACTTTTGAACAATTTTACTGAGACTTCCCATAGGAACAGATCATGGTTAAGAAAAAAATTGGGTGACTTTTCAGCAATGCAGATGCAAGTCTGGTAAGGATAAGTATTTGGATGTCTTGAAGGCCTACATTTATTCAACTAGGGGATTGGGTTGGAGAGGGTTTGTCTGATGGGATCACACCACTAAATCAAGTTCCTATTCTTTTATGTGTTAAAAGGTACCCAAGAAATCGCTATTTTCTCATGGTTATAACGCCATCGTTCATTCAAAACACCATTTTTCTAAAAGTTTATGATATATTCTACCCTAGAACCAGCATTTTTTTTGTAGTTGAGCGGCTCGATTTTTCGCAGTGGTGCATTGAACATGATGTAAACCATACCAAAGCCTACATCTCAGCGCCCCTATGCTGTGACGTCATTTGGTGCATGGAATTAAAACCTTCCTAAAATGTCAGAATTGTAATATTTTGTATTATTTTATGCTTGGATGATAAGAAAAACATCCACAGAGCACAACTATCACCAAAAAATGGGCACATCAGCCTTCATTTCAAACTTTTTTTTCCATTAAAATACACCTGGTGTGGTTAGCGAATTAAACACTGGTTCTTTTTTCTTCAGTCAGATAGGGTTGGACCCGATTTAGTGGTGTGATCTCTTGATACAGTAGCAGCTGACAGGTAATTTGTGTCTGTGCAAAATATTTAGGCCCATGTGGATTTTGATTGTTCTGAGACTTGTTCTGAGACTGCACTTCAAATTGCGCTGCATCAGGTGAAATTGCACCACAACTTTGAAAATGAGGTGCACCCCAAGGTAACAAAATTAACTCAAACATTGAAATTGCATCTGACCTTCTCAATTGTAATTCTAAATGACAATGCCTGTAGTCTGGATGAGTTTGAATTACCTATTATACCTTAAGCAATCACACAGTAGTATATAATGCCAGAGACTGTGTATGAACACCTAATTAGTTGGGACATAATGCTATCTACTGAAGATAATGACCTTCACGCAGTGTTGGGAGTGGTACATGTGCTATCTACTGAAGATAGCAACATTCACACATTGGGACTTGTGCTATCTACTCAAGATAACAAGATTCACACAGCGTTGGGACATGCTATCTACTGATGATAACAACATTCATGCATTGTTGGGACATATGTTATCTACTGAAGATAGCGATATTCACGCAGTGTTGGGATATGCTTTCTACTGAAGATAACGGCATTCACACAGCGTTGGGACATATGCTTTCTACTAAAGATAGCGGCATTCACACAGCTTTGGGACATGTGCTTTCTACTGAAGATAGATACATTCAAGCAGTGTTGGGATATGCTATCTACTGAAGATAGCAGCATTCATGCAGCATTGGGACATATGCTATCTACTAAAGATAGCGGCACTCACACAGCATTGGGATATGCTATCTCCTGAAGATAGCAATATTCACACGGGGGATATGCTATCTACTGAAGATAGCTGCATTCATGCAGTGTTGGGACATATGCTTTCAACTGAAGATATATACATTCACGCAGTGTTGGGATATGCTATCTACTGAAGATAGCAGCATTCACACAGCATTGGGACATATGCTATCTTCTGAAGATAGCGGCACTCACAGCGGTGGGACATATACTATCTACTGAAGATAGCGACATTTACGCAGCATTGAGACATAAGCTATCTACTGAAGATAGCGGCATTCACGCAGTGTTGGGATATGCTATCTGCTGAAGATAGCAGCATTCATGCAGCATTGGGACATATGAGAGGGCGGGTTAGTGTAGTGGTCTTCTCACTCGCTTCTCACTGCCGTGGCCGGGGTTCAATTCCCCGCAGCACTACATGTGAGTTTGGTTGCCGATCCATGCTTGTCCTCGCAGGTTGTTCTCCGGGTGTTCCGGTTTTCCTCCTGCATCTAAAATTGGACTTCTTCCCATATCCCTGTCCCGTCATATCCGGATGGCATCCCTTGAATTTAGTAGCCTCTGAGCACTATTGGGATTAGCCTGGCTTCGGCCGAATGTTATAAATAATAAAATAAATATGCTATCTACTGAGGATAGCGGCACTCACACAGCATTGGGGTATGCTATCTACTGAAGATAGCAATATTCACGCAGTGTTGGGATATGCTATCTACTGAAGATATTCACACAGCATTGGGACATATGCTATCTTCTGAAGATAGCGGCACTTACACAGCGTTAGGACATATACTATCTACTGAAGATAGTGACATTCACTCAGTGTTGGGACATATGCGATCTACTGAAGATAGCAGCACTCACACAGCATTGGGATATGCTATCTACTGAAATAGCGACATTCACACAGCATTGGGATATGCTATCTACTGAAGATAGTGACATTCATGCAGCGTTGAGATATGCTATCTACTGAAGATAGCATTGGGACATACATTTTATCTACTGAAGATATAAGCGACATTCACACAGTGTTGGGACATGTGCTATCTACTGAAGATAGCAACATAGCCATATTAGGCTCAGAAGAGATTAAGAAGATGTACAATAATGTACATTCACCTCAGCAGGATATAAGACACAAATAATACAGGAGATGATCACAAGTAACAGGGATGTAGGATGCGAGCAGTGTTGCCAAAACTTTTCAGGGTCAAGGCATGGCGCATTGACTCGCCAGGCCGCGGTAAAGGATTCTCAAGTAACCCAATTTTTTAAGCTTCCAAAAAAGCGGATACCGGATATTTGGGCGGATTTACCCGAATTTAGAACGCAAAACACCCAATTAGGCGGAAAAGCACTTGACTTATCAACTTCTGGTACTTACTGGGAAGTTACTGACCGATCAATAAATGGTCACAAAACCCATTGTAAATGCAATTTGGAGCTTCAGAGACTCAAAACTTTTCTAAATCGGCTAAATTGAAAGGAAAATACATCAAAATACTGCCGCGGCCTGAGACTAGCAAAAGTAGCCCAATTTTAGGCAAGTAGTGGCATGCTTTTTTGAGTAGAGGCAAGTAATCGCCAAGTAGCCCAATTGTGCGCCTAAGGCACGACGTTGGCATCAATGGATGTGAGAGGCACTTGACATTAACCAGGTGGCTGGGAGTATCACCTGTCAACGTGGACTTTCAAGAAGCACCCCAAAAACATAAAAGAATTGATCTGAAAATGAACCCCTAAACAAGTATGGCAAGTGTTATTTCTATACCCAAAAAAGTATTGGCATTTATCTTATTCCCAAAACAAATTATTCACTTTTCTCAACCAGTTATTTGAGATACAAAAGCCTGATTATACATACAAAACACATACCGGTAAAAGTTTTCCTTGTTTCATACAACTTTTTTTTGTCTTGTCTGATAAGGCAGGAGACTATATCACTTTTCCGTATGTCGGGGTGTGTGGGGGTGTATATGTATGTGATAAATTTGGTTAAGGTTAAAATAGGTTGTTTAGGAATATATTCTAAGGACCTAGCAGTGGAAGTCCCAAGATCAAACCTTGTTAGCCATGAAAGATCATTTCTAACATCTACAGCCCAATTATGGAATTCTCTACCTGCCCAAATTCCAGCCATTAGATCGAGGGCCAGCTTTAGCAGGGAGGTTAATCGCTTTCTGGGTGCATCCTCGTCAGCAGCTTCTAAATGATTTATTTGTCTCTGCTGTTAATGCCCAGTTATGCCATGTCGTAAAAAAAAAATCGATCAAGAATTATATATAATTATATATCACTCAGGCGGATAAAAGACATAAAATCTCTCTGTGCGTGCGCTGAAATTTAGGCGTTTTGAGACTAGAAAAGGTGGTCTTTTTGTCGGGGCTTTTTGTTTTCATCCAACGTACAATAATGACCTGCATTTAGGACTTTTACAGCTTAATTCTCTTACGCCTGGAATAAGACCATAAGATCAGCTCTGTCTGTCCATCCGTCTGTCCGTCTTTCAGTGTGATATCACATTCTCAAATTGTGTTTAAGTTTATAGTCACTATTAAACAGGAATAAATGTAATAAAGTTGGTATCATTGTGTGACGTTGTTGATAAAGTTTGTACGACCGAAATATTTTATTAGATTATGTTTTACTTTTGATGTTATTATCATTTTGTTAATGGTTTTAATGCCTTTTAAGTTTAGAAACCCCAGCAAAAATATACTGTTGATTATAGGGAAAGCTAGCATACAGAGAAAATATCTTGCCCTTCCCAGAATCCTTTGCAACATAATACATCCCCTCATTTCAACAAATGATGCCCCCATTACTTTGTACAGGTTTCCTTTGTTTTCATTTTGAGAAAACGATGAACAGTGAACAAGGGTCGCCCATCAAGAATTAAACATATTTTGCAAGATCTGGATGTGCTCTGTTTACTGAGGTATATTTTGTCAACCCGTGGCACAACATAGCAAATCAGTACAGAATATCGAAATGGAAGAAATGCATTATGGGAAGTGTAAGATAACTTCTCTGGCTAGCATAATAGCCACCAGAATGTTTCTAGTTTTTCAATTATCACATTTACTACTTCAACATTTAATTTACAAATCCTGTACACTGTAAATATAAACCCAGAAATGCGAGGAAAATCGATTGACTATTAGCATGGAAGAAATTAATGTCTAGACTTTGTGTCTTTTAGGATATTAATGCCTACTTGTTAGGCCATCAATTGTTGACTAAGTGGTTGTAAACTTCAGGTATAAATAAAATATCTGAGCAAAAACAGATAATGGAATTACCTGTGGAGCAAACATTTCACTAACATTGGAACAAAATATGTAAATCCCCCTCTATATTATACGTAAACCAAAACTTGGCCACTGATTTGGGTGCACATGCCTTCCTCGGCATGTGAGTTCTGGGCCTCCAAATTTTGGCCTTACCCAGGGTCCCCATAAGGTAAATCTTGCCCTGGTAAAAAGGGCCCGTACTGCTCCTTGTCCATAGGCCCCTGATGCTCTTGCTACGCCCATACCCATGCCCAGATTATTGTGGAATATATTTATTTGTATAGCGCAGTTGTATACAGGTTACTTAAGGGGAGAAAGTGATCAGTAAAAACTTAACATTTATATAGGAAATCTATTCTGTATGTAAATCACATGTTATTGCTTTAAAACTACATTTTAAAGTATAGTACTGATGGAGCACTTCAGAAGACATAAGGAAGCCTGTTTCACTCTCAAGACTTTATTTAGCATCAATGAAATCAAGCAATCTTAAGAAGTCTACTAATAACTTTATTACATTTTCCCCATTTCTTGTTCACTATTCTCTAGATCCCAGCAAATGAAGCAGGTCTTCACCTGTTCAACCTGCAATTCATCATTTACAAAGAAAAATCTGTTAAAATTACATCTATTTGGAAGGAAGAACTGTCAGAAGAAGAATAAATACTCTGCACTAGGCAAAAGTAGGTACACATGCAAACGATGTGAGAAACCCTTCGACTACAAATCAGAACTTATTGTACATCAGCATGTGATGGCTAATTGTGGCAAAAAGAGACGCAGAGTGATGTCTTCGACCATGGGTGATTCCTCATACAAAGTTTCTCAGCTGGTAGTGGGGGAAGTTAACTCAACACCAGTTAGCTCAGAAGATTCATGGACTAGAGATGATGACTGTGGTTTAGCAACAGAACATTCAACAGGAGATGAAGGAGAGGAAAATATGGCAACAGAAAGAAAATTGCTCACATGTCCTAGCAGCAATTCATCATTTAAGAAGAAAAATATGTTGACATTGCATCTAGAAAGGAAAGGAAAGGACTGGCAGAAGAAGAATAAGAGCTCTCCACCAGGCAAAAGTAGGTACACATGCAAACGATGTGAGAAACCCTTCGACTACATATCAGAACTTATTGTTCATCAACATCTGATGGATAATTGTCATGGCAAAAAGAGACGCAGAAAGACATCGCCAACTCTGGATTTAAGCAGGGCTAAATCCTCATGTGATGTATCTCAGCAAGATGTTGGGGAAGTTGCATTGGTAAAGTCAACATTGGGACTAAGTTCAGAAGTTTCAGTGTCTAGAGAGAATGACTCTCCTTCTCAGCCTAACCTGACACCAGCAAAGAAAGACAATCCATTGCAGCCTCCTTCAAATAATTTAAGCCTGGTTAACACTTTATCATATGCAAAAGAACACACAGAAGTGATTGGTTCAGAAGATGGTCAGGGCGATCAGGGTTTGTTTGATGCTTTACCCTTATCCATGAATGCAGCAGATGGCTTCAGTGTATCAAGAGATGATCTTAGCTTTGACAAAGGAGCCATGGGTGACAGATTAGAAGTTGAAGCAGGAAATCAAGAGACGTATAGTTGTCAATTATGTGATTTCAAGAGTTCAAAGTCGACAAATGTTGCAAAGCATATAAACAGCCAGCATTGGGGAACCAGCTCATCCATATCCAAGCTCTTTACGTTCCAATGTGGAGAAATGGAACAGAAGATGAACTTGAAACAAGATGCAAGAAGTCGGCTCTTCAAGTGTCCCTACTGCTTGAAAACATCAAAAGATAAACGGAATCTGAAAATCCACATTAGAATTCACACTGGTGAACTGCCATACAAGTGCAGATTGTGCAGCAGAGGTACAAATCAACGTAGCCAAATGGCAACTCACATCTGGAAGATGCACCTAGAGGATGCTATCAACAAGTATTTCTACAAGGAGAGTGATGTAGCAACTCCAATGCCAAACATTGAAGAGACCAATTTAAATGAAATGGCAACACAAGATGCTACTCCTGATGATGATAGCATGTTTCCATCACATGAGTTTGAACCAAACGATGACGATATTTGCCAAGAGAAAGATGGAAGCAGTGAATCAACATTGAATAACACAATACAGCATCAATGTGGAGTATGCCATTTCCAGGGCCTGACATCCTCTTCACTGGAAGATCACATCAAGAAAGTCCACTGGGGCTCAAGTTCAGCTGTATCCAAATGTTTTACATTCAAACGTGGACCTGTTGAAATGAAATTAAAGTTGGATCAAGACAACATAGGTGATCTTTTTAAGTGTCCATACTGCAGCAAAAAGAGTAGTAATAAGGAACATTTGAGAGTCCATAGTCGAATTCATAGTGGAGAATGTCCATACAAATGTATACTATGTGGCGATGACAAAAAGAGACAAAATGAAATAGGTTCCCATATTTGGAAGAAGCATGAAGATTATGTGCTGGACATAATCATGAAGAGAAAAAGTATCAAATCTGCTCCAAGTTCTACTCAGATGAAAGTACAGGAGAGAAGACGTAATTGTGACACAGCAGATGTTTATAATGAAGATATGGATGATAATGATGATAAGCAAGCATCAACTACCAAGCTATCAGATGAAGCAGAGATGGACAGACAGAGCAACAATATTGTTGTTTCTCATATGGTAACTCAGGAGGTTTTCAATGGTAGGACAAGAGCTCTTCCCAAGACCATTGCCAATGTTGATGATGACCAAATACATATACCAGCCAGTACAAATCTATCAGATGGTGAATTGAAAGGACCTGCTTGTAACAGATTGGAAAGTGATGAGGGAAATCAAGTATCAGATAAAGGGATGCATAGCTGTCAATTATGTGATTTCAAGAGTGCGAAGTCCACAGATGTTGTAAAGCATATACGCAGCCAGCATTGGGGAACTAGCTCATATGTATCCAAACTCTTTACATTCCAATGTGGAGAAATAGAGCAGAAGATGAACCTGAAACAGGATTCTAGAAGTCGGCTCTTCAAGTGTCCCTACTGCTCTAAAAGGTCAAGGCAGAAAATTCACATGAAATGCCATGTTAGAGTTCATACTGGTGAGCTTCCATATCAGTGTAGTATGTGCGGCTGCAAGAAAAAACTGCAGCATATAATGGCTCGGCATATATGGAAGATGCATGGTGCTGCAGCCATTGACCAGTGTATGTACAAAGAGCAAGGTGAATCAGTAGTAATGAAGACTAGTGAATCTGATGTGAGTGGAACTACCACTCAGGATGGCTTGAGTCTGCCTGGAGATACCAATCAAGTATCGGAAGGACCAGAAGTAGATGGTGGTGATGCATTCAATAGTCAACCTCCTCCAAACAAAATTAACAATGGTGTTCCGTTTAAGTCAAACATTGACACTGCCAACGGAAATGAAGGGACGCACAAATGTAAAATTTGTGATTTCAAGAGTGCAAAGTCCGTAGATGTTGTGAACCACATATGCAGCCAACATTGGGGAACTAGGTCATACGTATCCAAGCTCTTTACGTTCCAATGTGGAGAAATAGAACAGAAGATGAACTTGAAACGAGATGCTAGAAGTCGGCTCTTCAAGTGTCCCTACTGCTTGAAAACAACAAAATTTAAACATGATCTGAAAATCCACATTAGAATTCACACTGGTGAACTCCCATACAAGTGTAGATTGTGCAGCAGAGCTACAAGTCAGGGAAATCAAATAACAACTCACATCTGGAAGATGCACTTAGAGGATGCTATCAGCAAGTGTTTCTACAAGGAGAGTGATGTAGCAACTCCAATGCCAAACATCAAGGAGACCAATTTGAATGAGATGTCAACACACAATGCTACTCCTGATGATGATAGCATTTTTACATCAGATGAGTTTGAACCAAATGCTGATGATGAACCTGCTGGTTATGTGGTTATAAAAGATGGGAGCAAAGAGACAAATGGAAGCAGTATTTCAGCATCCAGCTCTACAGGATTTAAGGATATGCATTTGCCAAACAAGAATACACCAATGGATATTTCTCACCATGAAGATGCAGATGCAGACTTAGGGTGCCTAGATAAATGCTTGAGTTCCACACCAAATGGTGCAGATCAATTTCAAGGAATATTTAGTAAAATGGGGGAATATCTTCACCATCTTCATCCAAGTTTGAGAGAGGAAAGTTGTGATGGCTTGTCTGCTGCCAGTGATAATGATGTGAGAAAGGAAGACACGCAGATGAATGCCAAAATGACTAAGAAACAAGAATGTGAGAAAGAATTGCAAGACCAGCAGATAGTTAGCTTGAATCCCTCTAAGCAGACATCGCATTTAGTAGAACATCCTAGACCACTTGATGATCCACAGAAAACAGATGCAACCAGATGTGACATCTTGTACTCACCAAGTGTATCTGAAACCATTATGTTGGCAGCTTTACTAAACACCTCACAGTTTCGTTGCGTCTACAGTAACTGTGGTGAACAATTTGGTTCAGCAGAGGATGTTGCATTGCATTCTCGTCAACACACGATAGGAGAACCGTGCCGATGTATGCATTGTAGATATCAGACAGCTGACAAAGCCCCAATGAAGGATCATGTCAAGCTACAACATCATAACACAGGGCCAGTGATGAGTACTATTTCTTGCATCAAAGGAATGGATACCAGAGAACCGGATAAAGCAAAAGTGCAAAAAGAGCAAGAGAATTGGACTTTGTTAAGTGATGAAGAAAGAGAATGTTTTGCAAGAAAAGAAGACAGAGATTTGCCACTTTTGGTTCAAACAGGGTGTTTGCCAAAAAGGCCCAAAAATGAGAATGGCAAGGGAAAAGCAGCAAAAGAAAGTGAAGATTTGATGCATAAAGTCCATACTTGTGGTTTGCAAAAGGAAGTAGGGAGTGGGACTTTGCCTAAAGGAGCAGACAGTGGAACAACAAAAGGAAGGTCTGAAAGAAATGCTTTGCCAGCAGGTGCAAACAGTAAGAGTTTGTCAGATATGACGACAAAAAACTGTGGAAATGGAAGAAGGGATGAGTATATTTTCACAGATACTGAAATTTACGATGCAGACTCTCACCACAAAGAAGTAGTATTCAAAGTCAACGAAGTATCAAATGCAGACACGAAGATGGAATCAAAAAGCATGAATCCGCAGATAAGCTGGGTTCAATGTGATTTGTGTTCAAAATGGAGGAAACTTCCAGCTGATTTCAATGTTAGTGAAGTTGCCGAAGAGGACGAGTGGTACTGTAAAATGAATCCAGATAGATCTCACAATGATTGTGAAATTCCAGAAGAGTCATATGATGAAAATGAGATGGCAATTTATTCCGATGGTGGAGAAAAAGCTGGTGATTGTGTCAGTAGGGGAAAGTGTGGAAGACCACGTAAGTTTCAGCAAAGACATGTGAAAAGTGGCGATACTAAACAAATAACATCAAATAACTTATGTAGGAACCAATTTGGAAAAAGATTATATGTAGAAGAAAAAGTCAATGATCCAGGTTTTGTTTCGCCTACAAAGAGAAAGTTACAAGTTCAAGGACTAGGGTCCGAAGAGAGTGCTACTGGTGGAGGCTTTGTTGAAATGGGAAAAACACAGAATGGTGTTACTGGTGGGGACAGACATCCAGTAAAAAAGAGAGGAAAAGACTCCGGTGATGGCACTAATGGTAACGATATCATTAAGCTTAACCATGACTACATTATTGAAGAGAGTCAAGCAGAGATGGAACTCACACAGAAGTTGAAGTCTGCCAGATCAACGCAATGTCCGTACTGTCACAAAAAATATGGTTCAATTTCCAATTTAATAATTCACACACGAATACATACAGGTGCTAACCCATACATGTGCCTTCATTGCAAGCACCGCTGTATACACAGACAACATATGCTATTCCATATCATCCGTCAACACTGGGAGAGATCGAATGAAGCATTTGCTAAGATGATAGCATGGTGCGGCACCGGCAGGAAAGCAGGGACAAGATCAAAGGTGTGTAAAGAAATGAAACATAAGCATGTATGTACACAGCCAGAAATTCGGCCTTTCTGTTGTGTTGTTTGTGCATCTCACTTCACTACTAAAACGGCTGCAAAAAGTCACATCTTTGCAAAGCATGGTAACATTTTTCAGAGATGCGTAGCAAAACTGCAAAGAGTGAAAAATAGTAAGCAGTGTAAGGAAATGTTTGGTACGTCAGATGGAAAGATTGATGAGAGGAACAGTGAAGCTGTGCTGCTAAAACATGACAAAGATGAATTATTAAAAGATAAAGGCAAGGAGGGAATGTTACAACAGTTGGACGAGGAAGGTGATGATGGTTTGGACAGTGATTTCGAAGCAGCAAACCATTCAAATTCAGATGAAACTTCAGATGCAAAGGAGGCTACAGAAGAAAATATTGATGAGAAAGATGTTGAATTTGCAAATGCTAAGGAAGTAATGTTAGAGGTAGAAAAAGTTGAAGAGAAAAGAGATGAAACTTCAGATGCTAAGGAGGTAATGGTAGAAAAAGTGGAAGAGAAAAGCGATGAAACTTCAGATACTAAGGAGGTAGTGGTAGAAAAAGTTGATGAAAAAAGCGATGAAACTTCAGATGCTAAGGAGGTAATGGTAGAAAAAGTTGTAGAGAAAGGTGATGCAACTTTAAATGCTAAGAAGGTAATGGCAGAAAACATTGATGAGAATGGTGATGAAACTTCAGATGCTGAGGAGGTAACAACAGTAAAGATTATTGAAAATGGGGTTGAAACAATGAATGCTGAGGATGTAACGGCAGAAAACATTTATGCGAGAGGTGATGAGTCTTCAGATGCTAAAGTTGTAAAGGTGGAAAATATTGACAAGAAAGGTGATGAAACTTCAGAAACTAAGGAGGTAACAGTAGAGAAGATCGATGAGAATGGTGATGATGATGATGGAACACTAGAAAATGTTAGAAAATCCTTTCAAGCAATGTTAGAAAAGTTGATCCAGGAAAGTGCAGATGATGATGATACATCCGAAAACCTTGATACAAATGACAATGAAGCCCTTGCAACAAATACAGAAACAGATGTCGCCAATCCTGAGATGTTGTTTGATAATGTCAGTGATTTTGATGCAGTAGAAGCAAGACCTTTGATAAGCCAAAAGATATTTGAGGCAAATGAGGCAAAATTTAAAAAGCTACACAATGCAAAGGGTAATGAAGACATTGCCTCAGAACCAGTTGCAGATGTCATAGGAAATTCAGAAATGTCCGGTGAAAATGAAACCTCCATCCATAGTTTAGATCTAGATGTTAAGGAGGTTACACCTTTGACAAGCTATGAGGATGATGATGTTGCCTTGCACAGAGATTTTAAAGACATTGACAATTATGATGATTCCTTCAGGTATGGAATGCAAGTAATTACTGACAGTGAGAAGAACTCGGATGCAGGTATGCAAGTAACAAATGTAGATATTACTTGCAATCATGTCAAGACAGAGCCAAGAAGTTTCAGAGAATGTGATGCTTCTATTGATTCTTCCACAGGTGGTTTAAGAGGTGGTATGCACCAAGGAGATATGAACGACTCCAGAGATATGAGTGACTCTGGAGATATGAACGACTCTGGAGATATGAGCGACTCTGCAGATATGCAGGACTCTGGAGATATGAGGGACTCTGGAGATGTGAGTGACTCTGGAGATATGAGTCACTCTGGAGATATGAGGGACTCTGGAGATATGAACAGTTATGGCGATATAAGCAACTATAAAAATATGAGCGATTCATATGATTTGAAGTATGATGATTCCTTCAAGAATGGAATGCAAGTAATTACTGACAGTGAGAAGAACTCTGATTCAGGTATGCATGTAGCTGATGTAGAGATTATTGGTGATTATATCAAGATGGAGCCAAGGAGTCCCAGCAAATGGGATGCTTCTATTGATTCATCCACAGCCCGTTTAAGAGATAGTATTCACCAAGGAGAAGAGAATAAGGATGATATAAAAGAAATTACTTTGCAACAAATTGAAATGACATCAGTGACAGTAGTAGAACATATTAATGGTCTGGTAGATGACAAAACAGACATGAGCGACTCTGGAGATAAGGACGACTCTGGAAATATGAGCGACTCTGGAGATATGAGCGACTCTGGAGATATAAGCGACTCTGGAGAAATGAGTGACTCTGAAGATGTGATTCACTCTGGAGATATGATTGACTCTGGAGATATGAGCGACTCTGGAGATATGAGCGACTCTGAAGATATGAGCGACTCTGAAGTTATGAGCGACTCTGGAAATATGAGAGATTCATATGAGATGAGGTATGATGATTCCTTCAAGAATGGAATGCAAGTAATTACTAACAGTGAGAAGAACTCCAATGCAAGTACGCATGTAGCTGATGTAGAGATTAGTGGTGATTATGTCAAGGTAGAGCCAAAAAGTCCCAGCGAATATGAGTTGAATTATGATGATTCCTTCAGGAATGGAATGCAAGTAATTACTGACAGTGAGAAGAACTCGGATGCATGTATGCAAGTAGCTGATGCAGCTAGTACTTGTAATCAAGTCAAGATAGAGCCAAGAAGTCCCAGAGAATATGATGCTTCCATCGATTCCTCCATAGCAGCTGATGAAGAGAGTACTTGCAATCATGTCAAGGTAGAACCAAGAAGTCCCAGAGAATGTGATGCTTCTATTGATTCTTCCATAGCTGGTTTAAGAGATTGTTTCCATCAAAGCCACAAAGCAGGTACATTAAGTACTTGCACCACTATTAGAGATAGGAAAGCATGTAGCAATGACTGTACTAATTTGGAAGAGTCTGAAGACGTGCATACACCAGAAAGGACTGACAGAACACGTCGGATTTCACATGGACAATCTAGTAGTGCAGTTGAAGAACCGAGTGGAACTACAGGACTGTCCAATATGTCGAACCAGGTCCCAGTTCCAAAATCAGAAGAGCCAGCACTACAACAAGCTGTGTT
Source organism: Amphiura filiformis (assembly GCF_039555335.1). Classification (NCBI taxonomy): domain Eukaryota; kingdom Metazoa; phylum Echinodermata; class Ophiuroidea; order Amphilepidida; family Amphiuridae; genus Amphiura; species Amphiura filiformis. Next base: position 2,398,474 of record NC_092643.1, read on the forward strand.
TGATGAGCAAAATACTGTTCACTGCTCTGCTGATGGGTCCAGTGGTGAAGGTCTGCATGTCAACAGGGTGCAAAATTCATCACCTATGAGTGGGTTGACTAGACCAAGTGTGCCATCAGTTAACAGGGCCAGTTTCACCGATACATACCACCATGGAAGGGCAGAAGTGAGAGAAAGCTCTGATCAAGGTGAAAATGCATCACATAACTCGATGGCAATGCCAGTTGTCAAGAACAGGATATGTAATGTTCATCCCAATAACACAAGCCATAACCAGAGCAGCTGGTCCAGCAGCTGGAATCCTCAACCATCGTCCACATCAAAAAGATCAGTTGACTTTGTCTATGCACCAAGTGCTGGGGAGAAACTAATATGGGAAGCACAGGTTGTTCAATGTCCAGTATGTAGCGTAGAGAAAGACTCCACTAAAGAAGTGATGAGTCACATGCGAGAATATCACAGTAGTGAGACCCCATTCAGATGTTGTCATTGTATGTACTCCTCAATGAATGTACAAACCATGGTAGATCACGTCAATCGACTTCATCCAGCCAGTTTGTATGACCTCTGCCATTTCTTTCATATATGTCAGTGGCAAACTGTTGGAAACAATGGAGCTACACCGTGCAATCCGAGAGCATCTGGGAAGAGAGCATGTCGTCCACTGAATGCAGATGCAGAGTTTTACCATTGCACGTCCTGTGGATTTAAGTCATTCCAGCTTCCAATGATGGTTGACCACATCCAAAGAGCTCACAAGAAGTCTTTGTACTTGGAGATTGACCCATCAACTCAACAAGTTGTCTGCCCTGTATGTCTTCATCACTGGGATCATCTACAGATTGCATTGAGTCACACTTGCTCTGGAGCTGGTAGAAACATCTTATTCGCATATGGAGAAAGTGTGGAGGAATCTCAGGAACAGAGGGCAGGTCAAAATAGAAACAGTGGTGATGGTGGATTCAACACAGTTTGGAACCCAGCACAAAGTACAGTCACTACTCATTGTCATTCCAGTCTTTCCAGTCATGCATTGTCTGGACAAGAAGCATTCCATGGTATACAGTATTCCAGGCAGCATCCTTCATCTGTAGATCTAAGAATACGGCCTACCTCTCCAGAGTACAATGCAAATCCTTCCCCATGTGAGAACCGAGAAAGGGTCTCCCCAGGATACCTTGTGGTTAACAATCGCAATGTATACCCCGGTGAGATCCAAGAGAGTAGGTTTTCTCAGTACCGCATGGTGAATGAACATTCCAATGAGGCCCAATGTGGTACTTCCACATATTCTTCTGTAGCTGATCTAAATAGATACCCCAGAGAGATTCAAAGGAGCAGGTCTTCACAGTACCACATGACGGATGACCCCAATCATCACTCTAATAAGGACCAAAGAAGTACGTCCACAGGATATCCTTCAATAGCTGATCCCAACAGTTATCCGACAGGGATCCCAGAGACCAGGCCTTCACAGTACTCCATGCTGGATGTGAGTAGTCAACACAGCAATGAGGGCCAACGATATAGTTCTAAAGGGTATCAGGCTGTGACTGATGTCAATCCATATCCAAGTGGTAGCGGCCATCAGGGAATGCAACCATTTCATAATACGTCACCAGAATGGACCGGTAGTGGAGAGGGACAATTTGGACATGTGCCAGACGTCATATCATCCAGGACCAGTAAGTGCTGATTTAATTCTAGCTTTTTGAATTAAAGACTGATGCAGAAGTTTTGTGAATAATTAAATCATGTCAACCAGAAAAACCTCACTTTTTGGTTAGATGTTATCACCAATGCAGCAGGCAAAACCTTTGGCCTTCAGCTGGGTGGATGACCCAGTTTCATCCGAGGTCAATCACTGAGGAAGTTGCTTGATGACCTGATCCCAACCATGTGACAGATTAACACTAACATGGGCAATGGTCATAGTTCTGACATTGACGATGTTATCATTTTAGAGCTTGAGCCCTGTTTGTTTGAATGAGGAGTCAATTAAGCAGATTGGATACGAGACGGAACAACCATCCCTACACATGAGCAGGAGCATTAAAGTTAATCTGTCACATGGTTGAGACCGGATCATCAAGCAACTTCCTCGGTGATTGACCTCTGACGATCCTAGGTCATACTCATCTACCCAGCTGAAGACCAAAGGTTTCAGCTGCAATGTCAGTGATAACATCTAACCAAAGAGTGAGTTTTTCTTTTTGACATGATTTAATTATTCATAATTAGAACATTTCCTAGATGACTGAGAGTGTACATAGTGATGTAGAAGTAAGTAAGAAGAAAATATGTTTTCATTGTTGAAAAGGATTCAGTCATGTTTCACCATTGTTCACCATCGTTGTCTGTGTGGTTTACTTCACAAGGGCAGCTTTAACTACCCGAGCTTGAAGTAAACCACGCAGACATGAGAGTTGTTAAACGGTGGTGAACAATGGTGAAACATGCTTGAATACTTTTCAACAATGAAAACAAGCTCAAGATTGTCTAATTCACAGGATTAAGAAAGCTAAACACATGTAAATCTTAGAAATTAAAGCAATACTACCAATAATAATGCTCTTCATACCTAGAAAAATTCAACTTTCCCGGTATAAATCATTCTGGGACACCCTGTAGTCAACCAGTTTAGTCATTGCCACTCAAGATTGATGGTTTTTCTGTTAAGGCCAAAAAAAAATAATTGTTTGCTTGCCCTCGAATGGATTTTAAAAATTGGGTCGGTCGGTCCGGAAAAGTTTTTTTTCCCCCTGTTTAGACGGTCTTTTTTCCCGGTACCAAATGTTGAATTTCCGTAGCTGTAACATCATGCCACCGTCCAGCATCTGTGCTCGCCACTTGCACCTTAAAAAATTATAGCTCTTCTACATGTAGGCCTACATTTACATTTAATGAAGTGTACAATTCTCCTAGTGTTTTCTGCTTTTCAAAACTACCTATCATATTAATCAGCGTTTTCGGTCCTTGCTTCACCTGTACAGCTAGCGCTACTCGCGTTGAGTGCACCATGTTTAAAGTGAAATCATATTTATACAGAGCGATTTGTGCTCTTAATAAAAGTAGCCTCGACAAACATGTTGAAAAAAATAGTGCAATATTACTTCCTTGTCAATACGAACAAATATCATGAATTTAGATATTTATAAACAAGAAATGAATATCTGATACAACTGTTTTTAAATTTTATATTTTAAAATCTGCTATTTTGTATCCATTCTTGCACGATATGCACGGTTATATTTTGCCTGTAAATAAGCTCATCCCTAGATGCGCCGTCCGAAATGTGCAGGTGGTAGTGCTGTCGTCGGCACCGTTTTTTAATGTCCACATGTCAATATAATTGTATACCGACGTCGACAGTGTGTCGACATAAAAAAAATTCTAATAAAAATCCCTTTAAAAAGGGATGGACCGGGACAGTATTGATTCCATGTGAAGTATGAGTAATGCTTTTGATATATTCTTTTCTTTGATAGTATTTGATGGCAGGAGATGACTTTTACAGCTTAATTAGGAAATACTATAATTATATTTGGGACATAAAATATAATGATGTACGCGTAATTGATGATAAATTAAAGAAATCATTCTGCAAACATATCGGTAATCTTCCTTTAATATTCTGCAAGTTGCGCAATTACCTGCGGTAGTTGATGTTATTGTTTTGAAATTAGAATATACAATTACAAGTATTGTTCAAGTAATTATCTATGCTATCCTGTATTGTTTTAAGGATAAAAGTTTTTAGGTCCTAGCTATAATATGGGCATAATTTATAAATGTAGGCCTATAGTATTGAACAATGTACCCATTTGACATGCACTTATAGAAAATAAACAAATTATTGTCTTAATTTATTAATTATAAATAAAATGACACTTCATAAAATTACATTCAACATGATGAAAATGATTGAAGAGAAAACACACAATGTAGATTATTATTAAATGGAGTAGGTAAGATGCCATGTCCATAGCTTCACAGGAGTTTCGGACTAACAATCAACACAATCAGAAAAATAGTGAAGTGAAGATTGTATTTGTAGTCATGGTAGTGAGTAATCAGTCCTTTATGTGCTACTATCTAGTGTATATATATAGTAAACTATACATTGCAAATTAATATAAAATATAAATGTCCATGTAAGGTGAGTTTATAATATAGCGAATAAGCTAAAAACTGCAATGTATTTCTTAATATTAATAATAGGCTCAGGTAAAAAGCAGAAAGACAAAAAGACGAAACAATTTGGAGTAATGAATGAAACATGCTGTTTCAGTGTGCATGTTCTCATTATTAATGGTTTGGAGGACTGTCATGTAAATTGGATGTAAGCGTGATCCTAAAAATGCCTTTTACGGTGACCCAAACTAATTACAAGACCTCTTCTACATTGAGGCTGGCTTTCCCTTTTAAAGGGAATTTTTACTAGTGCACGGATGTACAATTTATGCAAAGATAGTTTGTAGTCTGATGGTATAAATAGTGAAGGAGACTAGACCCTCACTATCTATCAGGTTCACTCACAGTCGCATACTGCTATGCTAGCTGCAAGTTAAACCCAGTGGGGGTACATTGTAGTACATGTAATACTAATAGCGTGTCCCGTCCTCAACCATGGTGACATTTGACTATGGCAGTCTCTTTAACTTGGTAACCCCAAGTGAAACTACACATGAAAGAGTACTCAAGGTGAATGCTGTAACCGTCAGAGCGACTGACTTGTAACAATTTAACAACGTTTAATTTCATTTCTAAAAAAATTAAACAACCTGTTAATTTTTCATCATTGTTTCAACACAAAAATTCCCTTCACATACAAGTTTAATGTTTACACGTTTAAACATTATCAAAACAACTTGCTCCGGGTCCACCTGTTTTCTTTACGAATTCTATCTCATTCATATTCTAGAAACAACAATTTTTATTTCCGACTAATACGTGCGGGTCATGCTGGCCCGGTCAAAAAAAAAAATTTTTTTTTTTAATTTTCAAAAAATATTTTTGGCCAGAAAAGCAAGTTATAGGCCCAAAATGACTTGTTATTCAAGGTTGGGAACCAGAGAAATACTGCTACTCAAAAAAGAAAAGCCAATTTTTTTACAAAGTTGGATAAAGTTGTACATTTTAATTACTTTTACGTCTATTGAACAGCTAGCAATGCATACTAATTCAACGTGTCCCTGACTATTCAATAGCATTTTTTTTTTTTAGCAGTATTTCTCTGGTTTCCAACCTTGAATAACAAGTAATTTTGGGCCTATAACTTGCTTTTCTGGCCAAAAATATATTTTTTGAAAATTAAAAAAAAAAAAAACATTTTTTTTGATGTCGACATGTCGGGATACGTGCCGATGTCTACATTATGTCGACATAAGGCATGTCGACGACGGCACTAGCAGGTGGATAGCAAGTTGTATTAGAGCTTAGACGCTGAGGTGGCATACGAAATTGCGGAATCAGACATCCGTCAGGTACAGCCGAACACGAAAACATGCAGGAAATAGTATTTTACAACATTTCTTTTAAATCATCAGTTTTTCAGACGAAAAATACATGCCATTTTTGGGAAAATTGCAAAAAAAACCTTTTCTAGTTCTACGGTCGGGACTCCGAGACGGTCGGTCGGACGAGGCAAGCAAACAACTTTTTTTTTTTGCCTAATATCAGCAATAAAACTTCAGCATTAAAATGGCAAAGTTTAGCCACTTCCTCCAAAACGATGAATTTAACATGTAAGTGTGTATAAATGCACACAAGTTCCAGGCATGGCAAATTTTATGCGCTAATGTGTAACGCTTCAGTTAACTTGTGTTTGCGTATATGCTACTGTCAACTTGCGGATGCATCACCGAATAACAATGGTTGGCTGCCGTATAAATAATAATAATAATAATATTTATTTCTTATATAGTCCATTACATACAAAATGCGCTTTGCAATATGTTAAAAACACCAAAACTACAAATTGCACAAATAAATTTCAACTGTATCAAATACTATACAACTGAAACCCAGATAAAACTCAGAACCAGCTGAGATGAGAATAGGTTAAAAGGTAAAGTACAAATGTATAAGAAGAGTTGTTGAAAGGTATAGGAAGATTTGTTGAAAGTCAAATCAAATTTAAATTGTTCATGATAATATTGAACAATGATCCATTAGCAAACAATGAGATGAATTATATTAAATTCCATTATGTTCTTTTTATTTTGATGCAGAACAAAACAGGAGGCTTCCAATTGCGACCCATCCTGAACAACACTTGTACCAAAGAGAGGCTGGTGGTCATGTTGAGAGTGCGAGTGATGGGGGCGAGATGGTTGTCAAGCAACGGGAAGTATTACCAGTCATCCTGAGTGTTACGTCTTTGAGTAAATCATGGAGAAAAGAAGTCGTTGGTGGTGATGGGTCGACAGAAAAGTAATATGTGATCAGTATAGGGTGTACATTGTACCTTAACCCTAATGCGCTTTCTGCTTTGTCGTCCTCAAACCTCAACAAACCTTTTGTGGCAAAGAGCCCAATTTTACCTCACTGTAGCCAAAATTTTTGATATTACCAAATATTTGAGGAAAACTGACAATTTGTGTTCAATTTGTGGAAGTATTCCCCCTTTTAAAAAGTACTGTCTTGTTCACATGATTAAAAAATGACAGAATGTGTGCTATATGTATATATCTACAGATATTGTTTATGAAGTAAAATTGCCAAAGAGCACAGAGCCTGTGCTAGTCAGGGTAGGAATGTTATAAGAATCAGAGATGCCAAAGGTGAAATTAAACTTGGTTGATGAAAAAGCATCATTTACTTTGGAAAGAAACATCTAAATATGTAATGTTTTGCATTGTTTGTAGTACTTTGTAGTATTCATAGAGTGTGTAGTGTCATGACATATAGTGCAAATATACTTCGGTGATATATATATTTTTAAGATTAAAAATCATGTAAAAATTCACAAATTACAGACCTATTAAATTACAGGGTGTAATCTCAGAAAAAGTTACAATTTCAAATGATTTTTTGGCAATTTAAAAATATTGTTTTCTGACTAGAAGAAAAGGGAATATGTTTTTGTTGGTGGTGTGTAGCATGATGTTGGCCAAGTCAGGATTTTTTTTCTGTGCGATTTTATGCTTTGTTTTCTGTGGCATACCAAAATTTACCTGGTCCAATACATTCTATACATTAGCTACTGGTTCAGCCGAAAGCTGTGTATTTAAGACAAAATGAGGCATTTTACATGAATCTGTAATTTATATACTGACAGTATATAAATTAGCTACATGTATTTGAATGTGGCTTCAACCTTGTCAATACTGATGTTTTGTTTGTTTTTTGACTTATCCTTCACTTTTAGCAATTTATAATTTTTTAAAACTTTTTTAGATTTGCGCTGGGATCACTGAATTTGACTTTAAGTGGGATGGGATAAAAGCCACTGTGTTGAGTAATTTTTCTCTTTCTTACTGACATAATGAGTCGGTTAAACAAAGAGAGCCCATGTATATTTTGGGCATTTTTTCTTTGGATTGTAACATCTTTTAATATACACATTGTATGTACCAGGGACGTAGCAAGCATTTGGACAGGGTGGACGAAGTTCAGGGGCCCGTGGATTTAGGGTCCTTGAGCAAAAGCAAAAATGTTAGGGTTGATAAAGGAGATGTTAACAGGCCCCCCCCCCCCACTGCTCCTTGTCCATGGGCTCCAAGGCTCTTGCTATGCCCCTGGTAGTAACATAATGTAGTTTATTGAAAAGGTTCAAACCAATACGCACAACTAAAATTGTTCACTTATGTGAGCTTTCAATACAATGTTTCTATGTCTTTTTTAAACTGATGGAATTGAATACCTGAGTGGAAGAAGGGGCAACTCCATGAACACTTCTTTTGAGATATTAATAAAAAACACAATATTTTGAAAAGTTTTTAAGAGACAGACTGTTTTCATCTTGACTGGTACATGAACATATATGTGAAATGATATGTGGCAATGGCAACGGTACATGTCTTAAAATATTATAAACTCAGTTTTGTAAAATTGAGTTGGGGGCGCTCTTCCACTCAGGGATAGTGTCTGTAGTTTATCAGTAACAAACTATTTGTATCATTTTTAGCTTTTTTTATCAGTCTGGTTCCAGGTAATAACTATTTTTATACACATTACATCAAGCAAACAGTACTACATGCAATTATTAGTTGACAGTAGATTTACCCGCTTCATAATTCGTCAGGTTCATCACATAGTGACGTATTGTGATTTTGAGTCATTTTTGCCATTTTTGTTACCTAGGTTTTAAATATTGTTCTCTTCAATTACACCAAGTCCCAAAGCTTAAAATTAAGTAGTTAACTAGCAATTAAATAATTGAATTGGTGTATAGTAAGAAAATGGTACAAAAAGAAGCTAAAGTGCATTACATACTGGCATATCTGCTACACTCCACTAGCACTACTTTTTATGAAAAAGGTGCATCACACAGTGGCGTATCGTGATCTATGTGATGCACTTTTTTGTAAAAAGTGTATCACATAGTGGTGTATAGTGGATACACCACGATGTGCTGCACCTTTCCTTTGTTTGTAAATGGCTTTTTTTCGATTTACATACTGATGTTTAACTTTGGAATTATTTTTTACCCATTTAAAAGCTAAATTCTTAAACACTTGAGAACGTTCCTGCAATCTTATTGGTTCTTACCCAGCTTTACCTGTGTGATATGACACGATATCACACGGGACAGCGCGTGTGTGTTGACGCGATACGCGTACTTGCTATTTGGACCAATCGGAGGCGCACAGTAACAGCGGGACTGATCGATTTTAAGCCCTAGGTAATTACTTGCAAAATGTAGGATTTAATTTTTGTATGATATTTTTATTTGAATTGAAGTGTTTAAGAATGAGAATAAAGGTATTGTTTTTAGCTGCTGTCGTGCATCTATCGTTTCATATAACACGGGCGACATCATTATTTTTGGCATAAAACAACTCGGCTTTGCTTTGTTGTTTTACATAAAATAATGATGTCGCCCATGTTATATGAGACAATAGATGCACTCCAGCAGCTATAAACAATACCTTTATTCTCTAATTGTTACATAGTTAAATGAATATAGTACACGAAGGTGTATTGAACACTTGGGAACAGTTTTCATACAGTGAATTTGAAATTACTGAAACAACACAAAAACACAAGCTTGTTACAAATGCACTTTTTCCTTATGAGAGACCACTATATTGATGTAATGAACCTGACAAATTCACTACTGTATCCTAAATTATTCCTATTTAGGCATCTATGTTATTTACATGTATGCAGGTTTGTGCTATCGTTAAAAATTAATTGATTGCCCACAGGGTTAGTGTATTGACTTAATAATGAAATATTTTGTATTCCTCAAAAAAATCTTCTTGATTCTGTTGGAGAGGAAATGAACTGGAGTTTTTACAAAAGTCTGATGTTTCTTGTAAAGACTTGTAAAAACATGATTTCTACTTGTTTTCTGATATAATCAAAGCATGTTTAAAATAAGTTTTAAAGGAAGTCTCCGGCAATCATAACATTATTCCTTATATGTTAGAAAAATAATTATCAAGTATGAATCATGTGGTTTTATTTGAAACAAATAAATATTTGTTTTTATGGGAATTTTGAATATCGCATGTTGAAAGTCGGCTGTATTTTATTCGTTTGTATGGTCAATATGAGTTTGTTTTAAATGAAATAAAACCATGTGATTCGTAATTGACAGTTATTTTACTAACATGAGATATAATGTTATGATTGCTGGAGAGTTCCTTTAAAGGAAACATAAGAATGATTACTTGAGTTATGAAGGGTTCAAATTTTAGTAAAATGGACCCCTTGACACACTGTGATACACATAGTAGATGATACAGGTGCTGGAATGAAATAGATTTTCTTTGTTTTACCTCATTTGTTCAGCCAAAAATTTAAAAAGGATAATCTGATAGTAAAAACTTTCTGATATATCTAATTTTGTATTTTTAAGCATTAGATTATATGACAAGTGAAAAAAAATATTGCTTTCCTAAAATTCTAGAATTACGGTTGTATTCATGAACTTTTTTGCCAATTTTTCAAAATGTGTCTACCTCTTTTTTATTTTTAAACTTATTTTTAAGATAAAAATGCTTTATAGATTTTAAAAATAGACCTTTTGTGAAGTTGTTTGTAAATAAAAAAGGGTATTTTGTACTCTTGTATTGAATGGGTTTAATGTAATTTTTTTTATTGTGTTATAGAATATCAATTGTTGTAGTGATCAGCTAGTAATTAGTGTGTGTCTCAAAGCCGTGTGCATTAGTTTTGCTATTTGAGATGTTTTTTTTTTTTTCACTAAAATATTGGTTTTGAAAAGTTTTAAGCATCTTCAAACTTATTTTGACTAAAAAAAAAAAACAATCGGTATTTATCTTCACAAGTTTTGAGACATACTATTTTTTTAGACCTTTGCATATTTCACATTTGTGACACGATCAAGGGGAATGAGTCATATGTCGATAATTTTCAATTTGAAGTTTTTTGCATCATCTTCTGGCAGTTTATATATGCTACATTTTGATGCAAACCCATCAAAATCGGACATTTGGTTGCTGAGTTAAGAGTAATTTATCAATGGCTGAAAAGAATATAAAACAAAAGAATTTGAACACTGTTTTTGCCAATATCTCAAAAACAATATTAGCGACATCCGACTCATTCCCCTTGATCATGTCACATTTTCAGTGGATGCTATCTACCTAAGTTGTTGTCTTCATTAATGGGTGTTATCTACATAAGATGACTTCATCAATGGTTGCTATCTACCTAAGATGATGACTTCATCAATGGGTGTTGTCTACCTAAGATGACTTCATCAATGGGTGCTATCTACCTAAGATGACTTCATCAATGGGTGCTATCTACCTAAGATGACTTCATCAATGGGTGCTATCTACCTAAGATGACTTCATCAATGGGTGCTATCTACCTAAGATGACTTCATCAATGGGTGATGTCTACCTAAGATGACTTCATCAATGGATGCTGTCTACCTAAGATGACTTCATCAATGGGTGCTATCTACCTAAGATGACTTCATCAATGGGTGCTATCTACCTAAGATGACTTCATCAATGGGTGCTGTCTACCTAAGATGACTTCATCAATGGGTGTTATCTACCTAAGATGACTTCATCAATGGGTGATGTCTACCTAAGATGACTTCATCAATGGATGCTGTCTACCTAAGATGACTTCATCAATGGGTGCTATCTACCTAAGATGACTTCATCAATGGGTGCTGTCTACCTAAGATGACTTCATCATGGATGCTATCTACCTAAGATGACTTCATCAATGGGTGATGTCTACCTAAGATGACTTCATCAATGGATGCTGTCTACCTAAGATGACTTCATCAATGGGTGCTGTCTACCTAAGATGACTTCATCATGGATGCTATCTACCTAAGATGACTTCATCAATGGGTGTTGTCTACCTAAGATGACTTCAGCAATGGGTGCTATCTACGTAAGATGACTTTGTCAATGGGTGCTATCTACCTTAGATGACTTCATCAATGGGTGATGTCTACCTAAGATGACTTCATCAATGGGTGCTATCTACCTAAGATGACTTCATCAATGGGTGCTGTCTACCTAAGATGACTTAATCAATGGGTGCCATCTACCTAAGATGACTTCCCTATTTGGTGCTATCTACCTAAGATGACTTCATCAATGGGTGCTATCTACCTAAGATGACTTCATCAATGGGAGCTATCTACCTAAGGTGATTCATCAATGGGTGCTATCTACCTAAGATGACTTCATAAATGGGTGCTATCTACAGTCTGTCCACATAAAAGTACAAAGTTAATAGACCTCGGAACCTGGAGGTATGAGAATAATTATTCCAGTGCAATGCGTGTGTAAATGCTTTGGCATGCTAACTGCTGAGTGATTTGTACTTGCCGAGCACACCACACTCTTTACGTGTCACGTTTTTTTTTAACACGCAGTGCATGTGACACAAAGCATCGACCCCCGATGCCACAGATTTGGTTTGTACTTCTATATGGACAGACTGTACCTAAGATGACTTCATCAATGAGTGCTATCTAGCTAATATGGGTGCTATCTACCCACCTTATTATTTGGCCTTGATTGTAAACTTGAGAATACCAAATTAAAAGAAGACATGGGTATCAAAAGATGCGATCCGCAGGTCAATAGCTAGAAATAATATAATAGGCAGGAGGAAAGGTTAGAATAGCTCTAGCTTAGGTAAACCAGCCTTCTAAATGGTGCAGCATTTGATTTACATGTAATGTATCACATAAATTGTCTTGGAGACCACAAATGAAAAAAACAAAGTCAAATTATAATATGCAGTCCAAGTCAAAAGTTGACATCTTGAATGCAGTCAAGTGCTTTTTGACTTCATGGTCTGATATAACAATGAATGAATGTGATCAATTAAGAAAATGTCTCTTTACTGACTAACTGACTATGTGGATCAAGGCTCTAGCCATCAATATGTCTCTTTACTGACTATGTGTATGAAGGTTCTAGCCGGATTTACCTTTTTGGGGGCCCTGGGCCAGGCCAAAATTTGGAGGACCCCCATAACCCACTGAGATGAAGGCATGTGCACTCAAGTGGCCAAGTTTTGGTTAAAATAGGGGACATAAAATCGATTTTACAAAGACATTTGCACGCGAAGTGTGCAAAACAAATTCAATTTCAAATTCAATTTCAGACAATTGTAGTCCAAAATAAAGGTGGATTTTGCTATGCAAAGGGCCAGTGCGCGTGAAGCATATTTTGGTTCAAAACATGTACCTGGCCACATTGGGGGCCCCAAATTTTTGGGTATCCGGCCCTGGCCATCATAAAAACATCTGAAAAGTATCATACATTCAAACATTGCAGATGCTAAATTTGTTGCAGTTATTGGAGAAGGGCTGGTTCTTTACCAGAGTGAGGATATGAGCTTCCTCTGCCTCCCTAGCTCAGTTTCTCTCTTTTCTGTCATCTTTTTGAATAGCGGATGTGTTGATACTTTGCAAGAAAACCCGAAATTGGAACTTAAACTTTCACACACTGCAGTGTGTTAAGCATTGTATTCTCGCAATTTAATTTGAATTTGGAGTGTGTAATACTGTGGAAGAAAAACTGGGAAAAAAACAGGACACACAATGTGTGAAGTATGTGTTTTCGAAATTTATTGAACACTGAAATCTGAACTTCAAACTTCAACTCACTGCTGTGTGTTAAGCATTGTATTCTCTCAATTTAATTTGAATTTGGAAGTGATACGGTGGCAGAACAACCAAAAAAGAGCAGGACACACAATGTTTGAAGCACCGTGTTCTCACAATTGACTGTCGATTCCGATACGTTGGGAACGTAGGGTCTAACAGGAAAGGTAGAATGGACCAGATTAATTAAACAAAGAGGTCTCCAAAAGTGTCAAGGATGACAAGAGAAACTACATCCAAAAGAAGTGTCAAGAAATTCATAAATATCTTTAGGTATTGCCTAAGAACTTACACAGAGAAGTGGATCCCCAGGATAGATTTTATCAATTATGAAGTAACACTCTTAGACATAAGACGATAGGTTTGGTATAGATCCCAGCTGTTTGAAGCATGAGATGACATGGTGTATATCCAGTGTGAAACAAGCTAGGAAAAGCCTCCACTACGGAGATCAGGAGTCAAGCTTGCTATGAAGCAAATAAAAAATGCCATGTTACCTAGAACTGATAATGTAGCTTTTGAGTTGTGGAAGGCAATTCAAGAGAAATGATAGACTTGCAATGCAGTGAGGTGTTTGTTAGAAGAAGGAATGGCCAAGAAACTGGTGCAGAGCAGAAAATATTGCACTGCTGAAGAAGGGAAATTTGAAAATTTGCACCAATCATCGGACCATCAGCCGGGTTACCATGCAAGTAAAGTGCTTCTGGACATCATCATCTAATCTGAAGAATGAAGAGCAAACTGTACTGGAGCAAGAGATATCTGATGAGCAGACAGGATTCTGTGAATGAAGGGGGACTAGGAACCAAATTGTCAACATCAGAAATGCATGTTATTGAGTAATGTAGAGAGCACAGACTCTCTGTTTACATGTGCTTCATAGATTACAGTAAAGCATTGACTGTGTTAGCCATCCACCCTCAGATTTGGGAAACTATGATGATGAAGAAGATGTGTTCTCAAAGCCATCTTGATGACCTGATCAGCTTATTGTATGAAAACCAATAATCTGCAATCAGAACAAGATTGGTTCAAGATCGGAAAAGGCTTATGGCAGGGCTGTTGTGTTTACTATCACCAAACCTGTTTAACATCTACTCTGTAGATGTCATGAGGACAGTTTTGGACGGGTTTGAAAGTGACTGAAGTTTTGCGGGACAAAGATAAGGTACACTGATGATACCACTGTTATTTGTGGTAGCAGAGAAGAGCTGATTGATCTTTTGAAGTGCATCAAAGAGGCTAGTGAAGAAAAAAGGCAGAATGCAGTTAAATGATCAGCAGATTAAGATGAAGCAATTTGAATACTTGGATTCAATGAATAACAACATCGGTGAACCCACAACTGAGGCTATTACAAGGACGACTGTGCAAGGTGTTAGAAGCATAAGACCCATCCATTGATCTCAAAGTATGCCTACTACGTGCAACTGTTTTCATTGCTACTTACATATACGAGCCTTGGGCTATGACCAAGAACGACAGGAAAAGAGCTGATGCTTTTGAGATTTGGTGTTACAGGGCCTATCCAAAATCTAAGGCCCATTCATTGATCTCAAAGTATGCCTACTACGTGCAACTGTTTTCATTGCTACTTACGGATGTGAGTCTTGGATGCCTTTAGTGTTACAGGAGGCTTCTGCAAATGACATGGAGAGACAGGAAATTCCTGGATCCAAGACAATTGCAAGTTTAAACATCAGAAATGGCATAATGAAGAGGATGCTGTTACTTATATTGTCAGGAGATAAATTTTATGAGGCATTATGGAAGGGGATGTCCATCAACATCTTGGACTATTGACATTTTTTACAAAAAATCATGGAATTTGGCACAATCATAGTACCTATTCTTGGGCTATGACCAAGAATGACAGGAAATGAGCCGACGCCTTTGAAATTTGGTGTTACAGGAGGCTTCTGCAAATGACATGAAGAGACAGGATATTCCTGGATCCAAGACAATTGCAAGTTTAACCATCAGAAATGGCATAATGAAGAGGAAGCTGTTACTGATATTGTCAGGAGATCAATTTTATGAGGCATTATGGAAGGGGATGTCCATCAACATCTTGGACTATTGACATATTTTACAAAAAAAATCATGGAATTTGGCACAATCACAGTACCTCAGAGGATTTCATTAATGGTTGTTATCTACCTAAGATGTTTTCTTCATCAATGGGTGATATCTACCTACGATAACTTCATCAATGGATGCTATCTACCTAAGATGTTTTCTTCATCAATGGGTGTTATCTACCTACAGTAAAAATTTCATTTGAATGAACACAGCTGTCAATAGTGTGACGTTTGTCTGCATAAACTGTGTGATGAAGGCCTGTGTGTGCCTAACATGGAAGTGAATCGAACCATGCCATATAATGTGATAAATATGTGACATACCATTGTGGTTGGATCGTGTACAGCTGTTCGCAGCTGTGTTCATTCATATTAATTTTTTACTGTAAGATGATTTCATTAAGGCATTAGTACCTTATCACAGTACCTTATGCTGTCATTATTAATAGGCCTTTAGGGCCTATGTCATGTGAAAAACAGAATTTTGATAAAATGTTGAGCCTCTGCAGTAAGCCAAATAATTCAGGTTATGTTCACCATCTGTATATCTAGGACTGCTAAGAATAGGCAATTGCGTTTTTTGTGGCGCAATTTGTGTATTTTGGCTCCAAATGCGTTTTTTGACATTTTTGAAAACATTTCGCGGATTTGGACCTAACATCAGGTGCTGCCATCATTGAAAAAAAAATAAATAAATAAAAAAAATAAAAAATTGCGTTTTTTAAAAAACATTTCGCAGATTTGGAGAGTCCCTGGACCTAACATTAGATGCTGCCATCATTTAAAAATTTTAAAAAAAATAAAAATCCAAATTCTTAGCAGCCCTATGTATATCCTAGACAAAAACAGATATGTCATAATTGAAACCAGCAGCATTTTTTAGTGTGAATTTAAGACCTCATTCATTGAAATTGTTTAAGAAATAAAGACACAACGATCCAAAAACCCAAGGAAGATGCAAATTAAAAAGTTGCAGTTTGTTCCATTGCATGCCGTATTGATTTGTACACATTGCATTCTTTAACAATTGACTAGCGCCATGCTTCCATCGATTAGCATGTTAAAACTAGTGTTGTGGTTTCTTTGATTAGAGCACAAATGTGCAACATTTGATTTTGTTTTTTCCTTAGGTTTCAGATCACTGTTTCTTTAATTCTCAATTCTACAAATAAGGTCTTAAATAGAGCTAAAGAGTACAGATATTGGCTGCTTGTTTTAATTTTGACATGTCTGACTTTGTTTAGGATATGCAGGGGTGAACATAACTGGTACATTACTCTTTTGGCTTACTGTATTTCTTTATGTACATTGTAATAATGGGCTCCAATTTTGTGTTTTTTATACTGCAGGAAGCCCAGGTTGTGCTGCCAGTATCCAGTGAGCACTAGCCCATGTTCTTCAACCTGAGTTGCACTGCCTGTGTTCAGTGAGCACTGGGCCCACGTTCTTCAGCCTGAGTTGCACTGTTAGTGTACAGTGAGACCAGCCCATGTTCTTCAGCCCGAGTTGCGCTGACAGTATTCAGTGAGCACCAGCCCATGATCTTCAGCCTGAGTTTTACTGACAGTATTCAGTTAGCACCAGCCCATGGTCTTCAGGTTGAAGCAAATAGCAGATTGCAAATGCAAGAAGCAGGGAAACAAGGTAGGTACAATTTGAGGTATGCTTGTACTGTCGCAGGGTACAATCAACATTTCCAGTCAAATTTTTGGAAGGTCATTTTGGGGTCATCCAAGGTCACTCCGGGGTCATCTGAGGTCAAATTACTAAAACCTCATCTGGATACGTGACTTGGTGGGTACAGTCAACATTCAGTGTCAAATGTTTAGAAGCGAGGTCACCCATGGGTCATCTGAGGTCAAATTACTAAAAACTGTCACATGGGCATGAAACTTGGTGGGTACAGTCAACATTTAGAGCCAAATTTTTGGAAGGTTATTTCAGAGTTACTAGGGGTCATCTGAGGTCAAATTAGTAAAAACTGTCGGATGGGTATGAGACTTGGTGGGTACAATCACCATCAGCCAGGTAATTGTGCCCAGCTGAAAATCACCAAAACTTACGGGTCAAAGGTCAAATTCAAACAAGTTCAAATTGAACAGGCAAATTACCATGGGTTGTTGCAGGTTCATTTACTTCTACCAAAAGTAATCGCAAAAGCAGGCGGACGCGAAAGTGGGCGAGACTTGTGGTTCGAGAACCACCTTGTCATAACTATTGAATATTACCGTACATGCTGTCAGTCACAATAATAAACACTTCATAATATATCAAGAATTTCACGACCAACTCATTGTCATTGTGTTTACTTATAAGATTAGACCATAAAGAACAAAAGCAGTAACAGCTTACTAACCACTCCACTTAAAATATTGATTTTTGATGGATGTATTAAGCAGTATTCAGACTTTTTATTGTATCGTAAAATATTGTATGTACAACATATACGTTATTTAATCTATTGCCATTCTATTTCAGTAATGTTTAAGTTCTAACGAATGTTTGATGACGTAAAATCAATAATATATTTCTACTAGATTTTTCGTCATCAAACATTCGTTAGAACTTAAACATTACTGGAAATGGAATGGCAATAGATTAAATAACGTACATATTGTACATACAATATTGTAAGTACAATACTCGGAGTCTGTGGAGCGCTTTATGCTCTGAAAATAAGATATAGCTACCAACCAACAAGATGTACGATTGCATGTGATCTGGCACATATATAATGATTTCACCTGTTGCGCATTTGTCCGAATCCAATTACTTTCACATTCAAAAAAGAAAAGCACAGAGCCACAGCGCCATTGGTGCTCTTGTTAGGTTGTGCGAAGGAAAAGACAGAGTGCCCCCCGCCCACCCTGACAAAAAAGAAAAGAAAAAAGTGTCCTTTTGACAAAAAAGAAAGAGAAAATCGGGAGGCCAAAGGAAAAGAAAAGGGCCCCTATTCCACCAAAATTTACGCCTATCATTGGCCAAAATATTATAAAATACAAAAATTTTGTGCGATAAGCGCGCACATCGTCTCAGTAAAGCCTTTTTGGGAAGCACTAAGACATGTGCAATCTCTCTAAAACAAAACTGGTATAATTATGTATGTATAACTGAAATTCTTTTTTGTATGTGCCCCAGAAATTTTATTTTGACCCTCCCCCCCACCAAGAAAGCCTATATCATCTGAAAAACAGAATCTCAAGAAAATGTTGGGCCTCCATTTCGTTATAATGTAATAATAATGGCTGTAAATTTGTTTGATTTCATACTGTAGGAAACCCAAGCATGCTGAGTTTGACAGTACTACAGTAGTACATGGTCTTCTTGGAGCAAGTAGCAGATTGAAAATGCAAGATGCCGGTAAAACAAGGTATGATCCATTTTTGTAGGCTTTTTTTTTAATCGTAAGTCGCCGAAGGAGATACTTAGGCATGAGTCGTTTGTCAGAGAGTTCATATTCATTTTCGTTCCAGAGCATTTGATGTATCAATTATACTGTTCATTAGTACAACCGTATATAAATTATAGTTTGCTTCTTTGGGGTAATGCCAACAAGGAATCTATTAATAAAGTATTCAAAATTCAAAAACGGGCCTTAAGGGTAATATTATAATCTATAATCTTGTTGATTCAAATTGCTATTGTATTGCTACATGTTTTTACTGTTTTTAGTAAATATGTTTTGGCTTTGTTTTTTTTGCTAGTATTTTTGTAAGGTAGTATTTTTCTCAGTTTTGTATGGGGGGTCAACATTTTTCATGCTTATTGCCTTTCGTTGTACCTCCTCCATCTTGTTGTATTTTGTTATTTTCTATTTTGTATGTTTTTTTATGGATAACTATGAACTATTCACTTTCAAACTGTGGAGGTGTGCATATTATGGTAGGTGCGTACGTGTTTGCCGACAAACGAGGACACACACAAGATTTTTCACCCTAAACTGTGGACCTACTTCCAACCGAGGACTGTCCTCAGTCTCAAACTGCTGCAAAAGACCTCAAATGCATGCTAGATGCTTTAAACGCTATTTTATTTGCCTGAAACCGAGGACCACACATGTAAAAACTACCGTCCGCAGAGTGATGGCTAAAATTCCGTTTCGTATTATACACACAAAAAATCCGCCATTTTAGTCCACGGTTAGGCGATGAAAACATCATACACACGTCCTCGGTTAGATAGCAAAACACAATGTCCACGTTTGAAGGCAAACACAGACAGGGGTGTGTGGGGGTGTGTGTGTGTGACGGTGTCTGTCAACAATTGTATTATATAAACACTATTCAAATCATGGGACACCATAAGGATATTATAATGTACATTTGTACATGTAGATGGATGGCTGGGTTTATTAAATTCCATACAAAGTGGTGTTATAAAAAATGTGATCACATTTTTGTGTCCCCTGAACTAAAGTTCATGGACACACAGACACTTATTAGTCCAAAATAATATTTATGTAGGTCTACATTTATGTATAGTGGATGCATTTTGTTTTAAAAATATTCCTACTTTTCAAAGAATAAAGGCCCCGTTTCCATGCAATCATAGAGCACTAATTACTTGTCATGGCACTAAATTCATGTGGTTTCTTTTCCAACACAAAAACTATGACAAATAAATTTTGGTGGTTTGTGAGTGAAGAATTTCCGCAATATTGACTGATTACAGTTCTGTTATGAATAATTTATTAGGTTTTCAATGCAATCGCCTCAATCCATTTTGCAAAATATGAAAGTACTTGCAATTGCACGGGCAATAGTGTGTTTCCAGACTTGTTGGCCTATGGCACAAGTGTAAACTTTGGACAACTTGATAAACAAAAATCCCCAAACACAACATTAAATCTGATACCCAATTAAGAGAACAGGTCCAACATGCGCTTGTAAATTGGAATCTCCAGTATAAACAGGTTTCTGACAATGTTGATGATGCTAGAAAACCGGAAGCAATAAGAATGTCCCAATAAAAGCACATTCAAAATCACAATACTTGATTTCAGATAACGGTGAAATTCTGCCTAACTTTTATGAGGCAATATAACTTGAATGAGACAAGAGCTAAAATTGCCTATTATATATATGAAGCTGGTCCAAATGACAAGAGCTAAACTTGCCTAACTTTATGAAGCTGGTCTAAATAACTTGAATGAGACAAGAGCTAAAATTGCCTAACTTTATGAAGCTGGTCCAAATAACTTGAATGAGACAAGAGCTAAAATTGCCTAACTTTATGAAGCTGGTCTAAATAACTTGAATGAGACAAGAGCTAAACTTGCCTAACTTTATGAAGTTGGTCTAAATAACTTGAATGAGACAAGAGTTTAACTTGCCTAACTTTATGAAGCTGATCTAAATAACTTGAATGAGACAAGAGCTAAAATTGCCTAACTTTATGAAGCTGGTCCAAATAACTTGAATGAGACAAGAGCTAAACTTGCCTAACTTTATGAAGTTGGTCTAAATAACTTGAATGAGACAAGAGTTTAACTTGCCTAACTTTATGAAGCTGGTCTAAATAACTTGAATGAGACAAGAGTTTAACTTGCCTAACTTTATGAAGCTGGTCTAAATAACTTGAATGAGACAAGAGCTAAACTTGTCTAACTTTATGAAGTTGGTCTAAATAACTTGAATGAGACAAGAGTTTAACTTGCCTAACTTTATGAAGCTGATCTAAATAACTTGAATGAGACAAGAGCTAAAATTGCCTAACTTTATGAAGCTGGTCCAAATAACTTGAATGAGACAAGAGCTAAAATTGCCTAACTTTATGAAGCTGGTCCAAATAACTTGAATGAGACAAGAGCTAAAATTGCCTAACTTTATGAAGCTGGTCTAAATAACTTGAATGAGACAAGAGCTAAACTTGCCTAACTTTATGAAGTTGGTCTAAATAACTTGAATGAGACAAGAGTTTAACTTGCCTAACTTTATGAAGCTGGTCTAAATAACTTGAATGAGACAAGAGTTTAACTTGCCTAACTTTATGAAGCTGGTCTAAATAACTTGAATGAGACAAGAGCTAAACTTGTCTAACTTTATGAAGTTGGTCTAAATAACTTGAATGAGACAAGAGTTTAACTTGCCTAACTTTATGAAGCTGGTCTAAATAACTTGAATGAGACAAGAGCTAAAATTGCCTAACTTTATGAAGCTGGTCCAAATAACTTGAATGAGACAAGAGCTAAAATTGCCTAACTTTATGAAGCTGGTCTAAATAACTTGAATGAGACAAGAGCTAAACTTGCCTAACTTTATGAAGTTGGTCTAAATAACTTGAATGAGACAAGAGTTTAACTTGCCTAACTTTATGAAGCTGGTCTAAATAACTTTATGAGACAAGACCTAAAATTGCCTCATGTTTAGACATCGTATAGGGCCTACACAATGACTTTTTGTTGGACTTTTGTTTTAATTAGAGGCATGTAGCTCGGTGGTTAGAGTGCTCGCCCCATAAGCGAGAGGTCTGGGGTTTAAGTCTCCGCACAGGCAGGCATGTCCGGTGTTTCAACTCTGGTTTATCTGTTTATGCATGTTATGTTTCCACTTGTAATTTCATGTTTAATTAAAACATACTTAAAAAGGGCACATTTTCCCCATTTCTTGTTCACTATTCTCCAGATCCCAGCAAGATGAAGCAGGTCTTCACCTGTTCAAACTGCAATTCATCATTTACAAAGAAAAATCTGTTAAAATTGCATCTATTTGGAAGGAACAACTGTCAGAAGAAAAATAAATACTCTCCACCAGGCAAAAGTAGGTACACATGCAAACGATGTGAGAAACCCTTCGACTACAAATCGGAACTTATCGTACATCAGCATCTGATTGCTAATTGTGGCAGAAAGAGACGCAGAGTGATGTCTTCGACCATGGGTGATTCCTCATACAAAGATTCTCAGCTGGTAGTGGGGAAAGTTGCGTTGGTTAACTCAACACCAGGGCTAAGCACAGAAGATTCACAGTCTAGAGATGATCACTGTCCGTCTCGGTCCGATACAGGTTCTGATCTACTTGACATCAACTTGACACCAGTGAAGAACAACAATCCACTACAGTCCTCTTCAAAGAATTCAAGTTTTGTTAATACTTCATCGTTTGCGAAAGAATGCACAGAAGAGATTGGTCCAGAAGATGGTCAGATCAATCAGGATTTGTTTGATGTTGCGCAGGTAGCCATGAATGCAACAGATGGCTCCAGAGCATCGGGAGATGATATTGACTTGATTGGTGATGCAGAGTTGTCAAGAACTGAATTGCACAATGAAGCTTGCAATGCGTTGCCTGAAGAATCCACCACTGGACTATCAAGAGAGTTGGAAGAGAACTCTGCATCAGTGAAAGAAGCAGATGGGGAATGTGGAAGTCCTATGGTCTCACTAATTGAAAGTATTATGAAGACTTCACCAGGTGATGACAATGGTTTAGCAATGGAAGATGCAACAGGAGATGAAGAAGCAACAGAACTTCTTTCAAATGCTCATGTAAGAGAAAGATCGGAAAATATGGCAGTAGAAAGAAAATTGTTCACATGTCCTACCAGCAATTCATCGTTTAAGAAGAAAAATATGTTGACATCGCATCTAGAAAGGAAAGGACAGGACTGGCAGAAGAATAGTAAATACTCTTCACCAGGCAAAAGTAGGTACACATGCAACCGATGTGAGAAACCTTTCGACTACATATCAGAACTTATTGTGCATCAACATCTGATTGATAATTGTCCTGGCAAAAAGAGACACAGAAAGAGACGCAGAATGACATCTCCAACTCTGGATTTAACCATGGCTAACTCCTCATGTGATGTATCTCAGCAAGATGTTGGGGAAGTTGCATTGGTAAAGTCAACATTGGAGCTAAGCTCAGAAGGTTTGGTGTTTAGATATGACTGTCCATCTCAGTCTGATACAGGTTCTGATCTACTTGATATCAACTTGACAACAGCGAAGAGAGACAATCCATTGCAGCCTCCTTCAAAGAATTTAAGCCTCGTTACTACTTCATCATCTGCGAAAGATTCCACAGTAGAGATTGGTTCAGAAGATAGTCACATCGATCAGGAATTGTTTAATGCTGCACAGTTAGCAGTAGATGGCTCCAGAGTATCAGAAGATTATCTAGATGGTGCAGCATTGTCAAGGACTAAATCCCACAATGCAGCTTGCAATGTGTTGCCTGAAAAATACACCACTGAACTACCAAGATTAGATAGAGAGTTGGAAAAGAATTCTGCATCAGAGAAAGTAGCAGATGGTGAATCTGAAAGTAATATGGTCTCGATAGTTGGAAGTATAACAGACAAAGATATATCTAGGAAAGGACACCGAGATCTAAGCAACAGTATGAGGGTACAGAGTAACAATTCAAGTCTGGGGAAAAAGGAAATCAATGAAGTGGATGTTAATTCCGGTACTGAGAATTCAGTCAAACACATGCCTAGTGAGGGTACAGCTATAGTTGCAGGTTATCATAAACCAGTCATAGATGACAACGAGAACAGGGGCACAAAATCTGATCCAAGTGGCCTGTATAGCTGCCAAGTGTGTGGCTTCAAGAATGAAGTACGAGCTGCTGTTGAGAGTCACATCTGTCAAGTCCATGGTGGATCAAGTCAGGTCATATCAAAGCTCTTCACTTTCAAGCGTGGAAAAAAGGAACAGAAGTTAAACCTGAAAAGAGATTCAAAAAGATACTTCAAGTGTCCCTATTGTGCCAAGAAATCAGCTTGTAAATATGATATGAAAACTCATATAAGACTACACACTGGTGAACTTGCATTTAAGTGTAATATGTGTAGCTGCATGAAAAAGCATCGACAGGCAATAGCTCGACATATATGGAAGATGCACCAAGCTGCAGCCATCGACTTACATATGCACAAACAGCCAGATGATATGTCTGCAATTCAGACTACTGAACATGATACAGCTAAAACTTTTACTCCAAATGAGACTATGCCTGAAGATACCAACCTAATACCAAGAAAAGGACCAGTAGTAGATGGTGACGATGAAGTGAACAGTCGGCATACTCCAGAGAAAATAAACAATGATCCAAGTAAGTCAAACAATGACGCTGACATTGACAAAGGAGCCATGGGTGACAGATTGAAAGTTGAAGCAGGAAATCAAGGGACACACAGATGTAAAATGTGTGATTTCAAGAGTGCAAAGTCCACAGATGTTGTAATGCATATACACAGCCAGCATTGGGGAACTAGCTCATCCATATCCAAGCTCTTTACATTCCAATGTGGAGAAATGGAGCAGAAGATGAACTTGAAACGAGATGCTAGAAGTCGGCTCTTCAAGTGTCCCTACTGCTCGAAAACATTCACAATTAACTCTCATCTGAAAACCCATATCAGAATTCACACTGGTGAACTCCCATTCAAGTGTAGATTGTGCAGCAAAGGTACAAGTCAACGGAACCAAATGGCAACTCATATCTGGAAGATGCACTTAGAGGATGCTATCAACAAGTGTTTCTACAAGGAGAGTGGTGTAGCAAAACCAATACCAAACATCAAGGAGATCAATTTGAATGAAATGGCAACACAAGATGCTACTCCTTATGATGATATGGATGAAACTTCCACTCCAGATGGAACTCTGTCTGAAGATACCAGTCAAGTATCAACTGAAGGACCAGAAGCAGATGATGGTGATGAATTGAACAGTGGGCCTACTCCAGAGAAAATAAACAATGATCCAAGTAAGTCAAACAATGACGCTGACTTTGACAAAGGAGCCATGGGCGACAGCTTGGAAGTTGAAGCAGGAAATGAAGGGATGCACAAATGTAAAATGTGTGATTTCAAGAGTGCAAAGTCTGCAGATATTGTAAAGCATATATGCAGCCAGCATTGGGGAACAAGTTCATATGTATCCAAGCTCTTTACATTCCAATGTGGAGAAATGGAGCAGAAGATGAACTTGAAACGAGATGCTAGAAGTCATCTCTTCAAGTGTCCCTACTGCTCGAAAAGATTCACAATTAACTCTCTTCTGAAAACCCATATCAGAATTCACACTGGTGAACTCCCATTCAAGTGTAGATTGTGCAGCAAAGGTACAAGTCAACGGAACCAAATGGCAACTCATATCTGGAAGATGCACTTAGAGGATGCTATCAACAAGTGTTTCTACAAGGAGAGTGGTGTAGCAACACCATTGCCAAACACCAAGGAAATCAATTTAAATGAAATGGTAATACAAGACGCTACTCGTGGTTGTGATATGGATGAAACTTCCACTCCAGATGGAACTCTGCCTGAAGATTCAAATCACCTATCAATTGAAGGACCAGAAGTAGATGATGGTGATGAATTGAACACTTGGCCAACTCCAGAGAAAATAAACAATGGTGATCCGAGTAAGTCAAACAATGATGCTGACTTTGACAAAGGAGCCATGGGTGACAGATTGAAAGTTGAAGCAGGAAATCAAGGGATACACAGATGTAAAACGTGTGATTTCAAGAGTGCAAAGTCCACAGATGTTGTAAAGCATATACACATCCAGCATTGGGGAGCTAGCTCATCCATATCCAAGCTCTTTACATTCCAGTGTGGAGAAATAGAGCAGAAGATGAACTTGAAACGAGATGCTAGAAATCAGCTCTTCAAGTGTACCAACTGTTCGAAAAGATCAAGCAGGAAAATTGATATGAAATACCATATTAGAGTTCATACTGGTGAGCTTCCATATCAGTGTAATGTGTGCGGTTGCAAGAAAAACCGGCAGGATGTAATAGCTCAACATATATGGAAGATGCATGGAGCTGCAGCCATCAACCAATGTATGTACAAAGAACAAGATAAATTGGTTGTAATGCAGTCTACTGAATATGATATGAATGACAATTCCACTCATGAGAGCTTGAGTCTGCCTGAAGTTACAAATCATGTATCAACTGAAGGACCAGAAGCAGATGATGGTGATGAATTGAACAGTTGGCCTGCTCCAGAGAAAATAAACAATGGTGATCCAAGTAAGTCAAAAAGAGCTATGGGCGACAGATTAGAGGCTGAAACAGGAAATCAAGGGTTATATAGTTGTCAATGGAAGGAAACGAATGAAGTAGATGTTAATCCTGGTACTGAGAATTCAGTCAAACACATGCCTAGTGAGGGTATAACTGTAGTTACAGGGTATCAGAAACCAGTCATAGATGACAATGAGAACAAGGGCACAAAATCTGATCCAAGTGACCTGTATAGCTGCCAAGTGTGTGGCTTCAAGAATGAAGAGCAAGCTGCTGTTGAGAGTCATATTTGTCAAGTCCATGGTGGATCCAGTCAAGTCATATCAAAGCTCTTCACTTTCAAGCGTGGAAAAAAGGAACAGGAGCTAAACTTGGAGCGAAATACACAAAATAGCAAATTCAAATGTCCTTATTGTGCCAAGGACATGTATGAGAAAGAAAATATGAAAGCCCATATAAGACTACACACGGGTGAGCTTCCGTATCAGTGTAATGTTTGTGACTGCAAGAAAAAGAGTCAATTGGCAATAGCTCAACATATATGGAAGATGCACAAAGCTGCAGCCATCAACCAATGCATGAACAAAGAGCATTACAAATCAGTTGTAATGCAGACTGCTGAATCTGATATGAATGACACCACCACTCAGGATGGCTCGAGTCTGCCTGAAGACACAAATCAAGTATCAACTGCTGAAGGACCAGAAGTAGATGAAGTTGATGCATTCAACAATCAACCTACTCCAAACAAAATGAACAATGGTGATCTTAGTAAGTCAAACAATGACGCTGATTTTGACAAAGGAGCCATGGGTGACAGATTGGAAGTTGAAGCAGGAAATGAAGGGATGCACAAATGTAAAATGTGTGATTTCAAGAGTGCAAAGTCTGCAGATGTTCTAAAGCATATACACAGCAAGCATTGGGGAACTAGCTCATCCGTATCCAAGCTCTTTACGTTCCAGTGTGGAGAAATAGAGCAGAAGATGAACTTGAAACGAGATGCTACAAGTCGGCTTTTTAAGTGTCCCTACTGCTCGAAAACAATGAAAAATAAATATAAATTGAAAAGGCATACTAGAACTCACACTGGTGAACTCCCATACAAGTGTAGATTGTGCACCAGAGGTACAAGTCAACGGAACCACATGGCAACTCACATCTGGAAGATGCACTTAGAAGATGTTATCAACAAGTGTTTGTACAAGGAGAGTGATGTAGCAACTCCAATACCAATCATCAAGGAGACCAATTTGAATGAAATGACAACACAGGACGCTACTCTTGATGGCGATATGGATGAAATTTCCACTCCGGATGGAACTCTGCCTGAAGATACAAATCAAGTATCAACTCAAGGACCAGAAGTAGATGATGGTGATGCATTCAACAATCAATCTACTCCAGAAAAAACGAACAATGGTGATCCGAGTAAGTCAAACAATGATGCTGACATTGAAAAAGGAGCCATGGGTGACAGATTGAAAGTTGCAGCAGGAAATGAAGGGATGCAACGTTGTCAATTATGTGATTTCAAGAGTGCAAAGTCCACAGATGTTGTAAAGCATATACACAGTGAACATCGGGCAACTAGCTCATCCGTATCCAAGCTCTTTACATTGCAATGGGGAGAAATAGAGCAGAAGATGAACTTGAAACAAGATGCTAGAAGTCGGCTCTTCAAGTGTACCTACTGCTCGAAAACATCAAGCCAGAAAATTGATATGAAATACCATATTAGAGGTCATACTGGTGAGCTTCCATATCAGTGTAATGTGTGCGGTTGCAAGAAAAAACGGCAGGACAGAATAGCTAAGCATATATGGAAGATGCATGGAGCTGCAGCCATTGACCAATGTATGAACAAAGAGCATTACAAATCGGTTGTAATGCAGACTACTGAATCTGATATGAATGAAACCACCACTCAGGATGGCTCGAGTCTGCCTGAAGATACAAAACAAGTATCAACTGAAGGACCAGAAGTAGATGAAGTTGATGCATTCAACAATCAACCTACTTTAGACAAAATAAACAGTGGTGATCCAAGTAATTCAAACAATGATGCTGACATTGACAAAGGAGCCATGGGTGACAGATTAGAAGTTGTAGCAGGAAATCAAGGAACACACAGATGTAAAATGTGTGATTTCAAGAGTGCAAAGTCCACAGATGTTGTAATGCATATACACAGCAAGCATTGGGTAACTAGCTCATCTATATCCAAGCTCTTTACATTCCAATGTGGAGAAATGGAACAGAAGATGAACTTGAAACGAGATGCTACAAGTCGGCTCTTCAAGTGTCCCTACTGTTTGAAAACAGCAAAGTTTAAACATCAACTAAAAATCCACATTAGAATTCACACTGGTGAACTCCCATACAAGTGTAGATTGTGCAGCAGAGGTACATGTCAATTGAATCAAATGAGAAGACACATCTGGAAGATACACTTAGAGGATGCTATCGACGAGTGTTTGTACAAGGAGAGTGATGTAGCAGCTCCAATGCCAAACAACAAGGAGACCAGTTTGAATGAAATCGCAACACAAAATGCTACTCCTCATGGTGATTGCACGTTTCCGCCAGCTGAGTTTGAACCAAATGATGACAATGAACTTGCTAAACATGGTAGGAGCCAAGAGAAAGATGGAAGCAGTGCATCAACATTGAATAACACAATACAGCATCTATGTGGAGTGTGCCATTTCCAGGGCCTGACATCCTCTTCACTGGAAGATCACATCAAGAAAGTTCACCGGGGCTCAAGTTCAGTTGTATCCAAATGTTTTACATTCAAACGTGGACCAGTTGAAATGAAATTAAAGCTGGAACAAGACAAGAGAACTGATCTTTTCAAGTGTCCATACTGCAACAAAATGGCTAGTAATAAGCAACATTTGAGAGCTCATAGTCGAATTCATAGTGGAGAATGTCCATACAAATGTATACTATGTGGCGATGAGAAAAAGAGACAAAATGAAATAGCATCCCATATTTGGAAGAAGCATGAAGATTATGTGCTGGACATGATCATGAAGAGAAAAAGTATCAAATCTGCTCCAAGTTCTACTCAGATGAAAGTACAGGTATCAGGTAAAGGGATGCATAGCTGTCAATTATGTGATTTCAAGAGTGCAAAGTCCACCGATGTTGTAAAGCATATACACAGCCAGCATTGGGGAACTAGCTCATCCGTATCCAAGCTCTTTACATTCCAGTGTGGAGAAATAGAGGAGAAGATGAACTTGAAACAAGATGCAAGAAATGGATTCTTCAAGTGTCACTACTGCTCTAAAAGAATAAACCAGAAAATCCACATGAAATGGCATATTAGAGGTCATACTGGTGAGCTTCCATATCAGTGTAGTGTGTGCGGTTGCAAGAAAAAACGGCAGCAGATAATAGCTCAACATATATGGAAGATGCACGGAACTGCAGCCATCAACCAATGTATGTACAAAGAGCGAGATAAACCGGTTGTAATGCAGACTACTAAATCTGATATCAATGAAACTTCCACTCAGGATGGCTTGAGTCTGCCTGAAGATACAAATGAAAGACCCGGAGTAGATGATGGTGATGTATTCAACAATCAATCTACTCCAGAAAAAATGAACAATGATGATCCGTGTAAGTCGAACAATGACGCTGGCTTTGACAAAGGAGCCATGGGCGACAGATTGGAAGTTAAAGCAGGAAATGAAGGGATGCACAAATGTAAGATGTGTGATTTCAAGAGTGCAAAGTCTGCAGATGTTGTGAACCACATATGCAGCCAGCATTGGGGAACTAGCTCATCCACATCCAAGCTCTTTACATTCCAGTGTGGAGAAATAGAGCAGAAGATAAATTTGAAACAAGATGCTAGAAGTCGGCTCTTCAAGTGTCCCTACTGCTCAAAAAGATCAAAATTTAAACCTGATCTGAAAGCCCACATTAGAATTCACACTGGTGAACTCCCATACAAGTGTAGATTGTGCAGCAGAGCTACAAGTCAGGGAAATCAAATCACAACTCACATCTGGAAGATGCACCTAGAGGATGCTATCAACAAGTGTTTCTACAAGGAGAGTGATGTAGCAACACCAACACCAAACACCAAGGAGAACAAGTTGAATTCAATGGCAACACAAGATGCTACTCCTGATGATGATAGCATGTTTCCATCAGATGAGTTTGAACCAAATGATGGCGATGAACCTGCTGTGATTATAAAAGATGGGAGCAAAGAGACAAATGGAAGCAATACTTCAACAGCAAGCTCTACAGGATTTAAGGATATGCATTTGCTAAACAAGAATGCACCAATAGATATTTCTCACCATGAAGATGCAGATGCAGACTTAGGGTGCCTAGACAAATGCTTGAGTTCCATATTGAATGGTGCAGATCAGTTTCAAGGAATATTTAATAAAATGGGAGAATATCTTCAACATCTTCATCCAAGTTTGACAGAGGAAAGTTGTGATGTCTTGTCTGCTGCCAGTGATAATGATGCAAGAAAGGAGGACATGCAGACGAAAGCCAAAATGACAAAGAAACAAGAATGCGAGAAAGAATTGCAAGACCAGCACGTAGTTAGCTTGAATCCCTCCAAGCAGAAATCACATCTACTTGATGATCCACTACTTGA
This sequence comes from Amphiura filiformis, assembly GCF_039555335.1. Taxonomy (NCBI): domain Eukaryota; kingdom Metazoa; phylum Echinodermata; class Ophiuroidea; order Amphilepidida; family Amphiuridae; genus Amphiura; species Amphiura filiformis. The sequence goes on from NC_092643.1 coordinate 2,429,464, forward strand.
TGATATTACTGGAGTTGACATCTTGTACACACCTAGTGTATCTGAAACAATCATATTGGGAGGTTTACTGAATGCTTCACAGTTTCGTTGTGTCTACTGTGGTGAACAATTTGGTTCAGCAGAGGATGTTGCATTGCATTCTCATGAACACACACTAGGTGAACCATGCCGTTGTATGCATTGTGGGTATCAAACAGCTGACAAAGCCACAATGAAGGATCATATCAAGTTACAACATCATAAGGCAGGGTTAGTGATGAGTACTATTGCTTGCATCAAGGGAATGGATACCAGAGAAGCAGATAAAGCAGATATGCCCAAAGAGCAAGAGAATTGGACTTTGTTGAGAGATGAAGGAAGAGAAGGTATTACGGTGTCCAATAAAATGACTCATACTGAAGAGAGTGCTACTGGTGGAGACTTTGTTGAAATGGGGAAAAGACAGAATGAGACTAGAGGAAGTAAGAAAAGGACTCATACTAAAGAGAGTGCTACTGGTGGAGACTTTGTTGAAATGGGGAAAACACAGAATGAGACTAGAGGAGGTAAGAAAAGGACTCACTCTGAAGAGAGTGTTACTGGTGGAGACTTTGTTGAAATGGGGAAAAGACAGAATGAGACTAGAGGAAGTAAGAAAAGGACTCACTCTGAAGAGAGTGCTACTGGTGGAGACTTTGTTGAAATGGGGAAAAGACAGAATGAGACTAGAGGAAGTAAGAAAAGGACTCACTCTGAAGAGAGTGCTACTGGTGGAGACTTTGTTGAAATGGGGAAAAGACAGAATGAGACTAGAGGAAGTAAGAAAAGGACTCACTCTGAAGAGAGTGCTACTGGTGGAGACTTTGTTGAAATGGGGAAAAGACAGAATGAGACTAGAGGACGTAAGAAAAGGACTCACTCTGAAGAGAGTGCTACTGGTGGAGACTTTGTTGAAATGGGGAAAAGACAGAATGAGACTAGAGGAAGTAAGAAAAGGACTCACTCTGAAGAGAGTGCTACTGGTGGAGACTTTGTTGAAATGGGAAAAACACAGAGTGGTGTTACTGGTGGAGACAGACATCCAGTGAAAAAGAGAGGAAAAGACTCTGGTGATGGCACTAATGGTAACGATATCATTAAGCTTAACCATGACTACATTATTGAAGAGAGTCAAGCAGAAATGGAACTCACACAAAAGTTGAAGTCTGCTGGATCAACGCAATGTCCATACTGTCATCAAAAATATGGTTCTATTTCCAATTTAATAATTCACACAAGATTACATACAGGTGCTAATCCATTTGTGTGTCTAAATTGCAAGCACCGCTGTACACACAGACAAAATATGCTATTCCATATCATCAATCAGCACTGGGAGAGATCGAATGAAGCATTTGCTAAGATGATAGCATGGTGTGGCAAGAAGACAGGGACAAAATCAAAGGTGTATAAAGAAATGAGACACAAGCATGTATGTACACAGCCAGAAATTCGGCCTTTCTGTTGCGTTGTGTGCGCATCTCACTTCACGACTAAAATGGCTGCAAAAAGTCACATTTTTGCAAAGCATGGCAACATTTTTCAGAGACGTGTAGCAAAACTGCAAAGAGTGAAAACTAGTAAGCGATGTAAGGAAATGTCTGGTACATCAGATGGAAAGGTTGATGAGAGGAAAAGTGAAGCTGTGCTGCTAAAACATGTCAAAGGTGATGATGGTTTGGTCAGTGATCCCGAAGCAGCAAACCATTCAACTTCAGATGAAACTTCAGATGCAAAGGAGGCTACAATAGAGAAAGATGTTGAATCTGCAAATGCTAAGGAGGTAATGGAAGAAAAAGTTGAAGAGAAAAGTGATGAATATGCAAATGCTAAGGAGGTAATGGTAGAAAAAGTTGAAGAGAAAAGTAATGAAACTTCAGATGCTAAGGAGGTAATGGTAGGAAAAGTTGAAGAGAAAAGCGATGAAACTTCAGATGCTGAAGAGGTAACGGCAGAAAAGATTGATGAGAATGGTGATGAAACCTCAGTAGCTAAGGAGAAAATGGTAGAAAAGATTGGCAAAAAATGTGACTTAACTTCAAATGCTAAGGATGTATCGGTAGACAAAGATGAAGAGAATGTTGATGAAACTTTAAATGCTGAGGATGTAATGGCAGAAAATATTAACGAGAAAGGTAATAAAATATCAGATGCAAAGGAGGTAATGGTAGAAAAGATTGTTGAGAAAGGTGATGAAACATTAAATGCTGAGGATGTAACGGCAGAAAACATTTACGGGAAAGGTGAAGAAACTTCAAATGCTAAGGAGGTAACAGTAGAAAAGGTTGATGAGAATGGTGATGATGATGATGCGAATAAGGGAACATCAGACAATGTTAGAAAATCCTTTCGAGCAATGTTAGAAAAGTTGATCAAGGAAAGTGCGGATGATGATGATGCATCAGAAAATCTTGATACAGGTGACAATGCAGCCATTGCAACAAACACAGAAACAGATGTTGCCAATCCCGAGATGTTGTTTGATAATGACAGTGATTTTGATGCAGCAGAAGCAAGACCTTTGATATTTGAGGCAAAAGAGGCAACGTTAGAAAAGCTACACGATGCAAAGGGTAATAAAGACATTGCCTCAGAAACAGTTGCAGATGTCATAGGAAATTCAGAAATGTGTGGTGAAAATGAAACCTCCATCCATAGTTTAGATCTAGATGTTAAGGAGGTTACACCTTTGATAAGTTATGATGATGAGAAAAGTAAAGATGATGATGAAGCCTTGCACAGAGATTCTAAAAACATTGACAATTATGATGATTCCTTCAGGAATGGAATGCAAGTAATTACTGACAGTGAGAAGAACTCAGATGCAGGTATGCAAGTAACAAATGTAGAGCCAAGAAGTCCCAGAGAATGTGATTATTCTATTGATTCTTCCATAGCTGGTTTAAGAGATGGTATGCACCAAGGAGAAGAGAATAAGGATGATATAAAGGACAAAGCTAGTGGTGTAAAAGAAATCAGTGTGCAACAAATTGAAAAGGTATCAATAACAGATAATGATGAAGTAGAAAAACCTATTAATAGTCTGTTGGATAAGAGAACAGACATAAACGACTCTGGAGATATGAACAACTCTGGAGAGATGAGCAACTCTAGAGATATGAACGACTCTGGAGATATGAGTGACTCTGGAGATATGAACAACTCTGGAGATATGAGTGACTCTAGAGATATGAATGAGTCTGGAGATATGAACGACTCTGGAGAGATGAGCGACTCTAGAGATATGAATGACTCTGGAGATATGAGTGACTCTAGAGATATGAATGAGTCTGGAGATATGAACAACTCTGGAGAGATGAGCGACTCTAGAGATATGAATGACTCTGGAGATATGAGCGACTCTGGAGATATGAACAACTCTAGAGATATGATCGATTCTGGAGATATGAGCGACTCTGGAGATATGAGCAACTCTGGAGATATGAGCGACTCTGGAGATATGAACGACTCTGGAGATATGAGCAACTCTGGAGATATGAACTACTCTGGAGATATGAACAACTCTGGAGAAATGAACGACTCTGGAGAAATGAACAACTCTGGTGATATGAACAACTCTGGGAATATGAACAACTCTGGTGATATGAACAACTCTGGTGATATAAGCAACTATAAAAATACAAGTGATTCATATGAAAAAATGAATGGAATGCAAGTAAATACTGACAGTGAAAAGAACTCAGATGTAGATATGCAAGTAACAAATGTAGATATTACTTGTGAACATATCAAGGTAGAGCCAAGAAGTCCCAGAGAATGTGATGCATCTATTGATTCTTCCATAGCTGGTTTAAGAGATGGTATCCACCAAGGAGAAGAGAATAAGGATGATATTAAGGATATAAAAGAAATTGATTTGCAACAAATTGAAATGACATCAATGTCAGTAGGAGAACATATTAATGGTCTGGTGGGTGACAGAACAGACATGAACGACTCTGGAGATAAGGATAACTCTGAAGATATGAGCAAATCTGGAGATATGAGCGACTCTGGAAATATGAGAGATTCATATGAGATGTGGTATAATGATTCCTTCAAGAATGGAATGCAAGTATTTACTGACAGTGAGAAGAACTCGGATGCAAGTATGCAAGTAGCTGACGTAGAGAGTTCTTGTAATCATATCAAGGTAGAGCCAAGGAGTCCCAGAGAATGTGATGCTTCCATCGATTCCTCCATAGCTGGTTTAAAAGATGGTATCCAACAAAGCCACAAAGCAGCTACATTAAATACTGATACCATTATTAGAGAAAGTGAAGCATGTAGCAATGACTGTACTAATGTGGAAGAGTCTGAAGACAGGCATACACCAGAAAGTACTGACAGAACAGGGCGGATTTCACATGAATCTAGTAGTGCAGTTGAAGAACCAAGTGGAACTTCAGGACTACCCAATATATTGAACCAGGTCCCAGTTCTAAAATCAAACTTAAATCTAAATCCAGAAGAGCCAGCACTAGGCTCTGCCGATGGGTTTACTAGCGAAGGGCTGCATGTCAACAAGGTGCAAAATTCATCGCCTGTGAGTGAGTTGACTAGACCAAGTGTGCCATCATTTAACAAGGCTAGTTTCACCGATACATACCACCATAGAAGGGCAGAAGTGAGAGAAAGCTTTGATCAAGCTGAAAATGCATCGCGTCAGTTGCGAAATAACTCGATGGCAATGCCAGTTGTCAAGAACAGGATATGTAATGTTAATCCCAATAACAGGAGCCATTACCAGAGCAGCTGGTCCAGCAGCTGGAATCCTCAACCATCGTCCACATCAAAAAGATCAGTTGACTTTGTCTATGCCCCAAGTGCTGGTGAGAAACTAATATGGGAAGAACAGGTTGTTCAATGTCCAGTGTGTAGCGTGAGAAAAGATTCCACTAAAGAAGTGATGAGCCACATGCGAGAACATCACAGTGGTGAGACCCCATTCAGATGTTGCCATTGTATGTACTCTTCAATGAACGTACATGTCATGGCAGATCACATCCATCGACTTCATCCGGCCAGTTTGTTTGACCTCTGCCATTTCTTTCATATATGTCAATGGCAAGCTGTTGGAAGCAATGGGGCTACACCGTGCAATCCAAGAGCATCTGGGAAGAGAGCATGTCGTCCACTGAATTCAGATGCAGATGCAGAGTTTTACCATTGCTCGTCGTGTGGATTTAAGTCATTCCAGCTTCCCATGATGGTTGACCACATCCAAAGATCTCACAAGAAGTGCACATACTTGGAGATAGACCCATCAACTCAACAAGTTGTCTGCCCTGTATGTCTTCATCACTGGGATCATATACAGATTGCATTGAGTCACACTTGCTCTGCAGCTGGTAGAAACATCTCATTCCCATATGGAGAAAGTGTAGAGGAATCTCAGGAATCAAGAGCAGGTCATAGTAGAAACAGTGGTGATGGTGGATTTAACACAGTTTGGAACCCAGAACAAAGCACAGTCACTGCTCTATATCAATCCAGTCTTTCTGGAAATTCCAGTCATGCATTGTCTGGACAAGAAGCAGTCCATGGTATACAGTATTCCAGGCAGCATCCTTCATCCGTAGACCTAAGAATACTGCCTACCTCTCCAGAGTACAATGCAAACCCTTTCCCATGTGAGAACCGAGCAAGGGTCTCCCCAGGATACCTTGTGGTTAACAATCGCAATGTATACCCCGGTGAGATCCAAGAGAGTAGTCGACATAACAATGAGGCCCAACGTAGTACTATCATAGGATATTCTTGTGTGGCTGATCTAAATAGAAACCCCACAGAGTTGCAAGAGAGTAGGTCTTCGCAATACCACATGGTGAATTACCCTACTCGATATGCTAATGAGGGCCAAAGAAACATATCCACAGGATATCATTCAGTGGCTGATCCCACCAGATACCCGAGAGCGATCCGAGAAAGCAGGTCTTCACAATGCTCCATGCTGGATGCACATTGTCAACACTCCAATAAGGGCCAAAGAAGTACGTCCACAGGATACGCTTCAATAGCTGATCCCGACAGAGATCTGAGAGAGGTACGGGAAAGCAGGTCTCCACAGTACTCCATGCTGGATGTCCGTAGACAACATGCCAATGAGGGCCAAAGACGTAGTTCTAGAGGGTATCAGACTATGACTGATGTCAGTCCATATCCAAGTGGTAGCGGTCATCAGGGATTGCATCCATTTCAACATATGCCACCACAATGGACAGATAGAAGAGAGGAACAATTTGGACATAGGCCAGATATCATATCAACTAGGGCCAGTAAGTGTTAACTTAATTTTATCTTCTTGAATTAAAGACTGATGTAGAAGTATGGTGAATAATTAAGTCATGTCAACCAGAAAAACCCCACTTTTTGGTTATATTAGAGATGTTATTAACAACGTTGGCGCCAAAACCTTTGGCCTTCAGCTGGGTAGTTGACCTTGTGTCATCAGAGGTCAATTGCTGAGGAAATTGCTTGATGGACTGATCCCAACCATGTGACAGATTAACATTAACACAGGCAATGGTCATAGTTCATTGACGATGTTGTCATTTTGGATTGTGAACCTGTTGGTTTGAACGGGGAGGCAAAGAAGCAGTGTGGGTATGAGATGAACAACCGTCTCTCAACAGGGGTGGGGCATTAGAGTTAATCTGTCACATGGTTGAGATCATGTCATCAAGCAACTTCCTCAGGGATTGACCTCTGATGACCGTATGTCATCCTGGATGACCCAGCCAGCTGAAGACCATGGTCCATATGCACAAAACAAGTTAGACCTGATCTAACTTTAGACCTGGTCTTACCATGGAGATTAGTCAACTCTTCAACTCTTTGGAATATACATACCTTATTCTATGTTAGTTTTTGTTAAGATCTTGTTAAAGACAAATATGTGAAGCTTATAATTTCATGGCTGCCGGTTAACTTTTGGTATTTGCTAGGAGTAAATGAGGAAAAGAAAAGAGTAAAGGTATCCCTCCCTAAGTCTTACCTAGACCTGGTCTAACTTATTTTGTGCATACGGACACAAAGGTTTTGGCTGCAATGTCGGTGATAACATCTAACCAAAAAGTGAGTTTTTCTGGTTGACTTGATTTAATTATTCACAATTATTCATATCCCAGATGACTGAGCGTATACATAGTGATGTAGAAGAAAGTACCGAAGTAATCATGGAGTTCTATAAATAAAACTTTATTATTTTTGAAGTCACAAACATACATACAAGCATTTTATCTTCACTGATCCCCTCTGGCTTCCTTTGTTGTAGCGTTATATGGGTGTGATCCTCGGTCACACAATAGCATGGTATAATGGCTCTGGCAAACCAGAGGTCGCTGGTTCGAATCACACGTCAGCCAAATTATTTAAAATAACTGACTGTTAACCAGATATGCTACTTTTTTTTTTTTTTTTTTAACAGATTCGATGTTGTTGTTTGTTTGACAAAACCAAAAAATTCCTGTTTTTTTTAAACTATATGTTTTGTAAATAATTTTATTTTTTTCATAATTCCATTGTAAACGTTCTTTTTATTTTGATGCAGAACAAAACAGGAGGCTTCCTATTGTGACCCATCCTGGACAACACTTGTACCAAAGAGAGGCTGGTGGTCATGTTGAGAGTACGAGCGATGGGGGGCGAGCAACAAGAAGTATTACCAGTTATCCTGAATGTGACATCATTGAGTAATTCTTGTAGAAAAGGTGGTGGTGGGTCTAGAGAAAAGTAATGTGTCATCAGTATAGACCACTTGACATGCGACGTCATTGCCCAGCAGAAAGCGCACGCATTATGGTACTTTCCATTGTCCTTTGCCCTGCAGTGTGCGTACGCATCGTAGTCTGCTCAGGGCATGTGTATTTTAAATCTCCCACCACATTTCATATAATACAAGAAAGCCATTGAACAGTGTAGCGGTTCGTTCGGGCATATCGACAGACCAATCCCTCACCTTTGTTGTTAAACAATGATGTCAAGTGGTCTATACCGGTGTACATTGTACTGTAACCCTAATGCTCTTTCTGCTTTTTAGCCCTAAAAACATCCACAAACCTTTTGTGGCGAAGAGCCCAATTTTACCTCACTGTAGAAAAAATTGTTGATATTTACCAAACATTTGAGGAGAACTGATAATTTGCGTTTGATGGGCCTGTATTTCCTGAAAATTAGTGTTGTGATAGGTCTGTTTTCAAATTATCAGTGAAAACCGGTTGAAAAAATGTTGTTTATAAGAGCAATCATGTTTAGCTGAATCCACTTGCATTGTTATTAATTCATTTACAGTTATTCCAAGTGGTTGAGAATGTTTTGACTGTTGCATTGATTATATCCCTGTAAGATGTATCCCTTTATCACAGACCTGTCAACTGTCCCTCAGTTTGAGGGACTGTCCCTCATTTGGGGTTTACCAAAGTGAAAATGAGGGACAGTCCTGTTTTCTGAAAATTTCAGTGATGGTAAATTTAAATGTAAGAACAGCAGAAAATGATGAAAATATCACTTTGAAATTTGCTATAGCATTCTCTTTAATCTATTGTGATAAATTCAGACCAGCAAAACATTCTCTGAATTCTGAATCATGAGGTGTGATTGCACACCTCATGTCTTTGAATTTGTCGGGCACCTGGTTTGTGTACATGTACAAGGTTTTGGTCTCAATGTCCTTCATTCTGACTTCGGTAGGTTGGCAGGTCTGTTATCATTCAGTAGACATTGGTTAATAGCCAAATAATATAATTTTGTATCATTCAGTTTTCATAAATTACTGTACATCACGCGTTGGCAATGGCATGCCGTATTATATGGTTTGGCAGTTGTCGCATGACAGAAAACTGTAAAAGCAAGCATTAAAGAGTTTGGAGTATAACTTGATTATTTTAGGATTGTGGTGTTATTTATTTATTCATTTGTTTATATCAAATTTGTGTCTACTGAATGATAAATCTGTTACCCCGTCTTATCATACAATATGACAAAAATAACTGGTTGTAGGTCGTATTGCACTCAGCCTGCGACCTCATGTGATACGACCTAAAAATAATGGTATTTTTTTATTGCATGAAGAAATGGGGGGATAAATAATAATATCATAATAGATACAGTCCAACTTCTTTTATCCAGATAAGTATATTACCCGGTAATTTAATTCTGCATTAAATGTTCTAAAAGGGACAACAAAAGATACTCATATTAACACAGAAAGATGAGCTATTTGAGTGTTGTATGCAACACCGTATTTCCTCGAATAGTCGCCCCCTCAAATAAACGCCCCCACCACTTTTTCAACCAAGATGTTTCAAAAATGCCGATATTTCTGTGCTTTCTTGTGTAGTAAGCTTACCAAGTTGCTCACATGGTCGATTATAGCAGCAATAATTGGCAAAAATCTGCATCAGAAACCCGGAAGTGAACCAATAGTCAGTGTTTCTAATTCATATAGTTCGTCATTTTAGTGTGACTTTTAAGCTTACCTAATGATTTTAACGGGAAATATCGTGCTAAAATGACCTCTAATAAACGCCCCCGTTTGGAAAATGCAACGCCCCCAGTGGCATTTATTTGAGGAAATACGGGTATGTCTTGCTAAATGCTTCAGTGCATGAAAATAAGGTGTTAAAGCAATACTAAGATGCTTTCCTATGAAGATCACATGGTCAGATAACTGAGATCCGTATAAAAGAGGTCTGGATAAGAGAGGTTGAACTGTACACTTTGCTGCATGTACTCTGTTTAAATTGCTTTCTATTGAGTAGAATCATGAATGTATGGTATTTGGGTGTTTGCCAAAAATGCTATAAGAAAAAAAATGAGTGCTTTGGACAATTAGGCTAGAAATTAAATCTTAAGATTACCATGTTCGACCTAATTAGCACTCCGGGTGCTTAAGTCAGTTACTTTTGGGGTGCTTATTAGCAATAGTGTAGCTTGAGTCATTTGATTGGGGACACTGAGTCTGATTGGGGGCACCAGCCTTTTTTCCAGCAATTTTCAGTGGGATTTTTCAAAATGTTCACTTCGTTTGGGGGCCCATGCACCAATTGTCTACACTTCTGCTCTATTAAAATGATGAACTGATAATTAGGATGAATACAGTAAGTTAAATTTTGGGCATCTTGTTTATAGCCATGTTATTACCAAAGATAAAACAAGTAAAATGTGTGAGACAATCCAGGACATAATATCATGTATGTGACCTTATTTTTATAGTTTCCCTTCTGCAATACACCTTAAACATAACCACATCCTAAGAATTAGGACTTCTAAAAAGTACTGTCTTATGACACAATGTGCGCTATTGTATTTATCTACAGATATTGTTTATGAAGTAAAATTGCCAAAGAGCACAGAGCCTGTGCTAGTCAGGGTAGGAATGTTATAAAAATCAGAGAAGTCAAAGAAGGTGAAATTAAACTTGGTTGATGAAAAAGCATCATTTACTTTAGAAGGAAACATCTATAGGCTATAGATATGTAATTTTTTGCCTTGTTTGTAGTACTTTGTAGTATTCATAGAGTGTGTAGTGTTTAGACATATAGTGCAAATGTACTTAACTAATAATTGAGATAGATATACATATTTTAAACATCATGTAAAAATTCACTCTAATGTCACAAATTCCAGACCTATTAAACTGCAGGGTGTATCTCAGAAAAAGTTACAATTTTAAATAATTTTTTTGCAGTTTTAAATAATTTATTCTGACTGGAAGAAAAGGGATATCAAGAATATGTTGAAGTTGGTGGTGTGTAGCATGATGTTGGCCAAGTCAGGATTTTCATACCTGTGTGATTTTATGCTTTTGTTTTTTGTTTTATGACAGTCAATTTACTGTGGTATGCCAAAATTTACCTGGTCCAATATCTATACATTGAGCCATGGCATGGCCAATTCACAAGGTATTGATTAAACCATGCTAAGTAAAGGGAAAAGTGGGCCAAATATTCTGTATTTCACTACCTCCAGTCAGCGGCACTAGCTTTGAAGTTCAGCATGTGTTGCATTAGCTTAGCATTACTTCTTGGATTATGTGCCACTTTGATTGTGTGCTTAAAACTGTGCACATGCACCAAGTAACACTAAGTTACACAGAATAGGCTGAACTTCAAAGCTAGTGCTGGTGACTGGTGGTAGTGAAATGGAGAATGAGATTAAATCTTTACTTTATGTAAACCGTCATATCTTTGGATGTAGATGCTTTTAAAAGTTTGATGGGATAAAAGCCACTGTGTTGAGCAATTCTGCTTTTTTACATAATGAGTCGGGCAAACAGAGAGCCCGTGTATATTTTTGATATTTTTTCTTTGGATTGCAACATTTTTTGAGATACACATTGTATATACCAGGGACGCAGCAAACGTCCAGGGGCCCTGAGCAAAAGCAAAAATGTTGGGGTTGATAAAAGGGCCCGGACTTCTCCTTGTCCATGGGCTCCCGAGGCTCTTGCTACACACCTGGTTTGTACCATTGTAACCACAGGAGACTATTTTCATGATCAAGAACTGAGATTCAACAGTAATGTAATGTAGTTTATTGAAAAAGTTCAAACTGATATACACACAACTAAAATTGTTCACGTAAGTGAGCTTTCGACATGACGACTCTGTGTCTTTTTCAAACTGATTGAATTGATTTATTGATCTTGGTTGTCACATGACAAGCTGGTGATGTTATGTGACGGAACGGATTCGTAAACCGTTGGTAGTTGAAGTTGGTGACAGCCCTTGAACTGGCATCTGTAGTTTATCAGTAACGAACTGTTTGTATTGTTTTTAGCTCTTTTATCAGTATGTTTCTAGGTAGTAACTATTTTTATACGCATTGTAACCACAGTAGACGATTTTCATAATCAAGAAGCAAGATGTAACAGTATAGTAATGTAGTTTATCAGTGAATATTCTCAGTCATCCAGTCGTTAAAATCACAAGGTTTTGAATTAAATCAAATACTGGAACTTACACATGACCAGCCCAGCGGGTCAGTTGCCTGACGAAGTCTGATGGTTTCAGACGCAACGTAGCAAGTTGCAAAAAATGTAAGTTCCAGTATTTGATTTAATTCAAAACCTTGTAGTTTATCAGTATTTTCAACAAACTCTTTGTATCGTTTTTAGCTTTTTTATCAGTCTGTTTCTAGGTAGTAACTATTTTTATACACATTACATCAAGCAAACAGTATGACATGCAATTGTTAGTTGAAAGTAGATTCACCTGTTTCATAATTGTGACCTGTTTTGTCAAAAAGAAACCTTTCTGTAATTCCTGTCTCCTCAAATTTGGTAGTGATTTCTGAAAGCGTCTCTGCGTCAACATTTCGAGTTTGACAACTTTACATCTGAGCATATTATTCTGTGATTCCAAGAGTGACGCAACCTACTTCCCATTCCAGAAAAATACAGCACTAATTTTTCTGGATTAAAAAAAAGTTCTGCCAAATGAAACATACCTAAATCCTAATCTTTTAATTAGTTCTAACTGGCAATAAAAGTTAAATTTTAATATTTGGCCAAATTTATGAATTAAGGGCCAAAAACATGCATTTTTAGAGTATTTTTCACATGCTGTGACAATTAAGTCTAAAGACTTGTATGAAGCCGAATTTCAATTTATGCATTCTAAATTTTGGAAAAGACATGTTTCATTCTTATAACCAATCATTTAGTTAAAGTAGCACAAAAATATTTCGGCATATACTCGAGATTTTTTATTTTTTCAAGAAATTAGTAAAATAGTGAACCTTTTCTTTTATTCACAGATAGTACTAAATGAATGATTCGAATTTAGCAATGTTTCATTTGGCAGAACTTGATAATATTTTTCAATCCCAAAAAGTGCTGATTTTTTTCTGGAATTGGGAGTAAACCACGCCGTAATGTAACTACCAATCTGGGGTGAAAAGAATTATAGGCAAATGTTCAAAATGATAAATGCTATAATAAGTCAGAAAAAAAAGTTGTTTGCTTATCCCCCACTGACTGACTCTATCTTGAAAATCAGGAAAAAATGTTGGAAATTGTTTTCAGATATTTGAGATCTTGAATTATCCACACACAAAAGTTGTTTAAAATGTTTCTTTACATTTCTTAACTGTCCTAAAACATGTATGAAAAAACAGTAGTTCACTATTGTATCCTAAATGACACAGATTTAGGCATCTATATTATTTATGCAGGTGTTGGCTATCTTTAAAAAAGTATTTAAAAAAATGATCTGATTGACCGACTGACTAACCCTGTTTCATACTGAAGTGGAAGATGAGCAAACAAATTATTTTTTTGACCTACATAAGCAACATAATGGACTTGAAGCAATAATGTGTGATTTGCATAAATAGACAGATTTAGAATAGATTTTGATATCCTTTTTGTATTGCGGGCCAAACAACTTGGGTAAAACAGTTAAATCGCTATTTCATTCTATCGTATATCAGTGCAACAGTGTCAATCTGCTGAACCTTTCCAACACAACACCCTGGACAGGTGCAATATGATGCTTTACATAAATAATGAATAATGAAAAGCGACCTCATCCTTTTTTAGGCGTCCAATTGGAATCTAATGATCCATTTGCATTAGTGAAGCTACAGGATATTCAGCATCACGCCCCTAAATACTTTCTAAAATATATCGAAAAATATTTGACGAAATGCAAACAAAAAATTTTAGGCCCCCCCCCCCTTTACAGACCTCAAAAATTTCAGGGCCCCCCTTTTGACATGAAAATTATGGGTCAACCCGATAGAAAAGCATATAAACTTAATTTTTCAAGGAACATTTTTGGTCATTTTTTTAGGAGGGTCAACAATTTTCAGGGCCCCCTTTTTGCATCAGGACCCCCCTAACAACAAGTGTTTGTGAACGGTCCCTTACTTGTTTTACACATCATTACGTTCAGTCACAATGGTTCTTTATGTAAAAAGAGAAACCATTTTAAACGGTGTTAAAAGTTGCATCTGAGTCCGTAGGAGTCAACTCTCAAACATGCCAGGTCTATTCATGTGTTTGTTAAAGAAAACCTGACTGCAATGGACTCATGTGCTGCTATGGACTCGTGTGCAACTTTTAAACGGCCTCTTTTCTTACACAAATAACCACGAGGTCATTGCCCTAGACAATTTCAGCGCGGGAATTTGACTGAACGCAATGATGTGTGACGCTATAAATTGGTCCACATGTGTAAAACAAATAGGGCTATACATAACTTTTACATTTTGTAAAATATGTTTCAACTTATTTTAAAAGTATTAGGGGGGAACTTATAAGTTGTGGACCCTATAATAGATGATATAGGCACTGGAATAAAATTGATTTCTTTCCTCATTTGTTCAGCCCAAAATTTCAAGGAGGATATATCCAATAGTAAAAACTAACTGATATATCTGATTTTGTATTCAAGCATTAGATTATATGTGACGTGTCATGTCAAAAGGAGACACTTTTGGGCAGGTTATCAATTTTGAGGTTTTTACATATCTTAAATATAGAGATATTTTGCTCCACAACGCCGTTTTCCCCAATGAAATCTGACATTCCTAAGCAAAGATATTGAGTTCGTAAGTTATGGTATTATAAAATGAAATTGAGATATCGGCCTTTAAAAATATTATTGACAATGTTGAGAGTAGGAATTACCTTGAAAAATGTCTTTAAAAATACATGATGCCAGCTATATTCTGGTCTGAAACTTTCAGACAATTATTTTTAACATAAATAACATCACAAATTCACAACAAACCCAAATTGTGAAAAATTCGCCCCGGGCAGATTATTGGTTATTTCTCCATTTACGATCCTGCCCAAAAGTGTCTCCTTTTGACATGACACGTCACGTCACATATGACAAATGACAAAAATTCTCTTACAAATTTAAAATTAGGTTGTATTCATTTGTTAACTTTTTTGCCAAATTTCAAAATGTGTCTACCTCTTTTAAACTTGTTTTTAAGATAAAAATGCTTTATAGATTTTAAAAAGTTGTGTAGTTGTTTATAAATAAAAAGGTATTTTGCACTCTTATATTTAATGAGTTTTTATGTTAATTTTTTTATTGTGTTATAGAATATCAATTGTTCTAGTGATCACCCAATAATTAGTAGTAATGTGTGTGTGTCGCAAAGCTGCCTTGTGCATTTTGCCATTTATCTTGGGAGAATTTTTGTTCTTTTTTCACAAAAATATCGGTTAAATTATGTTTAAAAAGAATTAAGCATCTCAACCTTATTTTGACTTCCGGGATCAGATTGCGATGTTCTCACATATTTTTTGTGGGACCTGAGAGCACATCAGACATCGAATTGCATTCTGAATATGAGGAATGTCCTTCTGATATCAAATAATTTTGATTTTTTGAAATTCACAATGTAATACACATTTAATGGCAAATGATTAAAAAAGTTAACATTCCTTAAAGTAAATTGTGTCAATCTATTGATATGTACTTAAAGTGTATGTACCTGGGATGAAAAGCTGTCCATCATATAAAAAATTTGACCTTTCGTATTGAAGATACAGATTTTTTTCCCAAAACACCAAAAAAATGTAGGTCTTTTTTGGAAAATAAAGTTTATCTTCAATATGAAAGGTCAAAATTAATGGTGGGCTTTTCATCTACATACACTTAAAGTACATATCATTAGATTGATAAAGTTTACTTCAAGGACTATTAAAAATATCAAAATATCAAATTTTAATAATTTGCCATAAAAGTGTAGTTTTATTGTATCACAAATGTGACTGGACGCGGCGAATCAGCCGTAAAGTCGGCCCCGGTCAATTTTGTTTTATTTCGTGTTTAGAAAATATATACCATAAGCTTTAAAATGGTATATCATTTGACTTCAAACGATATCCAAAAGCGGGGTTATGATTTGTTGAACTCTGTTTCTTCGACAAAATTGTATTTTTATCGGTTCTACATGTGTCCCTTTTTCTACATTTCTGGTAATAAATATCCAACAGTCATAATTGGCGGTCATTTCAAATCATCCCCAAGTCAACGAGGTTCAGAAATATCCTCTCATTGTTCATTGTTGATTATACATACCTAGACAAAATACAATGCTTTGTTATCTACCACTTGAACAGGATTTAGCCAAAGCAAACAAAGACAAGAACTATTCTAAAGAAATAGGTAGAAGCTTATTATCCTCTTCAGCAGTAGTATTATTGATTGATTTAAGCAGCGTTTGATAAGATACTTGTCACAACGAATTGATACACCTATGAATACGACCTTCACATACATTTTACACTTTAACTCAGAATACAATTTGCCGAGTTTACGGCTGATTCGCCGCGTCCACTCACAAATTTCAAAAAAATCTAAATTATTTGATTTTTTGATATCATCAGGACATTCCTCGTATTCAGAATGCAATTTGATATGTCTAATGTGCTCTCAGGTCCCACAAAAATCCTTCAAGTTTGACTAAAAAAACCACATTCAGTATTGATCTTTGCAAGCTTTGAGACATACCATTTTTTAGCCTTTTATGTGACACGATCTGGTCCATGAGGGCCAAAGGAGGCATTTTTGAAAATTGAGTTACTGTAATTATTACATACAATAGGCTATCATTTACTAAAACACCAAAGGTCTAGCATACATGTTTCTAAAGTTATGAAGTTTTTTTAATTTTCTTATGTAATTTATTGTTTTTTACTCCATATTTTTACCTTTTTCTCAGTTTCAAATTTGCTGCCTTTGGCCCCCATGGACCAGATCGTGTCACGTATATATTTCCACTTTTTAGTCAGCCTAATTTGAGATGAAGCTCCCTTTGGCCCAAGTAGTCTAAGTGCAGGTCTTGCAAACCAGAGGTAATGGGTTACTTCTTGGGGTGAGAATACTTCTCTTAATTTTTTATTCTGCCTAATTTGATATGAAGCGCTCATTGCATTGGCCCAAGTGGTCCAAGTGCAGGTCTTGCAAACCAGAGGTAATAGGTTAGTTTCCGGGGTGAAATTACTTTTCTTGTTTCCCTAAAAAAATGTTAAGGATGAATAGATGCTTTCTACGTAATTATGATGACTTCATCGATGGGGCCATTGCACAGGATTGTGACCAGCACCAATGCATAATATCTGCCTCAGATGACTTCATCAATGGGTGTTATATACCTGAGATGACTTCATGAGTGGATGCTATCTACCTAAGATGACTTCATTAATGGGTGTTATCTACCTAAGATGACTTCATCAGTGGATGCTATCTACCTAAGATTACTTCATGAGTGGATGCTATCTACCTAAGATGACTTCATGAATGGGTGTTATTTACCTAAGATGACTTCATCAGTGGATGCTATCTACCTAAGATTACTTTATCAGTGGATGCTATCTACCTAAGATGACTTCATCAGTGCTATCTACCTTCAGTAAAAATGTCATTTGAATGAACAGAGCTGTCAACAGCGTGATGATTCTCCGCGTACAGGCGCATATTGGAATGTCATCTTTCCCTGGGTAAGATCTGACACCAGGCCAGCCCATGGCCTGAGGGTAACATGAGTAGGTTTGTTTAACCTTGAAGGCAAGGATAGTCTTGCAAATATGGGCTAACTTTCCCTTAGGCCATCCAATATGACCTATACAGTAGGACTACAACTGGTATCTACTGGTCAGTTTATACTCCTATTTCCACATCTGTCATTTTTATATGCTCCTGTGGTGAGATGAATGCCAACTCACTCTTGATTGGTTAGTAACCATGGTCGTGCATTCACGTTGTTATTTGAAATATGTAACATACGAGAGTGGCTGGTTCTTTACTAGAGTGAGGGTATGAGCTTCCTCTGCCTCCCTAGCTCAGTTTCTCCCTATGCTGATAAATTTGTTGGAATTATTGGAGAGGGGCTGGTTCTTTACCAGAGTGAGGGTATGAGCTTCCTCTGCCTCCCTAGCTCAGTTTCACACTTTTCTGTCATCCTTGTGTACATGGATGATAAATTTGTTGGAATTATTGGAGAGGGGCTGGTTCTTTACCAGAGTGAGGGTATGAGCTTCCTCTGCCTCCCTAGCTCAGTTTCTCTCTATGCTGTCATCCTTGTGTACGTGGATGATAAATTTGTTGGAATTATTGGAGAGGGGCTGGTTCTCTACCAGAGTGAGGGTGTGAGCTTCCTCTGCCTCCCAAGCTCAGTTTCTCTCTATGCTGTCATCCTTGTGTACATGGATGATAAATTTGTTGGAATTATTGGAGAAGGGCTGGTTCTTTACCAGAGTGAGGGTATGAGCTTCCTCTGCCTCCCTAGCTCAGTTTCTCTCTTTTCTGTCATCCTTGTGTACATGGATGATAAATTTGTTGGAATTATTGGAGAGGGGTGGTTCTTTACCAGAGTGAGGATGTGAGCTTCCTTTGCCTCCCTAGCTCAGTTTCTCTCTTTTCTGTCATCTTGTGTACATGGATGATACAGTTGAGTGAGGATGTGAGCTTCCTCTGCCTCCTTCAGTTTCTTTCTTTTCTGTCATCCTTCAGAATAGCGGATGTGTTGATATGGTGCAAGAAAACCCGAAATCGGAACTTTCACTGCAGTGTGTTGAGCATTGTATTCTTGCAATTTAATTTGAATTTTGAAGTGAGTGATATGATGGAAGAAAAACTGAAAAAAGAAGTATTGTGTTCTTGCAATTTACTGAAAACCGAAATCTGAATTCAACTTTAACACACTGCTTGGTTTTAGTCATTGTATTCTCGCAATTTACTTTGAATTTGGAAGTGTTGATACGGTGACAGAACAACCAAAAAAGAGCAGGACACACAATGTTTGAAGCATCATGTTGTCACAATTTAGTGTGGATTCTGATATTGTCAGGGAGGTAAAAGTGCGTTAGTGTTATATACCTGAAAAGGAATTCCTCTTTTGGTCTATACACTAGCGCGCTCGCCTTTTAATCCGGAGATCATGGGTTCGAGTCCCGGCAGGACCGGAAACGGCAGGATTCTTCTGTGAGGGCTTGTGACATAAATGGTGGCAGCAGTTTCTTAACACCAGGGGGATCCAATCATCGGAAAGTGTTAGGCGTTCATAAAATGGCTGGCCGAAGATTCCTTGTATCAAGGACGATCAGGCTGGCTGAGTATTCCTTGTATCAAGGACGACCAGTTAGAGTAATTAAGGCACGAGGACATGCCTTACGAGGAGGGGGAGCATGTCACAAAGGTAAAAGTAGGTTAGTGTTACAGACCTGAAGGGGAAGTCCTCTTTTGGTCTATACACTAGCGCGCTCGCTTTTTAATCCCGAGAACGTGAGTTTGAGTCCCGGCAGGACCGGAAGTGGCTCGAGAAGGTGCAGGATACTTCCGTGAGGGGTTTGTGACAATATGTTGGGGCCTAACAGGAAAGGTAGAATGGACCAGATTAAACAAAGATGTCTCCAAAAGTGTCAAGAACGACAAGAGAAACTACATCAAAAGGAAGTGTGAAGAAATGGAAAGATATAAGAGCAACTCATAAATATCTTTTGGTATTGCCAAAGAACTTACAGAGAAGGGGATCCTCAGGATGGATTTGATCAATTATGATAATAAAAGTAACACTTTTACAAAAAATGAAGACACAAGGCGATGGGTTTGGTATAGATCCCAGCTGTTTGAAACATGAGATGACAAGGTGTATATCCAATGTGAAACAAGCTAGAAAAAGCTTCCACTACCGAGATCAGGAGTCAAGCTTGCTATTAAGCAAATAAAAAGTGTTAAGTTACCTGACATTGATATTAAATGTAGCTTTTGAGTTGTGGACGGCAACTGGAAAAGAAAGGAAAGACTTATAATGCAATGAGGTGTTTTTTTATCTCATCTGGGAGAAGAAGGAATGGACAAGGGACTGGTGCAGAGCAGAAAATATTTCACTGCTGAAGAAGGGAAATTTGAAAGAGTGCACCAATCATCGGACCATCAGCTGAGTTACCATGCAAGTAAAGTTCTTCTGAACATCATCATCTAATCTGAAGAATGAAGAACAAACTGGAGCAAGAGATATCTGATGAGCAGACAGGATTCTGTAAATGAAGGGGGACTAGGAACCAAATTGTCAACATCAGAAATGTCAATGAGAAATGCAGAGAGCATAGAATTCCTCCAGATTTGGGAAACTATGATGATGAAGAAGATGGGTTTCCCAAGCCATCTTTTGAACCTGATCAGCCGATTGTTTGAAGACTGAGAATCTACAGTCTGACCAAGTAGTAGGGATGCAGATTGGTTCAAGATCGAAAGAGACTTATTGCAGGGCTGTTTACTATCACCAAACCTGTTTAACATCTACTCTGAAGACATCATGAGAACAGTTTTGGAGGGGTTTGAAAATGAGTGAAGATCGCTAATCTAAGGCACACTGATGATACCACTCTTATTTGTGACAGCAGAGTGAAGTTTTGCGGGACAAAATGAGTGAAGTTTTGCGGGACAAAGATCGCTAATCTAAGGCACACTGTACCTCTCTTATTTGTGACAGCAGAGAAGAGCCAATTGATCTTTTATTTTGAAGTGTATCAGAGAGGCCAGTGAAGAAAAAGGCGAAGACAGATAGATGAACAGCAGATTGAGGTGAAGCAATTTGAATACTTGGATTCAATAAATAACAACATCGGTGGTACCACAACTGAAATTAAGAGTAGCTGGCTATTACAAGGAAGACTGCAAGGTGTGATAAGCTACTTACAGATGCGAGTCTTGGGCTATGACCAAGAATGACAGGAAAAGAGCTGATGGTTTTGAGATTTGGTGTTACAAGAGGCTTTAGCAAGTGACATGGAAAGACAAGAGAACAAATTACTTGATCCTAGACAATAGTTGCAAGTTTAACCATCAGAAATGGCATAATGAAGAAGAAGCTGTTACCCATATTGTCAGGAGATATAGGAGACAACTTTTCTAAAAAAATCTTAGAATTTGGCACAATCACAGTATCTTATGCTGTCATTTTCACAGGACAGTTTAGCTGTCAATAGGCCTATAATAGGCCTATACATGTAGGCCTATGTCATGTGATAAACAAAATTTTGATAAAAATGTTGAGCCTCTGCAGTAAGCAAACTAATTAAGGTACCAGTTATGCTCACCATCTGTATATCATAAAGACAGATATGTCATATTGGAACCAGCAGCCAATAGACAAAGACAGGTATGTCATAATTGAAACTAGCAGCCAATAGCTGCATTGTTTAGCTCGATGTAAGACCTCATTGGATCACGATGATCCAAAAACCCAAGGAAGATGGAAATTAAAAAGTTGCAGTTTGCTCCATTGCATGCCCTATTGATTTGTACACAAAGCATTCTCGAACAAGAGAACTAGCACCGTGCTTCCATTGATTAGCTTGTTAAAACTAGCATCGTGCTTTCATTGCTTAGAGCATACATGTGCAACTTTTGATTTCGTTTCTTCCTTAGGTTTCAGATCAACCAATTTCTACAAATAAGGTCCTAAATAGATATTAGCTGCTTGTTTTAATTTTGACATGCCTGTCTTTGTTTAGGATATGCAGGGGTGAACATAACTGGTACCTACTTTTTTGGCTTATTGTATTTCTTTATGTACATTGTAATAATGGGCTCCAATTTTGTTTTGTTTTATACTGCAGGAAGCCCAAGTTGTGCTGACAATATTCAGTGAGCACCAGCCCATGTTCTTCAGCCTGAGTTGCGCTGCCAGTATTCAGTGAACACCAGCCCATATTCTTCAGGTTGAAGCAAATAGCACATTGAAAATGCAAGAAGCAGGTAAACAATTTTAATTTAAAGTACAGTACAATGGGTATAGTACATCTAAAATCCACACTATCCCTGTGGAAGATTTAGCTAAAGTCTTCCACAGAGGGAGTACAAGTTTAGAATAGAAGTGACATTTGGGTAACTTCCATTTGAAATACTCGTTCCAGTTGTAGTAGATAAAGGTCAAGCCATAATACAGGGGGAGATAAACCCTGACCAATTACATTTGAAAAACATACTCCCTCTGAGAAAGATATTTCCAAAATCATCCACAGGGGTAGTGTGGATTTCAACTGGATGAGCCCAATTTGTAGGCTTCATAGTGGCGTAAGGTGATTTTTGGTAATTTTTTTAAAAATTGGTACATGTGTTTTCAATGATGTTCTCTTTCAGTTTGTCAAGTCTCAGCAGCCAAAATGAGCTACTTATTACTAATTAACAAAATTTCTCATATGTGAAGTTTTGCGTTTTCCATTCATCACCTTAACGCTTTTGAATACCTTTGAGTATTCAGCTTACCAAAAGAGAGCAATGTTTTTGAATTTAGTATTTTTTTACGAAATCTCGTAGCCCTGTCAAGGATCAGACCTTTGCGCGTTCATGTTATTTACACCAAAAATGTGTTTCTTTTTCAGAAACAGAATTTGTAGGAGAAAGAGAGATAAATATGGCACTGAAAGGAATAGGCAGTATGCCCATTAATAAGATCAAAGCAGGAGACGAAGTCAGGAGGGTGCAGAAAACTAATGAGCAAACTGTAGATGATAGAGAGGAATTCTTTTTCCAGGGTCTCTGGGAAAATGTAGCATTAGTAGAAACAGTAGATTGTATACCCATTAATGAGATCCAAGAGAGAGATCAAGGCAGCATGAGACAGGAACCTAATGAAGACAAAGCCATACATGTAGAAACAGTAGATATTATTCCTATTTATGAGATCAAAGAGAGAGGACAAGCCAGCATGACACAAGAAACAAAGGAGCAGCTACTTATAAATGTAGATGATAAAGGGGAAAACATTGCATTAGAACATGTAGAAACAGTGGATAGTATGACACAGACAACTAATGAGCAAACTGTAGAAAATAGAGAGGAATTCTTTTTCCAGGGCCTATCTGAAAACGTAGCATTAGTAGAAACAGTAGATAGTGTACCTAATAATGAGATCAGAGAGAGAGGACAAGCCATCATGATGGAGGGAACCAAGGAGCACCTACTTATAAATGAAGATGATATAGTGGAAAACATGGCTTCAGTAGAAACAGTAGATAGTATATCTATTAATGAGATCAAAGCGAGAGGACAAACCAACATGACTCAGGATACCCAGGAGCAGATATTTATAAATGTAGATGATAAATGGGAAAACATGGCTTCAGTACATGTAGAAACAGTGGATAGTATAACAATAAATGAGAGAGCACAAGCCATCATGACACTGGAAATCAAGGAACAGCTACTTATAAATGTAGACAATATAGTGGAAAACATGACATCAGTACATGCAGAAACAGCAGATAGTATAACAATAAATGAGATCAAAGAGAGAGGACAAGCCAACATGACCCATGAAACCAAGGAGCCGCTACTTATAAATGTAGATGATAAATGGGGACACATGGCACCAGTACATGTAGAAACAGTAGATAGAATACCCATTAATGAGATCAAAGAAAAAGGACACACCAGCATGACACAGGGAACCAATGAACAGCTGCTTTCAAATGAAGATGATAAAGTGGAAAACATGGCATCTGTACATAGTATACCTATTAATGAAATCACAGAGAGAGGACATGCCAGAATGATGCAGGGAACCAATAAACATCTACTTTCAAATGAAGACAATAAAGTGGAAAACATGGCATCTGTACATGTAGAAACAGTAGATAGTATATCCAAGAATGAGATGAAAGATGGAGAACAAGCCAACATGGTACAGGAAATGAATCGGCAGCTATCTATAGATATAGACGATATACCGGCATCAATATATGTAGAAACAGTAGATAGTCTACCCATTAATGAGATCAAAGAGAGAGGACATGCCAGCATGACACAGGAAAGCAAGAAGCAGCTGCTTAAAAATGTAAATGTAGATGATATAGTGAATGACATTGCATCAGTACATATTAAAACAGTGGATAGTATATCTAATGAGATCAAAGATAGAGAACAAGCCAGCATGACCATGATAACCCAGAAAACCAATGAAGATGGAGTCCTATCTTGTAAAGTGGTAAGGAATGTCATTAGGGTACAGCATAATGATTCTAGTGAAGAGAAGAAGGTAACAAATGTAGACATTAATCCCAAGACCAATGCTAACACTAAGGATGACCAGTTACCACCAAGTCTATCAGACGGTGCAGTAAAAGAACTTATGTGTAACAGATGGGAATCAAGATTAGACACTGAAGAGGGAAATCAAGTATCAAGTAAACAGATAAATAATTGCCAAGTGTGCGATTTCAAGAGTGCCAAGTCCACAGATGTTGTAAAGCATATACGCAGCCAGCATTGGGGAACTAGCTCATCCGTATCCAAGCTCTTTACATTCCGATGTGGAGAAATAGAACAGAAGATGAATTTGAAACGAGATGCTAGAAGTTGGCTCTTCAAGTGTCCCTACTGCTCCAAAACATTCAAAATTAAACCTCATCTGAAAACCCATATCAGAATTCACACTGGTGAACTCCCATTCAAGTGTAGATTGTGCAGCAGAGCTACAAGTCAAAGGATTCAAATAATAAGACACATCTGGAATATGCATGCAGAGGATGCTATCGACAACTGTTCCTACAAGGAGAGTGATGTAGCAGCTCCAATACCAATCATCAAGGAGACCAATTTGAATGAAATGGCAATACAAGATGCTACTCCTGATTGTGATATGGATGAAACTTCCACTCTAGATGGAATTCTGCCTGAAGATACCAGTCAAGAACCAACTGAAGGACAAGAAGTAGATGATGGTGATGCATTCAACAATCGACCTACTCCAGACAAAATAAACAGTGGTGATCCGAGTATATCAAATAATGATGCTGACATTGACAAAGAAGCCACTTGCGACAGATTGGAAGTTGAAGCAGGAAATCTAGGGACGCATAGTTGTCAAGTGTGTGATTTCAAGAGTGCAAAGTCCACAGATGTTGTAAAGCATATATGCAGCCAGCATTGGGGAACTAGCTCATCCGTATCCAAGCTCTTTACATTCCAATGTGGTGAAATGGAGCAGAAGATGAATTTGAAACAGGATTCTAGAAGTCAGCTCTTCAAGTGTCCCTACTGCTCAAAAACATCAATCAATAAACTAGTTATAACAGACCATATTAGAATTCACACTGGTGAGCTGCCATTTAAGTGTAGATTGTGCAGCAGAGGTACGAGCCAGCAATATCAAATGGTAGCTCATATCTGGAAGATGCACTCAGAGGATGCTATTAACAAGTGTCTGTATAAGGAGAGTGATGCGTTAACTCCAGTGCCACACATAAAGAAGACCAATATGAATGAAATGGAAATACAAGAAGCTACTCCTTTTCATGATAGCATGTTTCCATCAGCCGAGTCAGAACCTGATTATGATGATCAACTTGCTACGAGTTATATGAGTATAAAAGATGGGAATCTAGAGGAAGATGGAAGCAGTACTTCAACATCAAGCTCTATAGGATTAAAGGATCAAACTCATCTAAGTTTGACAGAGGAAAGTTGTGATGTTATGTCTGCTTTCAGTGGTAATGATCCTAGAAAGGAGGACAGGCAGATGAATGCCAAAATGACTAAGAAACAAGAATGCGAGAAGGAATTGCAAGACCAGCAAATTGTTATCTTGAATCCCTCCAATCAGAAATCACATCTAGAACATCCTAGACCACTTGATGATCCACAGAAAACAGATAAAACTGGATTTGACATCTTGTACTCACCAACTGTATCTGAAACAATCATGTTGGCAAGTTTACTGAATGCTTCACAGTTTAGTTGCCTCTACTGTGGTAAACAATTTAGTTCAGCAGAGGATGTTGCATTGCATTCTCGTCAACACACACTAGGGGAACCGTACCGGTGTACAAGTTGTGGATATCAAACAGCTGACAAAACCACAATGAAGGATCATATCAAGCTACAACATCATAAGGCAGGGTCAGTGATGAGCACTATTTCTTGCATCAAAGGAATATATACCAGAGAAACAGATAAAGCAGATGTGCTTAAAGAGCCACATAATGTGACTTTGAGAAAGCCTGACAATGGCAATACAAGTGGTGCAGATATTGCCAAGGGAAGCCCTCAAAATGAAGATGCAAGTTTGACTGAAGAGGGTTGTGATGTTGTGTCTGCTGCCAGTGGTAATGATGAGAGAAAGGAGGACATGCAGATGAAAGCCAAAATGACAAAGAAGCGAGAATGCACGAAAGAATTGCAAGAGCAGCAAATAGTTAGCTCGAATCCTTCCAAGCAGACATCGCATTTAGTAGAACATCCTAGACCACTTGATGATCCACAGAAAACAGATAAAACTGAACTAGACATCTTGTACTCACCAAGCACATCTGAAATGATTTTGTTGGCAGGATTACTGCAAGCTTCACAGTTTTGTTGCCCCTACTGTGGTATTCAGTTTAGTTCAGCAGAAGATGTTGCACTGCATTCTCGTGAACACACCTTGGAGAAACCATACCGATGTATGCATTGTGGATATCAAACAGCTTACAAAACCCCAATGGAGGACCATGTCAAGCTACAACATAAGGCTAATACCCAAAAGACTATAGCAGATTTGTTTAGCTACAATTGTGTTGAATTCAATGTGGACTTTGACCAAAACCCGGTGACCAAAAAATATGTGTGTTGTCACTGCTTGACGATATCAGCAACATACCACCAAGCAAAATTGCATGGACGTCGTCATACAAAGGCATATAGGTGTAAGTCCTGCAAGTTTGAAGCATCACAGAGACCAGCTATGATTGAACATGTTGAAAGTAGCCATTCTTATTTGATACAAAGTTGCAGAGAAAAAGGATTGTGCTTTGCAAAGGAGGCAGCATCAGTGATCCCGATTGCTTGCATAAATGAAATGGATGTCAGAGAAGCTGAAAATAGTGCTACTGGTGGAAACTTTCTTGAAGTGAAAAAGGGGAAAACTCAGACTGACGATGGAGAAAGTTTAATGTTGGGAGATTCTCCAGATATTGAAAAGAGAAAGACTGACAATGGAAATACAAGTGGAGTAGACAATCCCAAGCAAAGTGTTATGATGGGAGATTCTCCAGAGGTTGACAACAGAAAGTCTGAGAATGGAAATACAAGTGGTGTAGACAATCCCAAGCAAAGTGTTATGATGGGAGATTCTCCAGAGGTTGACAACAGAAAGTCTGTCAATGGAAACACAAGTGGTGTAGACAATGCTAAGAGAAAAACTCAAAATGGAGATGCTGTTAGTGTTGGAGACAAACATCAAGTAAAAAAGCAGAGAACTCAGAGTGAAATTAGACAAAATGTTATGATGAGAGAGTCTCCAAAGGTTGACAAGAGAAAGACTGATGATGGAAATACAAATGGTGTCGACAATGCGAAGAAAAGAATCCAGAGTGGAACTAGACAAAGTGTTATGATGAGAGATTCTCCAGAGGTTGACAAGAGAAAGCCTGACAATGGAAATACAAGTGGTGTAGACAATCCCAAGCAAAGTGTTATGATGGGAGATTCTCCAGAGGTTGACAACAGAAAGTCTGAGAATGGAAATACAAGTGGTGTAGACAATCCCAAGCAAAGTGTTATGATGGGAGATTCTCCAGAGGTTGACAACAGAAAGTCTGACAATGGAAACACAAGTGGTGTAGACAATGCTAAGAGAAAAACTCAAAATGGAGATGCTGTTAGTGTTGGAGACAAACATCAAGTAAAAAAGCAGAGAACTCAGAGTGAAATTAGACAAAGTGTTATGACGAGAGAGTCTCCAAAGGTTGACAAGAGAAAGACTGATGATGGAAATACAAATGGTGTCGACAATGCGAAGAAAAGAATCCAGAGTGGAACTAGACAAAGTGTTATGATGAGAGATTCTCCAGAGGTTGACAAGAGAAAGTCTGACAATGGAAATACAAGTGGAATAGACAATACCAAGAGTAGAACTCTGAGTGAAACTCAACAAAGTGTTATGATGAGAGATTCTCCAGAAGTTGAGAAGAAAAATACTGATAATGGACATGGTATAGAGCATGTCATGAGAAGAACGCAGAGTCAGACTACGTGTATTCAAAGTGTTATGATGGGAGATTCTCCAGAGGTTGACAAGAAAAAGGCTGACAATGGGAATATAAGTGGCGTAGACATTGCCATGCAAAGAACTAGTGGAGCGAGACAAAGTGTTATGATGAGAGCATCTCAAGAGGTTGACAAGAGAAAGACTAACAGTGGAAATACAAGTGGTGATGACAATGCTAAGCAAAGAACTCGAAGTGGAGCTAGACAAAGTGTTATGATGAGAGGATCTCTCAAGAGGTTGACAAGAGAAAGACTAACAGTGGAAATACAAGTGGTGATGACAATGCTAAGCAAAGAACTCGAAGTGGAGCTAGACAAAGTGTTATGATGAGAGGAGTTCAAGAGGTTGACAAGAGAAAGACTAACAGTGGAAATACAAGCGGTGACGACAATGCTAAGCAAAGAACTCGAAGTGGAGCTAGACAAAGTGTTATGATGAGAGGAGTTCAAGAGGTTGACAAGAGAAAGACTAACAGTGGAAATACAAGTGGTGACGACAATGCTAAGCAAAGAACTCGAAGTGGAGCTAGACAAAGTGTTATGATGAGAGGATCTCAAGAGGTTGACAAGAGAAAGACTAACAGTGGAAATACAAGTGGTGACGACAATGCTAAGCAAAGAACTCGAAGTGGAGCTAGACAAAGTGTTATGATGAGAGGATCTCAAGAGGTTGACAAGAGAAAGACTAACAGTGGAAATACAAGTGGTGACAACAATGCTAAGCAAAGAACTCGAAGTGGAGCTAGACAAAGTGTTATGATGAGAGGATCTCAAGAGGTTGACAAGAGAAAGACTAACAGTGGAAATACAAGTGGTGACGACAATGCTAAGCAAAGAACTCGAAGTGGAGCTAGACAAAGTGTTATGATGAGAGAATCTCAAGAGGTTGACAAGAGAAAGACTAACAGTGGAAATACAAGTGGTGACGACAATGCTAAGCAAAGAACTCGAAGTGGAGCTAGACAAAGTGTTATGATGAGAGGATCTCAAGAGGTTGACAAGAGAAAGACTAACAGTGGAAATACAAGTGGTGACGATGATGATGGTGATGAATTGAACAATCAACCTACTCCAGACCAAATAAACAACGGTGATCCGAGTAAGTCAAACAATGATGCTGACATTGACAAAGGAGCCATGGGTGACAGATTGAAAGTTGAAGCAGGAATTCAAGGGACACACAGATGTAAAATGTGTGATTTCAAGAGTGCAAATTCCACAGATGTTGTATTGCATATAAACAGCCAGCATTGTACCTCATCCATATCCATGCTCTTTACATTTGAATGTGGAGCAATGGAAAAGAAGATGAACTTGAAACGAGATGCTACAAATCAGCTTTTTAAGTGTCCCTACTGCTCGATAATAATGAAAAGTAAATGTACACTGAAAAAGCATATTAGAATTCACACCGGTGAACTCCCATACAAGTGCAGATTGTGCAGCAGAGGTACAAGTCAACGGAGCCAAATGGCAACTCACATCTGGAAGATGCACTTTGAGGAGGCTATCAACAAGTGTTTCTACAAGGAGATTGATGTAGCAATTCCAATGCTAAACATCAAAGAGACCAATTTGAAGGAGATGGCAACACAAGATACTACTCCTGATGATGATAGCATGTTTCCATCAGCTGAGTTTGAAGCAAATGATGATGGTGAACTTGCTGCAGGTTATATGGTTATAAAAGATTGGAGTCAAGATAAAAGTAGTATTTCAACATCAAGCTCTGGAGGGTTTAAGGATCAAACTCATCCAAGTTTGACAGAGGAAAGTTGTGATGTCTTATCTGCTGCCAGTGATAATGATGAGAGAAATGTGGACATGCAGATGAAAGCCAAAATATCAAAGAGACAAGAATGCAAGAAAGACCAGCAAGTAGTTAGTTTGAACCCATCCAAACAGAAATCACATCTATTTGAACAGACAAGAAACTGCAGAAGGGATGAGTATGATTTCACAGATACTGAAAGTGATGATGGACACCCTGTCCACAAAGAAGAAGTAGTCAACGTTAACAAAGTGTCAAGTGCAAACAAGAAGAAACAGTCAAAAAGCATGAGACCACAGACAGGCTGGGTTCAATGTGATTTGTGCTCAAAATGGAGGAAACATCAAACTGATTTCAATGTTAGTGAAGTTACTGAAGTAGATGTGTGGTTCTACAAAATGAATTCAGACAGATCTCACAATGATTGTGAAATTCCAGTAGAGCCATATGATGAAAGCGAGATTGCAAATTATTCCATCGGTGGAGAAAAGGCAGGTTGTGTCTGTGAAGTAAAGTTTAGAAAAGCAGATAGGTTTCACCAAAAATATGTGAAAAATTGCAATGATAAACGGACAGCATTACTTAGGTTCCAAGGAAACAAATCTGTGGAAAGAATGGAAGAAAAGGACAGTGATCCTTCTTTTATTTCACTTGCAAAAATCAGAAAGTTACGAGGTCTAGGACTGGACTGGTGTTTCAGTTGTGGTGGGTTAACCACTGGTGGATTATGCAATGGAGATTGTATCAAGGTGACAAAGAAGAAAAGGATTCATACTGAAGAGAATGCTACTGATGGAGACTTTGTTGAAGTGAAAATGGGAAAAACGCAGAGTGAGACTAGAGGACTCAACCTGAAGAGAAGGATTCAACCTGAAGAGAGCATTATAGGCGGAGACTTTGTTGAAGTGAAAAAGCATAGAACTCCGAGTGGAACTAGAGAAAGTGTTTTGATGGGAGATTCTCCAGAGGTTGACAATAGAAAGACTGACAATAGAAATTCTGAGAATGGAAATACAAGTGGTGTTTACAATGCCAAGCAAAGAACTCAGAGTGAAACCAGACAAAGTGTTATAATGGGAGAGTCTCCAGAGGTTGACAAGAGAAAGACTGACAATAAAAATACAAGTGGCTTAGACAATGCAGACAATGCCAAACAAAGTCAAACCAGAGAAAGTGTTATGACAAGAGATTCTCCACAGGTTGGCATGAGAAATTCTGGCAATGGAAATACAAGTGGTGTGGACAATGCTAAGAGAAAAACTGAAAATGCAGATGCTGATAGTGTTGGAGAGAAACATCAAGTGAAAAAGCAAAAAACACAGAGAGAAACTAGGCATGGTGTTATTAGAGGAGATTCTCCAGATGTTGGCAAGAGAAAACCTGACAATGGAAACACAAGTGGTGAAACTAGACAAAGTGTTATGATGGGAGATTCTCCACAGATTCACAACAGAAAGTATGACAATGGAAAAACAAGTGGAATAGACAATACCAAGAGTAGAACTCTGAGTGAAACTCAACAAAGTGTTATGTTGGGGGATTCTCCAGAGGTTGACAAAAGAAAGACTGACGATGGAAATACAAGTGGTGTAGACAATGCAAAGCAAAGAACTCTGAGTGAGACTAAACAAAGTGTTATGAGAGATTCTCCAAAGGTTGATAAGAGAATGACTGACAATGGAAATACAAGTGATGCAGAAAATGCCAAGGGAAGACCTACAAATGCAGGTTTGACAGAGGAAACTTGTGATGTCTTGTCTGTTGCCAGTGGTAATGATGAAAGAAAGGAGGATATGCAGATTAATGCCAAAATAACAAAGAAGCACGAGTACGAGAAGGAATTGCAAGTAGTTAGATTGGATCGCTCCAAGCAGAAATTACATCTAGTAGAACATCCAAAACTACTTGATGATCCACAGAAAAATGGAGGTGACATCTTGTACTCACCAAGTGCATCTGAAATGATCATGCTGGCGGCTTTACTTCAAACTTCACAGTTTTGTTGCCCCTATTGTGGTAAGCAATTTGGTTCAGCAGAGGATGTTGCAATGCATTCTCGTCAACATACGCTGGAGAAACCATACCGATGTATGCATTGTGGATATCAGACAGCCCACAAAACCCCAATGGAGGATCATGTCAAGCTACAACATAAGCCTAATCCACAAAAGACCATAGCAGATTTGTTTAGCTACAATTGTGTTGAATTCAATGTGGACTTTGACCAAGACACTGTGACCAAAAAATATGTGTGCTGTCACTGCTTGACGGTATCGCCAACATACAACCAAGCAAAATTGCATGGACGTCGCCATACAAAGGCGTATAGGTGTAAGTCATGCAAGTTTGAAGCATCACGGAAACCAACTATGATTGAACATATTAACAGTAGCCATTCAGATTTGATACATAGAGGCAGAGAGAAAGGAGTGAGCATTTCAAAGAAGGCAGCATCTATGAGCCCTATTGCTTGCATAAATGAAATGAATGCCAGCGCCAGAGAAACAGAAAGAGCAGATGTCGTAAATGAGCCAGAGAATTGGCCTTTGCCAAGAAAAGAAGGAAGAGATGGTTTCTCAAGGAAAGATTTGCCACAAATGGTAAAAACTGGAAATGAAAATCTATCAAAAAGAAAAAGAGGGGGAGATCTGTTGAGAAAAGAAGGAAGTGAAAGTGATGATTTGATGCTAAAAGCAAAATCTGGTGGTTTGCAAGATATGAAGATAAAAAAATGTGGAAATGGAAGAAGGGATGAGTATGATTTCACAGACACGGAAAGTGATGATGCAGACTTTGACCACAAAGAAGTAGTAGTCAATGTCAACAAAGTATCAAGTTCAGCAAAGAAGAAAGAATCAAAAAGCATGAAACCACAAGCAAGCTGGGTTCAACGTGATTTGTGCTCAAAAGGGAGGAATCTCCCAGCTGATTACAATGTTAGTGGAGTTACTGAAGTGGATAAGTGGTTCTGCAGAATGAATGCAGACAGATTTCCCAATGATTCTGAAATTCCAGAAGAGCCACATGATGAAAGTGAAATTCCAGAAGAGCCACATGATGAAAGTGAAATTCCAGAAGAGCCACATGATGAAAGTGAAATTCCAGAAGAGCCACGTGATGATAGTGAGACTACAACGTATTCCAACGGTGGGGAAAAGGCAGGTTGTGTCATCAAAGTAAAGTTTGGAAAAGCAGATGGTGTTAGTGTTGGAGACAAACATCAAATGAAAACTCAGAATGAAGCTAGGCAGAGTGTTATAAAGGGATATTCTCTAGAGGTTGATAAGAGAGAGTCAAGTTGTGCAGACAATGCCAAGAAAAGAACTCAGAGTAAAACTAGACAAAATGTTATGAAGAGAAAGACTGGCAATGAAATTACAAGTGGTGTAGACAATGCCAAGCAAAGAACTCTGAGTGAGAATAAACAAAGTGTTATGATGAGAGAGTCTCCAGATGTTGACAACAGAAAGTCTGGAAATACAGTGGAGATACATTGGAAAGTCTGGAAATACTATAGAAATACAAGTGGTGTGCACAATGCGAAGAGAAAAAGTCAAAATGGAGATGCTGTTAGTGTTGGAGACAAGCATCAAGTGAAAAAACTAAGAGCTCAGAGTGAAACAAGACAAAGTGTTATGATGAGAGAATCTCCAGATATTGACAAGACAAAAACTGAGAATGGAAATACAAGTGGTGTAGACAATGCCAAGATAAGGACTCAAAAGGACTTAGCGGAGAAAGCTGATGATGATGATGATGTGAATGAGGAAAATGTTAGAACAGCATTTCAAGCAATGTTAGAAAAGTTGATCAAGGAAAGTGGTGATGCTGATGATGCATCTAAAGACCTTGATACAAATGACAATGAAGCCATAGCAACAAATACAGCTACAATCAGTGATTTTGATGCAGTAGAAGCAAGTCCTTTGATAAGCCACGGGACATCTGATGTAGTAAAAGCAAGCCCTTTGATAAGCCATGGGACATCTGATGCAGTAGAAGCAAGTCCTTTGATTAGCCATGGGACATCTGATGCAGTAGAAGCAAGCCCTTTGATAAGCCATGGGACATCTGATGCAGTAGAAGCAAGCCCTTTGATAAGCCATGGGACATCTGATGCAGTAGAAGCAAGTCCTTTGATAAGCCATGGGACATCTGATGCAGTAGAAGCAAGCCCTTTGATAAGCCACGGGACATCTGATGCAGTAGAAGCAAGCCCCATGGGACATCTGATGCAGTAGAAGCAAGCCCTTTGATAAGCCATGGGACATCTGATGCAGTAGAAACAAGCCCTTTGATTAGCCATGGGACATCTGATGCAGTAGAAGCAAGCCCTTTGATAAGCTATGGGACATCTGATGCAGTAGAAGCAAACCCTTTGATAAGCCATGGGACATCTGATGCAGTAGAAGCAAACCCTTTGATATGCCATGAGACATCTGATGCAGTAGAAGCAAGTCCTTTGATAAGCCATGAGACATCTGATGCAACAGAAGCAAGCCCTTTGATAAGCCATGTGACATCTGATACAGTAGAAGCAAGCCCTTTGATAAGCCATGGGACATCTGATGCAATAGAAGGAAGCCCTTTGGTAAGCCATGTGACATCCGATGCAGTAGAAGCAAGCCCTTTGATTAGCCATGGGACTTCTGATGCAGTAGAAGGAAGCCCTTTGATAAGCCATGGGACATCTGATGCAATAGAAGCAAGCCCTTTGATACGCCATGGGACATCTGATGCAGTAGAAGGAAGCCCTTTGATTAGCCATGGGACATCTGATGCAATAGAAGCAAGCCCTTTGATAAGCCATGGGACATCCGATGCAGTAGAAGCAAGTCCTTTGATAAGCCATGGGACATCTGATGCAACAGAAGCAAGCCCTTTGATAAGCCATGGGACATCTGATACAGTAGAAGCAAGCCCGTTGATAAGCCACAGGACATCTGATGCAGTAGAAGCAAGTCCTTTGATAAGCCATGGGACATCTGATGCAGTAGAAGCAAGTCCTTTGATAAGCTATGGGACATCTGATGCAGTAGAAGGAAGCCCTTTGATAAGCCATGGGACATCTGATGCAGTAGAAGCAATTCCTTTGATACGCCATGAGACATCTGATGCAGTAGAAGCGAGCCCTTTGATAAGCCATGGGACATCTGATGCAGTAAAAGGAAGCCCTTTGATAAGCCACAGGACATCTGATGCAGTAGAAGCGAGCCCTTTGATAAGTCATGGGACATCTGATGCAGTAGAAGGAAGCGCTTTGATAAGCCATGGAACATCTGATGCAGTAGAAGCAAGCCCTTTGATAAGCTATGGGACATCAGATGCAGTAGAAGCAAGCCCTTTGATAAGCCATGGGACATCTGATGCAGTAAAAGCAAGCCCTTTGAGAAGCCATGGGACATCTGATGCAGTAGAAGGAAGCCATTTGATAAGCCATGAGACATCTGATGCAGTAGAAGGAAGCCCTTTGATAAGCCATGGGACTTCTGATGCAGTAGAAGCAAGCCCTTTGATAAGCCATGGGACATCTGATGCAGTAGAAGGAAATCCTTTGATAAGCCATGGGACATCTGATGCAGTAGAAGGAAGCCCTTTGATAAGCCATGAGACTTCTGATGTAGTAGAAGCAAACCCTTTGATAAGCCATGAGACATCTGATGCAGTAGAAGGAAGCCCTTTGATAAGCCATGGGACATCTGATGCAGTAGAAGCAAGCCCTATGATAAGCCATGGGACTTCTGATGCAGTAGAAGCAAGCCCTTTGATAAGCCATGGGACATCTGATGCAGTAGAAGTAAGCCCTTTGATAAGCCATGGGACATCTGATGCAATAGAAGCAAACCCTTTGATAAGCCATGGGACATTTGATGCAGTAAAAGCAAGCCCTTTGAGAAGCCATGGGACATCTGATGCAGCAGAAGGAAGCCCTTTGATAAGCCATGGGACATCTGATGCAGTAGAAGAAAGCCCTTTGATAAGCCATGGGACTTCTGATGTAGTAGAAGCAAACCCTTTGATAAGCCATGAGACATCTGATGCAGTAGAAGCAAGTCCTTTGATAAGCCATGAGACATCTATTGTCGTAGAAGGAAGCCCTTTGATAAGCAATGGGACATCTGATGCAGTAAAAGCAAGTCCTTTGATAAGCCATGGGACATCTGATACAGTAGAAGCAAGCCCTTTGATAAGCCATGGGACATCTGATGCAGTAGAAGCAAGTCCTTTGATAAGCCATGGGACATCTGATGCAACAGAAGCAAGCCCTTTGATAAGTCATGTGACATCTGATGTAGTAGAAGCAAGCCCTTTGATAAACCATGAGACATCTGATTTAATAGAAGCAGGCCCTTTGATAAGCCATGGAACATTTGATCCAGTGAGTGAGTTGACTTGGCAGAGTGTGCCATCAGCCAACGAGGCTGGTTTCACTGACGCATGGTTGTATAGAAGGACAGAAGTGAGAGAAAGCTCAGATCAAGATGTAAATGCATCACATCAGTCGGGTCTGCTGTCATCCCAAGGAAGTAACTCAATGGCAATGCCAGCTGTCATGAACAGGGCATGTAATATTAATCTTAATGACATGAACCATAACCAGAGCAGCTGGTCCAGCAGCTGGAATCCTCAACCATCATCCACATCAAAAAGATCAGTTGACTTTGTCTATGCCCCAAGTGCTAGTGAGAAACTAATATGGGAAGAACAGGTTGTCCAATGTCCAGTGTGTAGCGTAGAGAAAGACTCCACTAAAGAAGTAATGAGCCACATGCGAGAACATCACAGTGGTGAGACCCCATTCAGATGTTGCCATTGTATGTTCTCCTCAATGAAAATACAGACCATGGTAGATCACATCAATGGACTTCATCCAGCCAGTTTGTTTGACCTCTGCCATTTCTTTCATATATGTCAATGGCAAGCTGTTGGAAACAATGGGGCCACACCGTGCAATCCTAGAGCCTCAGGGAAGAGAGCATGTCGTCCACTGAATTCAGATGCAGAGTTTTACCATTGCTCGTTGTGTGGATTTAAGTCATTCCAGCTTCCACTGATGGTTGACCACATCCAAAAATCTCACAAGAAGTGCTCGTACTTGGAGATTGACCCATCGACTCAACAAGTTGTCTGCCCTGTATGTCTTCATCACTGGGATCATCTACAGATTGCATTGAGCCACACTTGCTCTGCATCTAGTAGAAACGTCTCATTCCCATATGGAGAAAAC
Organism: Amphiura filiformis; assembly: GCF_039555335.1. Lineage (NCBI taxonomy): Eukaryota > Metazoa > Echinodermata > Ophiuroidea > Amphilepidida > Amphiuridae > Amphiura > Amphiura filiformis. The sequence continues at coordinate 2,466,479 of NC_092643.1, forward strand.
CCAGCACAAAGCACAGTCACTACTCCCAATCATTCCAGTCTTTCCGGGCATGCATTGTCTGGGCATCATCCTTCATCAGTAGAACTAAGAATACTGCCTACCCCTCCAGCATTCCATGCAAATCCTCACCTAAGTGAGAACCAAGAAAGGGTCTACCAAGGATACCCAATGGTTAATAATTTCAATAGGTACCCCACAGAGATCCAAGAATGTAGATCTTCACAGTACCACATGGCGAATGCCCCTAGTCGACATTCCAATGAGACCCAACGTGATACTTCCATGGGATATTCTTGTGTGCCTGATCTAAATAGGAATCCCACAGAGATCCAAGAGAGCAGGTCTTTGCAGTTCCACTTGGTGAATCACCCTACTCGATATTCCAATGAGGGACAAAGCAATATGCCTGCAGGACATCCTTCAATGGCTGATCCCACCAGATACCCAAGAGAGGTCCGAGAGACCAGGCCTTCACAGTTCTCCATGCTGGATACAAGTAATCAATACTCCAATACGGGCCAAAGAAGTACATCCACAGGACATCCTTCAATGGCTGATCCCACCAGATACCCGAGAGCATTCCGAGAGTCCAGGTCTTCACAGTACTCCATGCTGGATGTGCGTAGTCAACACTCCAATGAGGGCCAAAAAAGTACATCTAGAGGGTATCCTTCTGTGGCTCATTTCAGTCCATATCCCAGTAGTAGCAGCCATCAGGGATTGCATCCATTTCATCATATGCCACCACAGTGGACAGGTAGAAGAGAGGCGCTTTCCCAACAACAATTTGGACAAGGACCAGACATTGTATCATCAAGAACTGGTGAGTTGCAACTTGATGAATGTATTCTTTAATAAATTCCAAGGGGAGTAAAAATTGGCAAATTCCTGTGTATTTTGGGGTTGGAGCTTCATTTTTGGGATCAGAACTCCAGGGGTACTTGATTTTGGATTGGGTAGATTTATGTGGCTGGAATTCCAAATGCATACCCTAAATATTGGGGGGAACAATGAAGAATCTGCATTTTACAGACAATTTTGAGAAAAAAAACACCCCATCTCTAGACCAGTTTTCAGAAAATTGTTACCTAAAGCTAAGTTATACCAAAAAGCCTGAAAATGCTTCCTCTCCCTGCCACACAGCAGGGGCATAGTGTCATTGGGGTATGGGGGATGTGCCCCAATTGATTTGAAAATTTAGAAAATCCCATAGAAAAATGGTCAAATGGCTTGTGCTACCCGATCAGTCCCTGTTCCACCCCATCGTGATCGGTGCCCCCCTCATAGGATGACTTGAGCTACGCCACTGCCTCACATTCGCGTGCCCACTTTTCCACTAAAGTACCCTCCTCCCAGAGATTCCTTTCACACAGCCAGATAACTGAGAGATCCATTTAAAGGGTCCAGATAAAAGAGGTTGGACTGTATTTAAGAATCTTTTAAGATTCTTAAATCATCGATCACGATGGTTTGAAACGGGGACTGATCGGGTGGCAAAACACTTAAGAAAGTTCTTGCAATCTCATTGGTTCTTACCTGTGTGATATGACACAATATCACACACTTTAGCGCGTACATGTGGACGCGATACACGTACGTGCTATTTGAACCAATTTGAGGTGCATTAGCGGCAACCGGACTGATCAATTCTAAGCCCTATTTATTTGATTAAAATTTGGTTTATTTATGATCAATTGAATTGAAGTGATTAAGAATGAGAATAAAAGTATTGTTTTTCGCTGCTGTCGTGCATCTTTCGTCTCATATAACATCATTATTTTCGGCGTAAAACAACGAGGCGAATTTACTTAAAATAATGATGTCACCCGTGTTATATGATACGATAGATGCACTCCAGGGGCTAAAAACAATACCTTGATTCTTTAAATCTGAACCACTAGCATTCAATTCTGTTGATTATGTTGATCCCAGTGAATTATATTTCCCCCCCTGTTTAATTTTGATGCTATTTCCCCCATTTAATTTTGATGCAGAGCAAGGTAGGAGTCCTGTTGCTGGTACCACCTCCCAGAATGCATTGCTGAATGAAACTGTTGCGCAAGAAAGATCTAGCATACACAGTGATGCACAAGAACAAAGTAGTGTGCTTAGATATGTACAAGATGAAAGTGACATTCTCAGATCAAGAGATAGCATCAGAAATGACTCTAATAGGCCTACTTCTGAAACAAGCACAAGCAGCGTAAGCGCAGATGATGGCGGCCATGTTGAAAGTGCAACTCAAGTTGAGATTGCTACTGGGCAAAAGGAAGTATTGCCAGTCATCTTAAGTGTTACATCTTTGAATACATCTTGGAGAAAAGACTTCAGTGGTGGTTGTGGATTGAGAGAAAAGTAATGTGTGATCAGAGGTGAATCTTTTAACTTTCATTTACTTTGTCACAGGCCAGTCGGGCAAGTAGCCAATCGTGCCTGGATTACCAACCCAACAGGAACATTTACTTTGCTGACAAACTGGAGTCTTGAGCATAAAAGTATCTGAATTGGAACCATATGGTAAAAATTTAACCCTTGATCACAATACAAAAATATTTCCCCCTGTACTTTTTACATGTAGTGAAGTGACCTGATTTTGCACTCCTGAGATGGTTGCTTGGCTTTTAACTCCCCTCCTCTAACAAACAACCATCTCAGAATAAGGATTGTGATCAAGAGTTACATTTTTCCAAACTGGTGTCTTATTGAGGTTGTTGGCTGGTTTTATCCTACATCACCAGTTGTGTAATGGAGGTTCTGTGATTATGTATGGAATACTATGTAAATTACATGATATAGTGTTAGCTTCCTGGCAAATACAAAAAAATGTATTTTTTAAAACATTATAAACATGTTATGGGTGTCACCCAATTGACAGCCTCATCCCCCATCTTTGCGATTTTTGTATCAGAAGAAAGTTCATATTTGTCTCAATACTCCAGTTAACTCTAATGCCCGGGATATGTTTCATTTAGATGGTGTGAACAGAAATTTGGTGAATTGGGGTAACGTAGGTACTATCCTAGGGGGCATTGTTATACACGTTTTCTCATTATGTGGTGTGATCAAGCAAAGTCAGACATTATTCATTTTTCAGTTTCTTATAGGATTGTAAATAGCATCTGAAGTCGGACATGATTCATTTTTATAGGATTGTAAACAGCATTTGCAAAGCTACATTTTGCAGAAAACCCCATTGAATTTGACAACCAGTTCAAAAGATGTGAGCAGTTAAAGAGTTTCCGAAATATTAGGAATAAAAGGAAATACCTCCTTTGTTTGGCTATAGTTCAAAATCAATATTTCCGACTTCCGACTAATTTTGCTTATCACGTCACATATTAAAACCACTGAGGCAATACAACTCAAACTTTGGAAATGTACTGATTTTATGTAGGCCTCAATGTAAGATAGAAAACGGAACATGAACAGAACACGCCCCTTTAATAACATTTCAATGTTGACTTATATGAAGGTTATAAAACAATTTTTTTAATGTTTTAAGATGAGAGCAATATGTTGCAATATTTTAATGTTTAAAAGACAGAAATGAAAATGCAGGCTATTTTAAATGTATGATTGATCATAAAAGTGTTTGTTGTTTGTGCCATAGAAGATGATGGTTTCCAAAATATCTTTCCCTGGGATATCTTTCAGCTTTGCTACTTGCAGACTAGGCTTTCAGGGTTATCATTACTTCATTTATTTTTTGTTCCAAAATATGAACATTTTAATTTTGCCAAAGCTGAGGTTGTTTTGATCTTGCAAAGCACCAATTGTTCCTGTTAGGGGGATCAATAATCATGTACTTGAGGAAAAGATCTAGGCATGTCATTGTCTCAAGTAATTAAAAAACCCAAATTCCAATTTGAAGAAAAAGCCAAGTAGTTCAAAATCAGCAAAGTGTGAACAATTACACATTCAAAAATTACCACTTTTATAATATATTAAAGGTGGGTGACCAAATTGACAGTCTCATCTTCCCCTCCCAATTAATATGCAGATACCGTAAAACCTCGTCTACAAGCATATACAGGGTGTCCCAGAATGATTTATACCGGGAAAGATGGAATTTTTTAGGCATAAAAGGCATTTCTATTGGTCATATTGTTTTGCATTTTAAGTTCTACATATATTTAGCTTTCTCAGATTTTTTAGATTTTAAAAATTAGACGTTTCTAGTAGAAGTTAGAGTGATTGCGTAAAAATGGTGAATTCCAAGTTTTGACAAAGCAACCTATTTTGTAAAATTACTAACCGTTCAGCACAAAGTTATTTGGAAAATGTTATTCAGTATATTTGTTGTGTCCTGTTCTTACTTCTACTAAATAGTCGATATCTATTGTTTATTTATGATGTTACGAAGCAATCCTTGTATGGAATAAAGGATTTGCTACGCTTGAGTGACCTTAAACTATTCTTTCTTTGGCGGCAGTTTTGAAGCCAATTATTGCGGTGTGTGAGTTTCATCATTTGAAATGCCGGCAGAGATGGATTTTTCATAAAAGAAAGTATAGAGAAGGTTCGTCCTTAGTGTCACAGCATGTATTTATGTCCACAGTATATTGGCAAACCCACAGCTACGTGACGAAGAAGATTACAATTTACTGCGGAGGATGCTTGAGGAAGTTATGTCCTCTGTAATAATGACATGTTTGGGTAAAAATTGGGGTAAAAATCACATAAAAAGTATGTTTTTCAACCTAAATATCTGATGTCATATTGAAATGTTTCACTTAATCCCATATCAAGAATTATTTAGCATCGTAAGCTCTACATCTGTGCCAAATCCGGTGTATTTCCTATAAAAGAATGTAGATTTCCTCCCATATATTGCACAGTGTGGCTGGACGATAGTGATAAAGGATCCATGTGTTATGATGCCTTTGCACTTTAAATTACACACATGCCGTTTTCGTCCATTTTCAAGTAATAGCAATGTCACGCAAAAACGAATCAAGCTATTTCCATGAAAGTCACAGAATAAGCAGGAGACATGTGTGGCATTGTATTGCACTTATTAAGGTTAGATACACGGTTGACTATATATTTTTGATATTTTGTTCAAACACGGTATAAATCATTCTGGGACACCTTGTAGAGTGCTTCTGATGAAAGCTAAATTAATCCAGGCGCCATTATGGAGTTTAAGCAAATAAATGACAGATCCAAGCATATACGAACAAGTATTATTGTAAGACCAATATTTTGTATTGACATATTTACGCTAGTTTCGTACGAACTTAGCTTTAATCAAAAACACTATATATGCTTGTAGACGAGGTTTTACGGTATGTTGATAATGGGTCACTGTGATATACAAGGTGAATTTAGAGAATAAAGGTATTGTTTTCAGCTGCTGTCATGCATCTATCATCTCATATTACACAGGCGTCATCATTATTTTATGTAGAACAACAAGAGTTGTTTTACACCAAAAAAAATGGTATCGCCCGTGTTATATGAGACGATAGATGCACAACAGCGGCTAAAAACAATACCTCTATTGAAATTTTTTTGTAATGTACCTCCGATTGGTTCAAATAGTGAGTATTACTTTGATGTGCACACACCACACTGTATTATATTGTGTCATTGAGGGATCTGGAATGAGCATTTTGAGCGTTTCGACAGTGTTTTTTGTGGGACATGAGAGCATATCAGACATATCGAATTGCATTCTGAATACGAAGAATGTCATTTTTGAAATTCACGATATAATACAAATTTTATGACAAATTATTAAAATTTGATATTTTTCACATTTTGATATATAACAGTCCTCGAAGTAAATTTTATAAATCTAATGATATATTCTTAAAGTGTATGTAGTTGGGAGGAAAAGCCGACGATCAATTGAAAATTTTGACCTTTCATATTGAAGATATGGATTTTTTCCCCAAAAGACCTAATTTTTCTGGTGTTTTAGGAAATAAATCCATATCTTCAATACAAAAGGTCAACATTTTCAATTGATCGTCGTCTTTTCATCCCACCCACATACACTGTAAGTATAAATCATCAGATTTATAAAGTTTACTTTGAGTACTGGTAAATATCAAAAATATCAATTTTTAATCATTTGTCATAAATTGTGTAAACATTGGGAATTTCAAAAAATCAAAATTATTTTGATATCAGATCTTCGTATTCAGAATGCAATTCGATATGTCTGATGTGATCCACTGTCCAAACGTTCATACCCCATCCCTTAACACATCTAAGAACCAATAAGATTGCTCTAAAGTGTTTCAGACTCTCTTATAAGGGTTCTATTTTAACAATTTTCCTTCTATTGCAATTTACCATTGTACTTCTTGCCAACTCAATAATGTCAATTATAATTAATGTCGGAGAGGTCAAAGATGGTCAAATTAAACTTGGTTGAAAAAGTATTATGCTTCATATCAGTAGAAAAGAGCTAAATACATGTTTTGTATTGTTTGTAGTACTTTGTAGTATTAGCAAATTGTGTAGTATTATTATATGTAGTGCAAATGCAGCTTAAATTTAACCGTCCACCAAAAATAGGCTGAAATGCAGAGATGCCAAATATAGGCTCCCTATTTTTGTAAACATTTTTGTCCATTTTAACACCAACATTTGGCAACCTCCCTATTTCTGACAAGTTGCATGTAATTTTGAAAACCTCTCTATTTTCTGTTTGAATCCTCCCTATTTTCTGCATGTTAATGTTGGCATCTCTGGAAATGTCAGCATTTTCATTTTTTTGAGATATTTGACAGGCAAAATAAGGTTTACTTTGATATATTTCATGTCACTGTAGTTTGCTTGCAAGGTTGTAAAAATCAGAAAAATAATTATTAAATTCTTTGCTTTCTGGTGTTTTATGAGAGTTTCAGTGGACTATATCTCAAAACAAGGTCTACCAACATTACAGCCTTTTATGGTGGATTACAGGATTACAGTAACATAAGGTCAGCATTATGTAAAAGCCCATTCAGTGATCCTAGCGAAACTGTAAACGAGTAAACTTGTGTATCAATTGTCTAAAAGGGAAGGATAAGTCATTAAAATTGTTGTGAGGTATTTTTTGAAATGAAAAATTTGAAAAAAAAACCCAGCAGTATTGACAAAGTTGAAGCCTCATTCAAATACATCTAGCTAATTTCTCCACTTAAAAGGGCATTTCGTGATCCACAGCCTCATCTCCCCACTTGAGATTCTTATACCACTGGATACCTCTGGCTACATAATGTTTATGTACCAAATATTTCTTGCAGATTAATTTGTTTAGCAAAAATATCACCAAATTTGAATTTCCTTCAACAGTTGCCTATGGAGCAGTGTAATACACATAATCATCCATAACTCGCAAACACAAAATCGGAATCAAATTTGAGAATAAGCTTTTTTCGTGGATATCTACTGAAAAATGTCATAAAAGAGGATTCTAGGATCACCAAAGTAGAGAAATTACAGATTCATGTAAAATGTCTTATTTTGTCTTTAATATACGACTTTTGGCTTAACCAATAGTAGGCTTTGTGAGCACATCTTTGACACAGACAAAGGTGCCAAATTCTGAATTTTGATGATTTTGATCCTCCAGATGAGCAAATCACTGAGTAGGCCTATAATGGTAGTGAGTGGGCACCACAGAATTAGAGAAGAACCACCAACCAACATAAATTAGTGGTATTAAGTTTCCCTCGGAATGCACTTGTTATCATGCAAGCGTGACATGGATGATGGGCGCATTTGAGAGACTCACTTGATGCGACCTGCACGCTGCGTGTACCAAGACGCTTCAGATGAGACACAGAATTGTTTTGGTTTGTCTCTGTGCACCGTTGGCAAGGACCTGAATACCCTCAATATTCTCCCCATAGCTGACGGCGTGATTATATGTGTGGTATAGGGAGTCCCTGTTCTCCTTCTCTAATTCTGTGGTGGGGTGGGCCCTCCCCAGGTAAGGAGCCAAATCATTGGCAAATATGTTTGCTAAGTTGCATTTTCACTACATTGAAAATTGATTGAAAATATAGAAGATCAGTATTTAAGTGTGCTTTCTTTGACATTGTAGACTGTATTTTCATGTATATAGTTCCTGTTAAACATATTTACACATATTTAACTATTTAATATTGGCCTACCTAACTATGTATCATTGTAACCACAGTATACTATTTTTATTGTCATGATTGTCAAGAAGTGAGATTTTAGAGTAATTTAGCAACAAAATATTTGTATCATTTGTAGCTTTTTATCATCCTGAATCTCAGTAGTAACAATATTTTGGGCAAAGTTTGTCTCTCAAATATTATGCAAATAATGAAGAAAGGATGTGGCCTCTATGTCAGTTTGCCAGAGCTTCATATCGTCAAAAAGTTTACAAAATAACTTTGTGCTATGTTTTTGTTTGTTTTTTTTAAAAGTAAAATAAGCTATGCAAAATGTTGGAAATTTTTGGAATAATTGTGACCTGTTTACTTGGCATAACAGTTCGGGGTGCTGTGACTCCTCTGAATTCGAAACCTGGTCTGTGAAATCACATACCCGGGTCTGTGATTTCACTGACATACTTTCTTGACTTGTTTCAATTTTGGCAGCAATTGTTACATTAGATAGTTAATGAGCTTTTTTGCTTCAAATTCCTCTGTGCAAATTAAAATTGTGCAAGTTTTTTAAGCAGCAAAATGACGCAACAAAGCAGAAATATCCAAAAAACTTGCAGCATATGATATTATGTTCAGTTGTAGCACATATGAAGTGTTTAAACTACAACAATATAAACAACAGCATGTAAGCACCTTGAAACAAAACTAGCTAAAAATGCAGTAAGAGGTTAGCAAGAGTATTTCAATTCACATGAATTCAGAAGAGTCTTTGAATTCACAGCACCCTCAAACTGATATGTTCAAAATGATAAATGCTATAATAAGTCAAAACAAAAAGTTCTTTGCTCCCCCCCCCCCCTATTTTGGAAAATATTGAAAATTTTAGCAATTTCAGAAATGTTTTCAAAACAGTTTCTTCACATGTGTTAAAAACATGCATGAAGATAGTACCAAAATACTTAAAATCACACCTATTCAAGCCTATTATTAAGCTAATTACGCAGGTTTTGGCTTTCTTTAAAAGGTATTCGAAAATGAACCAAACCGACCGACCCTGTTTTACCTGTTTTATACAGGGATGTGGAAGCTAGACAAGCAAATAATAAATGTACACATAATGGTTATAATGGGTACAAGAGACTGATTTGCAAAATCACTTAACAGGTCTGTGCTCCAGCATTAGACATCATGATTTCTGTAAGAAAAAATGAAGTCATAACTATCTGGAACTAACTCAGCATACTGTGTAAAATGTGCCTACTTTTGTGCCAAAGTAATTATTAAATAAATAAGTATCTACCTCTTTTAAACTAATTTTTAAGATCAAAATGCATTATCCATTTAAAAACAGACTCTTTTTGTTAAGTTTGTAAATAAAATAAATTTACTTTTGCACTCTTGTAAAAATAGTGGATTTTACAATGTATGTTAACTTTTTTGTGTGTCACATGTAAAAATAGTGGATTTTACAATGTATGTTAACTTTTTTGTGTGTCACAGAATATCAATAGTTTTAGGGATCACCTTGTAATTAGTATTCTAAGTAATCACTTGGTGGGTATGCTCCCCCGGAATTGGGAGATGATGGGTCTTTGTGAGCTGACGCCATACCGATCAAAGGGGCTTTCTGGTTGAAAATCGCCTGACAAAATGTAGAAATGTGCATGAAATTAGCAATGTTGGGGTCTTTCAGATCTGAAACTATCAAAATGGTTCAAAAATGGGTCTTTCTAGGAGCATACCAATATGGTATTTGTGTTAAGTGCCCCCCCCCCTCCGGTATCTACCCACCATATTATTTAATATTGATTGTAAACAAGAGAGTAAAATATCAAAAGAAGACATGGTTATCAGAAGATGCGACCTGCAGGCTGGAATATATGTCAATAGCTAGAAATAAAACAATTGGCAGAAGAAAAGGTTAGAATAGCTCTATAAAGTGGTTTTCCAAGTTAAGTGTTGGATGCGAGCCGTTAGACCAATAGGCCTATAAAATAAATGCTGTGTCAGACAAAAGTCTTTAAACATGGCAAAAGTTCCAAGTCAGCAAAAACATCTTTATCCAGCGATGTGAGGTCTTCATCAGTGCTCGGGCCCCAGTATTACAAAATAGGAATACTTGGAGACTCATTTCTGATTAGAAAACATTAGCACAAACGTGTTTTTCTAACCCGAGCAGACGAGCCACTTCTGTGGTTGATGATGTTGTATACTGCAGAGCTGCCAGATGGTAGAGGCATTCCAAGTAATAGGCGTACGACGCTCAAGCCGCGCGTGGTGACACGACAGGCACAGATGGAATACGCAACTGGTGACGCAAACACTGACGCACAGTCCATGATGTTGTACAATCTGGGTGCAGAAGATGAACATAACTGGAGTCGGATGATTATGATGACTAAATTTCAGTACAAACCTGGTAGAGCTTGACTGGAGTCATAGCGAATAATATTTAAAAGTTAGAAGACAAGGTTGCTACGTCGGCAGGCATAGTAGGTAATGAAAGTGGTTTTCCAAGTTAAGTGTTAGATGCGAGCCGTTAGACCAATAGGCCTATAAAATATATGCTGTGTCAGACAAAAGTCTTTAAACATGGCAAAGGTTCCAAGTCAGCAAAAACATCTAAATCCAGCGATGCTGAGGTCTTCATCAGTGCTCGTAAACAAACACTTTACTTAGAAAACCACTTTTATTACCTACTATGCGTGCCGATGTAGCAAACTTGTCTTCTAAATAGAATAGCTCTAGCCTTGGTAAACGAGCCCCCTGTACTGCATTTGATTTAATGTGTCACAGATACTATCTCTCAGAGACCACAAATGAAAAATGGGCTATTCCATTCAAAATCCACACTACTCCTGTGAAATGAATTTCAAATGGATTGAACACATTAGCAGCTCTATTTTTCAGGTTGAATCATTCTCAGAGGGTGTATAAAATTCAAATGGAGCTGTCTATTGTGCTCATTCCATTTAAAATTCCTACTCCCCTGTGGAAGTTATTTCCACAATCTTCCACAGGGATAGTCTGGATTTTAAATGGAATAGCCCAATACAGCAAACAAAATTGTGATATGCAGTTCAGGTCAAAAACCAGTCAATATATCGCCAATGTTGACATCTTTATGCAGTCAAGAGCTTTGATTTCAAAATCTGCTATGTGATCAATGAATAATGTATGTCTTGTTACTGACTGACTGAAAACTATGTGGATCAAGGTTCTAGCCATCATAAAAATATGAAAAGTATCATACATGATGATACATTTTGTTGTAATTTTTGGAGAAGGGCTGGTTCTTTACCAGAGTGAGGGTATGAGCTTCCTCTGTCTCTCTAGCTCAGTTTCTCTCTATGCTGTCATCCTTGTGTACATGGATGATAAATTTGTTGCAATTATTGGAGAAGGGCTGGTTCTTTACCAGAGTGAGGGTATGAGCTTCCTCTGCCTCCCTAGCTCAGTTTCTCTGTTTGCTGTCATCCTTGTGTACATGGATGATAAATTTGTTGCAATTATTGGAGAAGGGCTGGTTCTTTACCAGAGTGAGAGTGTGAGCTTCCTCTGCCTCCCTAGCTCAGTTTCTCTCTATGCTGTCATCCTTGTGTACATGGATGATAAATTTGTTGCAATTATTGGAGAGGGGCTGGTTCTTTACCAGAGTGAGGGTATGAGCTTCCTCTGCCTCCCTAGCTCAGTTTCTCTCTTTTCTGTTATCCTGGTGTACATGGATGATACATTTGTTGCAATTATTGGAGAGGGGCTGGTTCTTTACCAGAGTGAGGGTATGAGCTTCCTCTGCCTCCCTAGCTCAGTTTCTCTCTATGCTATCACCCATGTGTATATGGATGATAAATTTGTTGGAATTATTGGAGAGGGGCTGGTTCTTTACCAGAGTGAGAGTGTGAGCTTCCTCTGCCTCCCTAGCTCAGTTTCTCTCTATGATGTCATCCTTGTGTACATGGATGATAAATTTGTTGGAATTATTGGAGAGGGCTGGTTCTTTACCAAAGTGAGGGTATGAGCTTCCTCTGCCTCCCTAGCTCAGTTTCTCTCTATGCTATCACCCATGTGTATATGGATGATAAATTTGTTGGAATTATTGGAGAGGGGCTGGTTCTTTACCAGAGTGAGAGTGTGAGCTTCCTCTGCCTCCCTAGCTCAGTTTCTCTCTATGATGTCATCCTTGTGTACATGGATGATGAATTTGTTGGAATTATTGGAGAGGGGCTGGTTCTTTACCAGAGTGAGAGTGTGAGCTTCCTCTGCCTCCCTAGCTCAGTTTCTCTCTATGATGTCATCCTTGTGTACATGGATGATAAATTTGTTGGAATTATTGGAGAGGGGCTGGTTCTTTACCAAAGTGAGGGTATGAGCTTCCTCTGCCTCCCTAGCTCAGTTTCTCTCTATGCTATCACCCATGTGTATATGGATGATAAATTTGTTGGAATTATTGGAGAGGGGCTGGTTCTTTACCAGAGTGAGAGTGTGAGCTTCCTCTGCCTCCCTAGCTCAGTTTCTCTCTATGATGTCATCCTTGTGTACATGGATGATGAATTTGTTGGAATTATTGGAGAGGGGCTGGTTCTTTACCAGAGTGAGGATATGAGCTTCCTCTGCCTCCCTAGCTCAGTTTCTCTCTTTTCTGTTATCCTGGTGTACATGGATGATACATTTGTTGCAATTATTGGAGAGGGGCTGGTTCTTTACCAGAGTGAGGGTATGAGCTTCCTCTGCCTCCCTAGCTCAGTTTCTCTCTATGCTATCACCCATGTGTATATGGATGATAAATTTGTTGGAATTATTGGAGAGGGGCTGGTTCTTTACCAGAGTGAGAGTGTGAGCTTCCTCTGCCTCCCTAGCTCAGTTTCTCTCTATGATGTCATCCTTGTGTACATGGATGATGAATTTGTTGGAATTATTGGAGAAGGGCTGGTTCTTTACCAGAGTGAGGATATGAGCTTCCTCTGCCTCCCTAGCTCAGTTTCTCTCTTTTCTGTTATCCTGGTGTACATGGATGATACATTTGTTGCAATTATTGGAGAGGGGCTGGTTCTTTACCAGAGTGAGGGTATGAGCTTCCTCTGCCTCCCTAGCTCAGTTTCTCTCTATGCTATCACCCATGTGTATATGGATGATAAATTTGTTGGAATTATTGGAGAGGGGCTGGTTCTTTACCAGAGTGAGAGTGTGAGCTTCCTCTGCCTCTCTAGCTCAGTTTCTCTCTATGATGTCATCCTTGTGTACATGGATGATAAATTTGTTGGAATTATTGGAGAGGGGCTGGTTCTTTACCAGAGTGAGAGTGTGAGCTTCCTCTGCCTCCCTAGCTCAGTTTCTCTCTATGATGTCATCCTTGTGTACATGGATGATGAATTTGTTGGAATTATTGGAGAAGGGCTGGTTCTTTACCAGAGTGAGGATATGAGCTTCCTCTGCCGCCCTAGCTCAGTTTCTCTCTTTTCTGTTATCCTGGTGTACATGGATGATAAATTTGTTGCAATTATTGGACAGGGGCTGGTTCTTTACCAGTGTGAGGGTATGAGCTCCCTCTGCCTCCCTAGCTCAGTTTCACTCTTTTCTGTCATCCTTGTGTACATGGATGATAAATTTGTTGCAATTATTGGAGAGGGGCTGGTTCTTTACCAGAGTGAGGGTATGAGCTTCCTTTGCCTCCCTAGCTCAGTTTCTCTCTTTTCTGTCATCCTTGTGTACATGGATGATAAATTTGTTGCAATTATTGGAGAAGGGCTGGTTCTTTACCAGAGAGAGGGTGTGAGCTTCCTCTTTCTTTGTTGTTGTATTTTCTGCCACTTTCTTCTAGCTAATATTTTATGTCTTTCCTTTAACAACCCAGTTTGCACGGATAGGTATGCCAATTTATTTGACTTGTATAGTTGTATGTCATCGCTCCATCCTTGGGTTGTCGAGGATACTAGGCTGTCATCCCATACCAGGGTTAGAAGAACCTGATTCTGGGAAAGATCAAGATTAACCAAAATCATTCTGGTGTACACAGATAAGCTGTCTGAAGGTGACTGTGTATCCCGCACAGACAACACCCTACTTCTTTGTGTTGTCAGGTAAAAGCTGGTGTAGTTGCAAACTAGTGTTGTGACTATCTCTCTTGTCTATACTGTTGTTTATTATTCATTGGGAACACACTTTCTGAACATCTTCTATAGGGACTATAGACCTGGATGAGCAAGAAACCAGATTGATTACATCATGGTCAGGAAGAGGTGGAGAGCATCACTCCAAAATGTTGAGACACGGCAGGACGCTGACTATGGTAGTGACCACCAGCTACTTGTATTAGTTGTAACCAAAGTGAAATTGAAACTGAAAGCAAAGAAAGACAATTCACCACCTACCAGGTATGATGTTGATAACATCCCAACCCAATACTTGGTAGAGGTGAAGAACAAGTTTGACAACTTACTGAAAGAGGGGCAGACTCCAAATGAATTGTGGGAAAAAATGAAATAAGCAGTCCAGAGTACGGCAAATCAGTACATTCCCAGTAAGAAATGAAAACAACCATGGATCTCTCCTCTCTGCAGACCTAGCTGATGGCAGAAAGAGAGCAAAGGCAACTGCAGAAAAGGATGAATGCGCATGAAGAGGTCTCCAAAAGTGTTACGGATGACGAGAGACACTACAATACATCAAAGGGAAGTGTGAGGAAATGGAAAGATGTAAGGGTGGCTCAAAAATAGATTTTGGTATTGCCAAATAACTTACTAGGAAGTGGACCCCCAGGATGGATGTTATAAATTATGAGAATAATGGTAACACTAACCGAAAGTGAGGGCATGAAGCAATGGGTTTGGTATAGATCCCAGCTGTTGGAGGTACAAGATAACAAGGTGTATGTCCAGTGTGAAACAAGTGAGGAAGAGCCTCCACCCATGAGATATGTAGTCAAGCTTGCTACGACGCAAATAAAAATGCTAAGTTACCTAGCATTGATAATGTAGTATCTGTGTTGTGGAAGGCAACTGGGAAAGAAAGGTTAGACATAATTTTGCATTTATGTTGTATCTCGAAAAGAAGGAATGGCCAAGAGACTGGTACAGAGCAGTACATATTCCACTGCCAAAGAAGGGTAATTTGAAACAGTGTGCCAATCATTGACCATCAGCCTGATTTACCATGCAAGTAAAGTGCTTAGGGACCCCTGAACTTGCAGAAAATTTAAAACAGGGGGTCCCAACTCTATTTTGGTGGGTCTGGGACCCCAAAAAGCAACCTAGCGCTACCCCTGTGCAGAAGACCATTATCTAGAGCATGAAGAACAAACTGGAGCAAGAGATATATGATGAGCTGGCAGGATTTTGTGAAGGAAGGAGGACTAGGGACCAAGCTGTCAACATCAGAAATGTTATTGAGAAATACAGAGCATAGACCTTTTGTTTACATGTGCTTCATTGATTACAGTAAAGCTTTTGACTGTGTTAGCCATCCTCAGATTTGGGAAACTGAAGAAGATGGGTTTCCCAAGCCATCTTGTGAACCTGATCAGCCAATTGTTTGAAGACTAAGAATCTGCAGTCTGACCAAGTAGTAGGGATACAGATTGGTTCAAGATCGGAAGAGGCTCACGGCAGGCTGTTTACTATCACCAAACCTGTTTAACATCAACTCTGCAGACATAATGAGAACAATTTTGAAGGGTTGAAATGGAGTTTAGCGGTACAAAGATTGCAACCTATGGTATGCTGATGATAACAACTTTAATTTGTGGCAGTAGAGAAGAGCTGATTGATCTGTTGAAATGCATCAAAGAGACCAATGAAGAAAAAGGCCTTTAGCTAAAGGCCTTAAGCTACAGTAAAGCTATTCGCTGTAGAAGTGACGTAATAAATCGGATTAACTACCATAGCAATAGATGGATACAATTCATCAGGTTGCACTCATCACATGCATATGTCTGCCATCATAGATTGAATACAATACTGCTCTTTTCAAAGATACAATACCGCTCTTTTCAAAGATACCTATCGTACAGGTGTGAGTGATCAGCATGATATGGTTCAATGCATAGGTACCGTGTGAACGTTGTAGTGCGAGCGATATAGTCAAAAATTGTATTCATCTATTGCCATGGTAGTTAATATGATTATTACGTCACTTCTTCAGCGAATTGACTGTGTTGGCCATCCTCAGATTTGGGAAACTATGAAGACTGTCACCATATCTGCAAGTGACATGGATCATAGCCAAGATAGTTGCAAGTGATCAGAAATGGCATTAGTGGGCTATCATTTTCTTCGGAACGGGGGTCTCAAATTTACAAAAGTTGGCGTCAATAAAATTGTAACCCCCTATTTCAGCAAAAAATTGTATGACCGACCTACCACCGATACACCCAAACAGGCTAAAATTGTATTGAAATCAGTCTTTTTGAATAAAATAAACACACTATCTGTGGTCATCTCGTGACTCCCTACATTTTGGTCATCCAAACATTTTATGACCCCCTATTTTTCTTTCCAAAAATTTATGACCCCCAGTATATTTGGGACCCCCCCCCCCTTCCAAAGAAAATGATAACCCCCTTATGTTGTTCCAGGTTGTAGGGACAGTGGGCCTCCTTTTCATTCATGAAGATTGTTTGATTATTTTTAAATTTTCCCTCCCTTTTCGATTTCCCCAATTTGTGACCTGCTTGGCCAACCATATGTTTTTAGTGCCCTTTTCCAGTCTTTTTTTCTCATTTGGCTCTCCATAGTTTGTTTGCTGTTGGGTCACTCCATATCAAATCAAGGAGGCGCCCCACCTGACCCCCTCAGATTTGCTTTATATTTTAGTCATATGTTGTACCTGTAAAAATATTAACAACCTGCAAATTTGAGGTCTGTAGCTCTTCTGGATTTTCTGTGGCAGCCATTTAAAGTTGGAGTAGGGGGTCTAAATTTGGACCCAAAAGTTGCCCTTTAAATAAATTTCATCTTTGGGCGTTTGTGCCTTCTTTATAAAAAAGAAAGAGAGGTCTGAAACTTTGCATACACACTAACTGCATGCCCAATTTGTCAAAAAATAAAAATTAAAAAATTCTGTAATTACGCGTTGTGTCACGGGCTCATTAAATATGCAAGAAAAAAATGTAATGTTTTGTAAACTGGCAAGTTTAGCCCCCCTAAATTCACATTTTTTGTCAGATTAATTATTTTTTGTTGTCACTGATGATAAATACAATGCATACCCAAAAATTGGGGTCACAACTCATTTACATTTGAACAGCGCCCTCACGAAGATGGAATTTATTGCACATTCAACATTTTCAGTTGCCCAAAGTCGATGTGGTCCACCTTCAAAGTTTATAAAACATCACTTTTGTATAACTACAAGTCTTAAATTACAACTTTGCTAAGTCCCAGTAATTGTATAGGTTGACTTCATATAAAATGACAAGCCCAAAGTTAACCATTTTCTTATGATTGCATGTAGTGCAAAAGGGTGCAAATGTGCGAATTCGGAAGGTTGAAAGTCAAATTGACCCCAATATTGAAAATAAAATGGAAATAAAAGTAAATAGGGCCAATAACTATGCATCTAGTCATTTATTTTCAATATTGTGGCCATTTTGACTTTTAAACCTTCCGAATTCGCACATTTGCAGTACATGCAATCATAAGAAAGCGGTCAACTTTAGGCTTGTCGTTTATATGAAGTCAATCTATAAAATTAATGGGATTGAGCAAAGTTGCAATTTAAGACTAGTAGTCATATAAAAGTGATGTTTTATAAATTTTGAAGGTTGACCACATCGACTTTGGGCCCCATGAAAATGTTGACTTTGCAATAAATTTCATCTTCGTGAGGGCGCTGCTCGAAATGTAAATGAGTTGTGACCCCAATTTTTGGGGTATGCATTGTATTTATCCTATAAATAGCATCGGGGACAACAAAAAATAATTAATCTGACAAAAAATGTGAATTTAGGGGGGCTACACTTGCCAGCTTACAAAACATCTTCGTGAGGGCGCTGCACTCCAACTTTAAATGGCTACCATAGAAAATCTGTATATATTGAAAACGAAATGGAAATACAAGTAAATAGGGCCAATAACTACTCATCTAATCATTTATTTTTAATATTGTGGCCAATTTGACTTTCAAGCCTTCCGAATTACACATTTGCACTACATGCAATCATAAGAAAATGGTCAACTTTGGGCTTGTCATTTTATATGAAGTCAACCTATACAATTACTGGGACTTAGCAAAGTTGTAATTTAAGACTAGTAGTTATATAAAAGTGATGTTTTATAAATTTTGAAGGTGGACCACATCGACTTGGGCCCCCTGAAAATGTTGAATTTGCAATAAATTTCATCTTCGTGAGGGCGCTGTTCGAAATGTAAATGAGTTGTGACCCCAATTTTTTGGGTATGCATTGTATTTATCCTATATATAGCATCGGTGAAAACAAAAAATAATTAATCTGACAAAAAATGTGAATTTAGGGGGGCTAACTTGCCAGTTTACAAAACATTACATTTTTTCTTGCATATTTAATGACCCCGTGAAACAACGCGCAATTACAGAATTTTTTTATTTTTTATTTTTTGACAAATTGGGCATGCAGTTAGTGTGTATGCAAAGTTTCAGACCTCTCTTTCTTTTTATAAAGAAGGCACAGACTCCCAAAGATGAAATTTATTTAAGGGGTAACTTTTGGGTCCAACTTTAGACCTCCCTACTCCAACTTTAAATGCCTGCCACAGAAAATCCGTAAGAGCTACAGACCTCAAATTTGCAGGTTTTAATATTTTTACAGGTACAACATATGACTAAAATATAAAGCAAATCTGAGGGGGTCAGGTGGGCGCCTCCTTGATTTGATATGGAGTGACCCTGTTATGGTTTTTCACACCTGTCCTAACCATAGATCATCTAAATGTCCTAACCCACTCAAGCCTTCACTGTTATTTAGATTTCTTTTATTATCTGCTGCTTAATCAATGTTTGAGTCAATGCAGCTTTTTATCAGGGATATAAAGGGATAGGCATCGTAGCTATTACGTAACACACCGAATGATGTAGTTTAACTCTAGACAATAGGCGCCATATTGCAGGAGGGTTAGAGTTCATAGAGGAAACGTTAAAGGTTAGTAGATTAGGTCACCCAGGCACATCACTAATGTGTTTCACGAGTTGTAATACCGACAGGTAAAAACATTGATTTTGTAAAATTCTCCCGATTTTTAAAATTACTAAATAAGGTTAGTACTTCAAACCATTCTTTGATGAATCTATGCAATATGACGGTAATTTTGAAACATCTAAGAATCAATCTTAAACATCTTCATGATATTCATTTTTTTACAGCATGGTCAAAGCATGCTCTTGCGCTATCCACAGACTATCCGGTGGAAACTTCAAAGCAACGATCATGCGTTAATATTTACAAAATGGCGAATGATGTAGTTTAAGTCGAACAATAGCGTGACCGGCGTGACGTAGTTTTTGGCATTGTTCCTATATGCACTTTCACCCTCCTGTTTTTATCCCATGCTTTTTATGATTAGAGCTGGTCTCTACTATATTGAGAGCAGGTCTCTAATAATTCTATTCCTTAAAAAAGAAAAGTTGTCTTTTTTAAACGTCTGGTTTTTTAAACTTTGTTATGTTTTGTGTTATTCCCCCATTAGGTGTTGTGTCATATTTTCCCTGTTTTAAACAAAATTTTATCCATTGCTATTGTGACACTGTTGTATCCTTTTGGATCCATCCATTGGTTCCCTGCTGGTCAGTTGGAACAGATTTTCCCTGTTTTTATATATCAAGTTTTTGCTACAAATTTTCACAGGACATTTTAGTTTCCAATGATTTTGCTACAAATTTTCACAGGACATTTTAGTTTCCAATGTAGGCCTATGTCATGTGAAAAACAGAATTTAAATGTTGAGCCTCAATTTCTTAATATTCTACTTGTAATAATGGCTTTAATTTTGTTTTGCTTTTCATACTGTAGGAAGCCTGAGTTGCCAGTATTTGTTGAGCACCAGTCCATGGTCTTCTGCCTGAGTTTTACTGACAGTATCCAGTGAGCACCAGCCCATGGTCTTCATCCCGAGTTGTGTTATCGGTATTCGGTGGGCACCAGCCCATGGTCTTCAGCCCGAGTCTTCAGCCCGAGTATTCAGCGAGCACCAGCCCACCATGTTCTTCAGTCTGAGTTGCGCTGCTAGTATTCAGTGAGCACCAGCCCATGTTCTTCGAGGTGTGCTGACAGTACTCTGTGGCACCAACATTATGTTCCTCAGGTTGAAGCAAGTAGCAGATTGAAAATGCAAGAAGCAGGTAACCAAGGTAGGTAGAATGTTGAGGTCTGTTTGTAATTTTTGGCCCCCACATATATGGGGCTTAAGTTATCATCCAAATGGTTGCCTGCCTGCTTGTTTGCTCTTACTTTGTATGGGTGTCCGAGCAGAAGCAAATTTATTAATCCACTGTGCAGCTCCAACGCAATAACCGATCCATGGTGATAGGATATGGTGGTCTGATGTGCTTATAGTTTTGTATAATGTTATTTGTATATTTATGAATATTAATGAGCTTATTTGCATATTTTGCCTATATTTTCATTAATCCACTCTTCAGCTTAAATGCAATAACCAATCAACTTGGTATTGTGAAAGTATATGGTGGCCTGATGTGCTGTATAGTTTTGCATTATGTTATTTGCATATTTATGTCAGGGGCTGTGTTAAATTTCCAAACAGCTTGCCAAAAATTGCTTGCCCCCCCCCCCTTGCACATGCCAAATTTTTGGGATCCCAATTTGCAAACCTTAAATGGTCTATATACTTGTTGCGAGTGCAGCGAGCAGGAAAATGTACATATTTAAGCGTTTCCGTACGATTTTCCTAAGCCTATTTAAGGCATTTTATTTAAAAGGCGCCCCAAGAATGTGTGGCAAAAATCACTTGCCCCCCTCCGCTTGCCAAAAATTGACCCCCCTTCGGCTCACCAAAAATCCCCCGCCCGTAATTTTACCCTCCCCAGGGTTCATAATTATTGCACAGACCCTGAATATTAATGAACTAATTTGCATATTACATATTTTTGTATTTACAAACCTTTGTTATTACTCACCTTTGTGTGGGGGCCACATTAATTCTAGTTGTTTTTGTGTTCATGAGGACACTTGCCAGTCAAAATTATTTCTTTATGGATGTCT
The DNA here is from genome assembly GCF_039555335.1 of Amphiura filiformis. Classification (NCBI taxonomy): domain Eukaryota; kingdom Metazoa; phylum Echinodermata; class Ophiuroidea; order Amphilepidida; family Amphiuridae; genus Amphiura; species Amphiura filiformis. Next base: position 2,487,743 of record NC_092643.1, read on the forward strand.
GTATAGTTTGATCAGCTCATAATCAGAGGGTAAGGGTTTTACTACTATGTCAAAACTTGAGAAGACCCACCTTAAGAGTGATATAGTTGGCCTGTCTGGTTTATATTGTGCATGTTAAATGAAGTAGACAAAGTAGGCCTATAGGACTTAAATTATTAATTTGGGACACTTCTGGCGAGATGTTACAAGACAATTCTCTTGACATTAATCCGCTGCTTACGAGTGGATCAAACTATAAATTGGCATTGTGATATTTCACAAAAATTGCACCCTCAATTTTGGTCAGAGTCCAATTTTTAACATGTTTGCATTCAGAATACGAAGATTGTCTTTCTGGTATCAAATAAATTTGATTTTTTGAAATTGGAGATATAATACAAATTTTATGGAAAATTATTAACAATTGATATTTTTGACATTTAACAGTCCTCAAAATAAAATTTATAAGGAGGATAATTTGAAATTTGAAAATTTTGACTTTTCGTCTTAAAGATATAAAGACTAAAAAAATCAGGTCTTTGGGGGTGAAAATGTATAAATTATCTTCAATACGAAAGGCTTTTCCTCCCAGCTACATACACTTAAAGCACATGTCATTGGATTTATAAATTTTACTTAGAGTACTGTTTAAATATGAAAAATACAATTTTTTAAAAATAATTTGCCATAAAATGTGTATTATATCGCCAATTTAAAAAGTCAAAATTATTTGATATCAGAAGGACATTCCCCGTATTCAGAATGCAATTCGATATGTCTGATGAGCTCTCATAGCTTCTCATTCTCATGTCCCACAAAAAAATACTATGCAAACGTTGTTATCTGATCCCTTAAGGGTCAGACTTGTGCAACAATGTTATTATGTGCCAATTATTTTTTCAGATCTGTTTTCAAATGTAGAAGAAAGAGCAAAATATGGCATCAAAAGAAATCTGTAGTATACCATTAATGAGATCAAAGCGAGAGAACAAGCCAGCATTGTGCAGAAAACTAATTAGCAAACTGTAGCAGTCAGAGAGGAATTCTTTTTCCATGGTCTATGGAAAAATGTAGCATTAGTAGAAACAGTGGATAGTATACTTAATAATGAGATTAAAGAGAGAGGACAAACCATAGCCATCATAACGCATGAAACCAAGGAGCAGCTAATTATAAATATAGACAATAAATTAGAAAACATGGCATCAGTACATGAAAAAACAGTGGATAATATAACCATTAATGAGATCCAAGAGAGAGCAGAAGCCATCATGACACAGGAAATCAAGGAGCAGCTACTTATAAATGTAGACAATATAGTGGAAAACATGGCATCAGTAGAAACAGCAGATAGTATAGCCATTAATGATATCAAAAAGAGAGAACAAGCCAGCTTGACCCATGAAACAACAGAGCAGCTACTTACAGATGTATATGATGACGTAGAAAACATGGCATCAGAACATGTAGAAACAGTAGAATGTATAGCTGTCAATGAGATCATAGAGAGAAAACAAGCCAGCATGACAAAGGAAACTCAAGAAGACAAAGCCATACATGTAGATCCAGTAGATACTATACTTATTAATGAGATCCAAGAGAGATCCAGCATGATGCAGGGAACCAATGAACAGCTACTTTCAGATGAAGACGATAAAGGGGAAAACATGGCATCAGTACATGTAGAAACAGTAGATAGTATAACCATTAATGAGACCAAGGAGAGAAGACAAGCCGGCACAACACAGGAAACCAATGAACAACTACTTTCAGATGAAGACGATAAAGGGGAAAACAAGGCATCAGTACATGTAGAAACAGTAGATAGTATAACCATTAATGAGACCAAGGAGAGAAGACAAGCCGGCACAACACAGGAAACCAATGAACAACTACTTTCAGATGAAGACGATAAAGGGAAAACAAGGCATCAGTACATGTAGAAACAGTAGATAGTATAACCATTAATGAGACCAAGGAGAGAAGACAAGCCGGCACAACACAGGAAACCAATGAACAACTACTTTCAGATGAAGACGATAAAGGGGAAAACAAGGCATCAGTACATGTAGAAGCAATAGAGAGTATATCTATTTTTGAGAACAAAGAGAAAGAACAAGCCAGCATAACACAGCAAACCAGGGAGAAGCTACTTATAAATGCAGATGATAAAGTAGAAAACATGGCATCAGAACATGTAGAAACAGTAGAAAGTATAGCTATTAATGAGATCAAAAAGAGAAAACAAGCCAGCATGACACGTGAAACTAATGAAGACAAAGCCATCTGTGTAGAAACAGTAGATAGTATTACTATAAATGAGATCAAAGAAAGAGAACAAGCCAGAATGACACAGGAAACAAAAGAGCAGCTATTCGACGAGAAAGTAGAAAACATGGCATCAGAACATGTAGAAACAGTAGATTGTATACAAAGAGAACAAACCAGCATAACACAGGAAACCAAGGAGCAGCTACTTATAAATATAGCCGATAGTGTGGAAAGCAAGGCAACAGTCCATGTAGACACAGTAGATAGCATACCTATTAATGAGATCCAAGAGAGAGGTCAAGGCAGCATGACACCGGAAACTAACGGAGACAAAGCCATACATGTAGATAAAAGCGGCAAGAACAAGGGCAAGGAATGTGGTCCAAGTGGCCAGTATGCTTCCCAGATCAATGCTAACACTAAAGAAGACCAACTACCAGCAAGTAAAGGTTTATTAGATGATGAAGTAAAAGGATATGTGTACAGATTGGAATTAAGATTGGAAACTGAAGAGGAAAGTCGAGTATCAAGTAAAGGGACATATTGTTGTCAATTATGTGATTTCAAGAGTACAAAGTCCACAGATGTTGTAAACCACATATGCAGCAAGCATTGGGGAACTTGGTCATCCATATCCAAGTTCTTTACATTCCAATGTGGAGAAATAGAGCAGAAGATGAACTTGAAACGAGATGCTAGAAGTCAGCTTTTCAAATGTCCCTACTGTGCTCAAACATCAACTCAGAAAATTAACATGAAATGCCATGTTAGAGCTCATACCGGCGAGCTTCCTTATCAGTGTAGTATGTGCGGTTGCAAAGAAAAACGGCAGGACAGAATAGCTAAGCATATATGGAAGATGCATGGAGCTGCAGCCATCAACCAGTGTATGTACAAAGAGCAAGATAAATCGGTTGTAATGCAGACTACTGAATCTGATGTGGATGAAACTTCCATTCGGGATGGAACGCTGCCCATAGATTCAAATCAAGTATCAACAGAAGGACCCAGTGTAGATGATGGTGATGCATTCAATAGTCAACCTGAGAATATAAACAATGGTGATCCGAGTAAGTCAAATAATGACACTGACATTGACAAAGGAGCCATGGGTGACAGATTGAAAGATGAAGCAGGAAACCAAGGGTTGTTTAATTGTCAATCATGTGATTTCAAGAATGCAAAGTCCACAGATGTTGTAATGCATATACACAGCCAGCATTGGGGGACTAGCTCATCTGTATCCAAGCTCTTTACGTTCCAATGTGGAGAAATAGAGCAGAAGATGAACTTAAGTCGAGATGCTACAAATGGGCTCTTCAAGTGTCCCTACTGCTCTAAAACATCAAGCCAGAAAATACACATGAAATTGCATATTAGAGGTCATACTGGTGAGCTTCCATATCAGTGTAGTATGTGCAGTTGCAAGAAAAAAAAGCAGGAGATAATAGCTCAACATATATGGAAGATGCATGGTGCTGCTGCCATCAACCAGTGTATGTACAAAGAGCAAGATAAATCGGTTGTAATGCAGACTACTGAATCTGATATGAATGAAACTTCCACTCAGGATGGCTTGAGTCTGCCTGAAGATACAAAACAAGTATCAACTGAAGGACCAGCAGTTGATGATGGTGATGCATTCAACAATCAACCTATTCCAGACAAAATAAACAATGGTGATCCGAGTAAGTCAAACAATCACGCTGACATTGACAAAGGAGCCATGGGTGACAGATTGGAAGTTGAAGCAGGAAATCAAGGGATGCATTGTTGTCAATTATGTGATTTCAAGAGTGCAAAGTCCACAGATGTTGTAAAGCATATACGCAGCCAGCATTGGGGGACCAGCTCATCTGTATCCAAGCTCTTTACGTTCCGATGTGGAGGAATAGAGCAGAAACGAGATGCTAGAAGTTGGATCTTCAAGTGTCCCTTCTGCTCAAAAGTCTCATATCTAAAACACAACATAGAAGTCCATATTAGAGCCAGTCATACTAGTGAGCTTCCATATCAGTGTAATGTGTGTGGTTGTAAGACAACATGGCAGCATATAATAGCTCAACATATATGGAAGATGCATGGTGCTGCTGCCATCAACCAGTGTATGTACAAAGAGCAAGATAAATCGGTTGTAATGCAGACTAATGAATCTGATATGAATGAAACTTCCACTCAGGATGGCTTGACTCTGCCTGAAGATACAAATCAAGTATCAACTGAAGGACCTGGTTTAGAAGTAGATGATGGTGATGCATTCAACAATCAACCTCCTCTAGACAAAATAAACAGTGGTGATCCAAGTAAGTCAAACAATGACATTGACAAAGAAGCCATGGGTGACAGATTGGAAGCAGGAAATCAAGGGATGTATATCTGCCAAGTGTGTGGTTTCAAGAATGCAAAGTCCACAGATGTTGTGATGCATATACACAGCCAGCATTGGGGAACTAGCTCAGCCGCCATGTCCAAGCTCTTTACATTCCAATGTGGAGAAATAGAACAGAAGATGAACTTGAAACGGGATGCTAGAAGTCGGCTCTTCAAGTGTCCCTACTGCGGTCATACGTTAAGTAGGGAAATTAAAATGAAATGCCATGTTAGAACTCATACTGGAGAGCTTCCATATCAGTGTAGTATGTGTGATTGCAAGAAAAACCGGCCAGATATAATAGCTCAGCATATATGGAAGATGCATGGTGCTGCTGCCATCAACCAGTGTATGTACAAAGAGCAAGATAAATTGGTTGTAATGCAGACTACTGAATCTGATATGAATGAAACTTCCACTCAGGATGGCTTGAGTCTGCCTGAAGATGAAAATCAAGTATCAACTGAAGGACCTGGTTTAGATGATGGTGATGCATTCAACAGTCAACCTACTCCAGACAAAATAAACAATGGTGCTCCAAGTAAGTCAAACAATGATGCTGACATTGACAAAGGAGCCATGGGTGACAGATTGAAAGATGAAGCAGGAAACCAAGGGATGTATAGTTGTCAATTATGTGATTTCAAGAGTGCAGAGTCCACAGATGTTGTAATGCATATACGCAGCCAGCATTGGGGAACTAGCTCATCCGTATCCAAGCTCTTTACATTTGAATGTGGAGGAATGGAACAGAAGTTGAACTTGAAACAAGATGCTAGAAGTCGGCTGTTCATGTGTCCCTACTGCTCGATAACAATGAAAAGCAGACATCATCTGAAAATCCATATCAGGATTCACACTGGTGAACTCCCATACAAGTGTAGATTGTGCAGCAGAGGTACAAATCAACCGAACCAAATGGCAATTCACATCTGGAAGATGCACTTAGTAGATGCTATCAACAAGTGTTTCTACAAGGAGAGTGATGTAGCAACTCAAATGCTAAAAAGTAAGAACAATTTGAATGAAATGACAACAAAAGATGCTACTCCTAATGATGAAAGCTCCGGAGGATTTAAGGATCAAATTCATCCAAGTTTGACAGAGGAAAGTTGTGATGTCTTGTCTGCTGCAAGTAATAATGATGAGAGAAATGTAGACATGCAGATGAAAGTCATAATGACAAAGAAACAAGAATGTGAGAAAGAATTGCAAGACCAGCAAATAGTTAGCTTGAATCCCTCCAAGGAGAAGTCACATCTACTTGAACAGAAGACAAGAAACTGCAGAAGGGATGAGTATGATTTCACAGATACCGAAAGTGATGATGCAGACTCTGAAGTGGTGGTCAACATCAACAAAGCATCAGTTGCAAACAAGAAGAAAGAATCAAAAAGCATGAGACCACAGACTAGCTGGGTTCAATTAGGGTCTGAAAGAAACACTTTGCCGACAGATGCAAACAGTAAGAATTTGTCAGATATGAAGATCAAAAACTGCAAAAATGGAAGAAGGGATGAGTATGATTTCACAAATACTGAAGGTGACGAATCAGACCCTGACCACAAAGAAGTATTAGTCAAAGTCAATAAAGCATCACGTGCAGACAAGAAAGAATCAGAAAGCATGAAGCTGCAGAGAAGCTGGGTTCAATGTGATTTGTGTTCAAAATGGAGGAAACTCCCTGCTGATTTCAATGTTGGTGAAGTTACCGAAGAGGATGATTGGTTCTGCAAAATGAATCCAGACAGATCTCACAATGATTGTGAAATTCCAGAAGAGCCATATGACAAAAATGAGATAGCGATTTATTCAGACGGTGGAGAAAAAGCAGGAGGTTGTGTCACCAGAGTAAAATGTGGAAGAGAAAAGATGTTTCACCAAAAACATGGTGAGAAAAATTGCGATGCTAAACAAACAGCATTAATTAAGTTGCGTAAGAACCAATCTGTGGAAAGAATAGAAGAAAAGGACAATGATCATGCTTTTAGTTCACCTGCAAAAACCAGAAAGTTACGAATTCAAAGACTAGGCTGGTGTTTCAGTTGTCATGGATTAACCACTGGTGGATTATGTAATGGAGATTGTATGAAAGTGAAAAAGAAAAGGACTCAAGCTGAGGGGACTGCTAGTAGTGGTGACTTTGTTGAAATGAAAATGGGAAAAATACAGAATAATACAAGAGGACATAAGAAAAGTACTCGAACTGACGAGAGCAGTACTGGTGGAGACTTTGTTGCTGTGAAAAAGCAGAGAACTCGGAGTGAGACTAGACAAAGTGTTATGATGAGAGATTCTCTAGAGATTGACATGAGAAAGTCTAACAGTGGTGTAGACAATGCTAAGAGAAAAACTCAAAATGCAGATGCTGATATTGTTGGAGACAAACATCAAGTGAAAAAGCAAAAAAGTCAGCATAAAATTAGGCAAAGTATCACAAAGGAAGATTCTTCAGAAGTTGAGAAGAGAAAGACTATCAATGCAAATACTAGTGCAGTAGAAGCAAGCCATTTGATAAGCCATGGGACATCTGATGCGGTAGAAGCAAGCCCTTTGATAAGCCATGGGACATCCGATGCAGCAGATGCAAGCCCTTTGATAAGCCATGGGACTTCTGATGCAGTAGAAGCAAGCCCTTTGATAAGCCTTGAGACTTCTGATGCAGTAGAAGCAATCCCTTTGATAAGCCATGGAACATCTGATGCAGTAGAAGCAAGCCATTTGATCAGCCATGGGACATCTAATGCAGTAGAAGCAAGCCCTTTGATAAGCCATGGGACATCTGATGCAGTAGAAGCAAGCCCTATAATAAGCCATAGGACATCTGATGCAGTAGAAGCAAGCCCTCTGATAAGCCATGGGACATCTGATGTAGTAGACGCAAGACCTTTGATAAGCCATGGGACATTTGGTGCAGTTGAAGCAAGCCCTTTGATAAGCCATGGGGCATCTGATGTAGTAGAAGCAAGACCTTTGATAAGCCATGGGACTTCTGATATAGTAGACGCAAGCCTTTTGATAAACCATGGGACATCTGATGGAGTAGAAGCAAGCCTTTTGATAAGCAATGAGACATCTGATGCAGTAGAAGCAAGCCCTTTGATAAGCCATGGGACATCTGATGCAGCAGAAGTAAGCCCTTTGATAAGCCATGGGACATATGATGCAGTAGAAGCAAGCCCTTTGATAAGCCATGGGACATCTGATGCAGTAGGAGCAAGCCCTTTGATAAGCCATGGTACATCTTGTGCAATAAAAGCAAGCCCTTTGATAAGCCATAGGACATATGATGCAGTAAAAGCAAGCCCTTTGATAAGCCGCAGGACATCCGATGCAAAAGTGGCAATGCTAGAAAAGCTGAATGATGAAATTAAGGGGAATGAAAACATGACATCAGAAATAGTTCCAGATGTCATTAAATCTTCAAAACTGTCTGTTGAAAATGAAACTTTCATACATAGTTTACATCTAGATGTTAGAAAGGTTACACCTTTGACAAGCTACAAGACTTCAGATGCTACAGAAAGCAGCCAGCAGGAGATAACAGGAACGTTGGATGAGACATGTGATGATGATGATGATGTCTTACACAGAGATTCTGAAGACACTGATGATGAGTACTTCAAGAATGAAATGCAAGCAGTTGCAGACATTGTGATGAAGAAATCAGGTGCAGGTATGCAACTAACCAATGTAGATATTACTTGCAATCATGTCAAGATAGAGCCAAGAAGTCCCACAGAATGTAATGCTTCCATGGATTCCTCCATACCTGGTTTAAAAGATGGTGTCCACCAAAGAGAAGAGAATAAAGTTCATAAGGACTGTGCCAGTGGTGTAAAAGAAACCAATTTGCAACAAATTGAAAAGATGTCATTAGCTAAAAATAATGAAGGAGAACTTATTAATGGCCTGGTTGATACTAGAACAAACCTTAATGACTCTGGAGGTCCGGTTGATAATAGAATGGATATGAACAATTCTGAAGATAGATTAAATATGCCTGATGTTGATAGTGGTGTATCATTCAAGATTGAAACAAATGAAGAGCTTGGCCAACTCTGCCTGGTAAAAGATTCAAATGTGATGACATATACCGATTCCTTCAAGAATGGAATGCAGGTAGTTACTGACAGTAAGAAGAACTCGGATACATGTATGCAAGTAGCTGATGTAGAGAGCACTTGTAATCATGTCAAGGCAGAACCAAGGATTCCCAAAGAATGTGGTGCTTCCATGTATTCCTCCATAGCTGGTTTAAAAGATAGTATCCAACAAAGCTACAAAGCAGGTATATTAAGTACTAATACCATTATTAGAGAAAGTGAAGCAAGTAGCAATGACTGTACCGCTATTAGAGATAAGGAAGCATGTAGCAATGACTGTACTAATGTGGAAGAGTCTGAAGACAGGCATACACCAGAAAGTACTGACAGAATGGGTCGGATTTCACATGGACAATCTAGTAGTGCAGTTGAAGAACCAAGTGGAACTTCAGGACTGCCCAATATGACGAACCTGGTCCCAGTTCCAAAATCAAACTTATATCAAAGTCTGGAACAGCCATCACTTCAGCAAGTGGTGAAAGATAAGCAAGACACTGTAATGATTTGCTCTGCTAATGGGTCCAGTGGTGAAGGGCTGCCTAACAACATGATTCAAAATTCACCTATGAGTGAGTTGACTAGGCAGAGTGTGCCACCAGCCAACGAAGCTTGTTTCACTGACGCATGGTTGTATAGAAGAACAGAAGTGAGAAAAAGCTCAGATCAAGATGTAAATGCATCGCATCAGTCGGGTCTGCTGTCTTCCAAAGGAAATAACTCTCAACCATCGTCCACATCAAAAAGATCAGTTGACTTTGTTTATGCACCAAGTGCTGGTGAGAAACTAATATGGGAAGAACAGATTATTCAATGTCCAGTGTGTAGCGTAGAGAAAGACACCACTAAAGAAGTGATGAGCCACATGCGAGAACATCACAGCGGTGAGACCCCATTCAGATGCTGTCATTGTATGTTCTCCTCGATGAACATACAGACCATGGTAGATCACATTAATCGACTTCATCCGGCCAGTTTGTTTGACCTCTGCCATTTCTTTCATATATGTCAATGGCAAGCTGTTGGAAGCAATGGGGCTACACCGTGCAATCCAAGAGCATCTGTGAAGAGGGCATGTCGTCCACTAAATTCAGATGCAGAGTTTTACCATTGCTCGTCGTGTGGATTTAAGTCATTCCAGCTTCCCATGATGGTTGACCACATCCAAAGATCTCACAAGAAGTGCTCGTACTTGGAAGTGTGGAGGAATCTCAGGAATCGAAAGCAGGTCCTAGTAGAAACATATCATTCCCATATGGAGAAAGTGTAGAGGAATCTCGGGAACAGAGGGCAGGTCATAGTAGAAACATAAGTGATGGTGGATTCAACTCAGTTTGGAACTCAGCACAAAACACAGTCACTACTCCCAATCATTCCAGTCTTTCTAGTCATGCATTGTCTGGGCAGGAAGCATTCCATGGTATACAGTATTCCAGGAAATATCAATCATCTGTAGATCTAAGAATACTGCCTACCTCTCCAGAGTACCAAGCAAACCCTTCCCCATGTGAGAACCGAGAAAGGGTCTTCCCAGGATACCGTATGGTTTACAATCAGGATAGATACCCCAGTGAGATCCAAGAGAGTAGGTTTTCACAGTATCTCCCTTCTCAATATTCCAATGAGAGCCAAAGCCATATGCCCACGGGACATCCTTCAGTGGCTGATCCCACCAGATACGCAAGAGAGGTCCGAGAGACCAGGCCTTCACAGTTCTCCATGCTGGATACAAGTAATCAATACTCCAATACGGATCAAAGAAGTACATCCACAGGACATCCTTCAGTGGCTGATCCCACCAGATACCCAAGAGAGGTCAGAGAGACCAGGCCTTCACAGTTCTCCATGCTGGATACAAGTAATCAACACTCCAATACGGGCCAAAGAAGTACATCCACAGGACATCCTTCAGTGGCTGATCCCACCAGATACCCAAGAGAGGTCAAAGAGACCAGGCCTTCACAGTTCTCCATGCTGGATACAAGTAATCAACACTCCAATAAGGGCCAAAGAAGTACATCCACAGGAAATTCTTCAGTGGCTGATCCCACCAGATACCCGAGAGCGGTCCAAGAAAGCAGGTCTTCACGATACTCCATGCTGGATGCACATTGTCAACATGCCAATGAGGGCCAAAGAAGTACATCTAGAGGGTATCCTCCTGTGGCTCGTTTCAGTCCATATCCCAGTGGTAGAGACCATCAGGGATTGCATTCATTTCATCATGTGCAACCACAATGGACAGGTAGAAGAGAGGCACTTTCCCAACAACAATGTGGACAAGGACCAGACATTGTATCATCAAGAACTGGTGAGTTCCAACTTGATTTTAGACTTGTTACTCATTATTTGATTTTGGATTTGGTAGAGTTGTACAGCTGGAATTCCAAACACATACCCAAAATATTTTGGGGAAAAAAACAATGAAGAATCTGCATTTTTCCAGACAATTTTGAGAAAAACAACACCCTATCTCTGAACCAGTCAGCTGAAGTTACACCAAAAAGCCTAACAATGCTTCCTCTCCCTGCCACACAGCAGGGGCGTAGCATCATTGGGACATGGGGGGCACGTTCCCCCAATCGATTTGAAAATTTAGAAAATTCCATAGTAAAATTGTCGAAAAATGGTTTGTGCTCCCTGTTCAATCCCTGCATGTGCCCCCCCATCATGGTCAGTGCCCCCATAGGATGGCTAGCGCTACGCCACTGTCACACAGGATTCCCCAGGATTCCTAACACACAACCAGATAACAGAGAGATCTATATAAAAAAAGGTTCGGATAAAAGTAGTTGGACTGTATTTAAAAATCTGAACCAATAGCATTCAATTCTGTTGATTTAATTCCAATGAATTCTATTTTTCCCCTCTGTTTAATTTCGATGCAGAACAAAGTCGGAGTCCGGTCGCTAGTACCACCTCCCAGAATGCATTGTTGAATGAGACTTGCGCACAAGAACAATACAGTGTACAAAGTGATGCACAAGAACAAAGTGGTGTGCCCAGATATGCACAAGAAGAAAGTGACATTCTAAGACCTGGAGATAGTATCAGAAATGACTCTAATAGGCCTGCTTCTGAACCAAATGCAAGCAGCGTAAGCACAGATGATGGCAGCCATGTTGAAAGTGCAGCTCATGTTGAGATGGCTACTGGGCAGAAGGAAGTATTACCAATCATCTTAAGTGTTACATCTTTGAATACATCTTGGAGAAAAGACTTCAGCGGTGGATGTGGATTGAGAGAAAAGTAATGTGTGATCAGGAGTGTAGTTTTTAACTTATTTTGTCACTAACCAGTTGGGCAGGTAGCCAATGACTGGATAACCAGTGCAACAGGAACATTATTTTCTTGCCTGACAAACTGAAGTCTTAAGCATAAACATTCATCTGTATGGGTAACCATATGGTCCATTAGGAACATTACTTGCCTAACAAACTGGAGAATTTAGCATAAAGGTATCTGTATCAGTAACCATATAACAAACATTTAACCCTTGATCACAATACAACAATAGTTACCCCTGTAATTTTCACAAGTTGTCACTACACATACAGCTTTGTCAGTGGAATGACCTTATCTTGCACTTCTGAAGTGTTAGTTAATGATCAGTATATAGAACTTGTAGTGCCCTCCATCATTATGGTTAGTTGACCCTGATGGAAGAATTTTGAGAGCTCAACAACCAACCAGAGAAGATTTATAAGCAGTCTCATGATACTGCTGAAACATCCAGGTACTTGAGAACCAGTCTAGTATAATCACAGAGTTTCACACAATTGCTCACTGTTGATTCCCGTTCCAAAGACGCGATTTTCAAACACTCAAAATATGTCCAAAACCTGGGTCGATAAGCGTTTTGAGATGATCCCTGAAAAGAACATCGGTACCCTGTTCAAATGAGCTCTTTTTTGTTACAATCGACCCACATTTGAATGAGGAATAAAAGTCTGAAAGTACAAGAAATCGCTATACTAAAAGTAAAACATTCAATTTAATGGACACAGCTGCCAGCAGCTGTACGCGATGCGACCGATTTTGTATGTCGCGTATTTCAAAGTACAACGCGAACGCACGACCATGGATACAATAATGAAAATACTAACCAATCATGAGAGAGTTGGCAAGGTTTGATTCACTTCGGCGTTACGCACACGCGGGCGTTCATCGCACAGTGTATGCAGAGAATCACCACGCTGTTGACAGCTGTGTCCATTCAATCGAAATTTCTAGTAGACTGGTTCTCAAGTACCCGGATGTTTCACTAGTATCATGGGATCGCCTATAAATCTTCTCTGACAACCAACCATCTCTGAATAAGGATGCTACATGCATGTTACGAAAAGTCTATAAACATTTTTTTGTATTGTGATCAAGAGTTAAATTTGTCTAAACTGGAGTCTTATTGATCAAATCATATTGCCATCAACCAGTCATTGGTTGTTGGCTGGTGTTATACTACATCACCAATTGTGTAATGGAGTTTCTGTGATAATGTATGGAATAACATAAATGTATTTTACATGATATAGTGTTAGCTTCCCAGCATGCACAAAAATGTTTCTAAAACATTATAAACATGTTATGGGGGTGACCCGATAAACAGTCTCATCCCGCATTTTTCTTCATCAAAACTGAGATTTTGGTATAAGAAGGAAGCTCATATTTTTCTCATTACCCTAATAAACTTAAAGCCATATTATAACATTTTCAAACAAAATAGATTAGCATTTCTTTGCCATAAAATGTTAGCTTTTACTGTCAGATATATCCCCTTTTATTTTTGAGCCAAACAACTACGGCAAAGCAAAGAAAATTGGAATTTACTACCAGCGCACATGTCGCCAATATGTACCACTCCTTCGGTCATGTTGTGGTACGACCCTTCACCGTCCCGCATGCCGTGTACATACTGTGTGTTATGAACATCGTGTATGCGTTCGACTAATAATTCCATCGTAATAATAAAGCGCCCGGTTCCGGCGTTTTATTCAAAATCTCGGATTTTGACAAAACTACAACACCTAGAGTCTTGATTTTTGCAGGGTATATTGGTTTAATAAAGTACAATTTAATCGTGTAAAAAAGGAATTTTAAAAATTCAGTGAGGCGTCTTCCTCAGCAAAGTTATAATATGACTTTAAGATGGTGTTAACAGAAATGTGGTAATTTGTGGTTACCACAACTGAAAGTATGTACCATCCTATGGGGCATTGTTATACATGTTTGTACTTTTGTATATTAAACCCGCTAGAGCAATACAACTCAAAATTTTGAAACTTACTGATTTTATGTAGGCCTCAATGTAAGATAGAAAACAGAACATAAATAAAAATTCCTTTAAAAAAGGAATGGGGCGCCCAATGTGAGCTTGGACGTGACCATGGTGACGGTGAATTCCATGGTGTGTAGATTTGGTATTATACTGATTTTTCTAGGGAAGAGTAGAAGATGATCAAATGCAAGAGAAATGTGTTTGATTGGGGAAGGTGTATGACAGGACCGTTTTGGATGAAATAAATGGGATTGAAGCTTTACGTGTCAATTTGCGATTATGTGGGGTGGGGATTTCTGTTTTGGGACCTATTGTAGTGAGGAGATTGCTTTGGATATTGAATATTGTTGAATTTCGTTATGCAGGGGTATATGATGAATAGTGCTTGGACGTGATATGGTGAATTCCATGGTGTGTAGATTTGGTATTATAATGATTTTTCTAGGGAAGAGTAGGAAATGATCAAATGCAAGAGAAATGTGTTTGATTGGGGAAGATGTATGACAGGACCGTTTTGGATGAAAAAAATGGGAATGAAGCTTTAAATGTCAATTTGCGATTATGTGGGGTGGGGAAAAATTCTGTTTTGGGACCTATTATAGTGAGGATATTGCTTTGGATATTGTTGAATTTCGTTATGCAGGGGTATATGATGAATAGTATAGAAGACACAAATAAGTAAGCTCCCCTGGCAAAATATGGGGGGGGGGGGTTATCCCCCCCCCGGGATCTACGCCTATGTTGACCAATAGAAAACGTTAAGTTTATATAAATGTATAACGTCTGTGATACATATACATCATCTACTTGCTAATACACTGAAAATCAAATAGAGATGAAGGATAAAGAGGAAGAGTCTTTCAAAATGACACAGTTCACGAATCAGGTGTATAGTCATTTGTTGTAACTTTCCATTTTCATATCTAACCTACTCTGCACTAAATCTTACAATAATACGTGATTTGAGGCATAATGATACCTACATCCTGACTCTGACATATAGGCCTATAACTCCCCAGCAAACAAACTTTCCAAGTCAATTATACCATGCAAATAATAACATTTGGCCTACTAGAGCTCTAATTAAGATAACATCTAATTAAGCAAACATTACTGGGTAGCATCAAGGTTTAAGAACTGTTCCCATGATAGATAAGCATGTTGTGGATCCTAGTGTATGGTCAAAGTATATGCCGTGTTGTTTCCATACAGTTTGCCACCCAATTGTGCCACCATATTACAACTCTGGCAATAACCGCTATATAGATTTGTTTATGGTAATTGGCAATCAAAGGCCATTGATCTTATGGTCAAATGTCATCGTCTATCGGGTTTTAAGACAAACGGTGGTCAGGTTGAAGGCATACAAAGGTCGCGGATTATTTGGTGTTTTTACAAATCCATTAATTTTGTCTTTTAAACAAAGAATATCGCACACCATTTTATCCTGTGCATAACAGAAAACAATAATAAAATAAAATCCAAACATATTGTGGTTTTATTTCTGAGCAAGGGCATAATTTTAGCAAAACAATTGCGAGTAAATCTAGTAAGAGTGAAATTAGAAGCTTCTCACAAACACATGCCTATATTGTGGGACGCCTCCGTAGAGGGCGCCCCAAAAAAATCAGACCATGCCCTTTAATAACATTTAAATGTTGACTTATGTACATGTAAAGGTCATAAAACAACTTTTAAAATGTTTTAATGTTTTGTAGCAAGTTTTCAAAATGTTTTTGTATGTTATTAAAATGTTTTATACCCTTTAGGTAATCAAACATTTAAACATAAAACGTTTTGTGTGTGCTGGTTGTCCATGGGAAGTTGTAAGATAAGAACCCACATTATTTACTTATATGTAGCAATATTTTTATGTCTAAAAGGGGAGAAATGAAAATGAAGACTATTTTAAAAGTATTTTAAATGTAGGCTAAATCTAAAAAGTGTTTGTTCTTTGTACTATTCATAGAAGATCATGGCTTCAAAAATATCTTTCAGCTTTGCTACTTACCGGGCTTGCAGGGTTATCATTACTTCATTTGTGTTTTGTTCCAAAAATGGGAACATTTTAATTTTGCCAAAGTTAGGTTGTTGTGGTTTAGCAAAGCACCAATTGTCCCTTATATGTGGATCGGTAGTCACTTACTTGAGGAAAAAATCTAGGCATGACGTCTGTAGTTCTCAAAAAATAAAAATTGCAATTGTAAGAAAAAGTGAAGTAATTCAAAATCTGTTAAGTGTGAGCAATTACACATTCAAAAATTACCACTATTGCAGTTTATTAAAGGTGGGTGACCATATTGACAGCTTTAGCTCCCCTCCCCATTAATATGTAGATTTACAGATGTGATAGGCTACCTCATATATTTCTTGTACTTCCAGTGAAAATTTAGGCCTGAAATGTGTTTTATTTAGGTGGTAAGGTGATATGAGGTAAAGCATGGTAGAGAATAAATGTATTGTTTTTAGCCGCTGCCGTGCATCTATCATCTCATATAACACAGACGACATCATTATTTTAATTAGAACAACAAGGCGAAGCAGGGTTGTTTGGCATCTAAACAACCAATAAGATTGCTCTAAGTCCAAAGTGTTGAAGAATATCCTAACCCTAACCGCCTAAGGGCTTTTTGGCGACGGGAAGGGAAAGAAGGAAAGAATAAAGAGAGAAAAGAAAGAAAGAAGTTGTTTGCTCTGGGTGGGATTCGAACCCGAGACCCCTCGCATGCCAAGCACTCGGTCGGCGACACTTTGCCACGGGTCTTGGGCTTCGCTGGCCAGCGAAACCGTGCCTATATATCACTTAGGGCGATTGCGTCATCATACTACATGGGATGCACGCACGAACAGCGCATATATCAAGTAGTATTTTGTAGTATACAGGAGGGTTAGGGTTAAGGAAGTCTATACTGAGTTTCGATAGTGGTAACCTAACCCTAACCGCCTAAGGGCTTTTTGGCGATGGGAAGGGAAGAAAGGAAAGAATAAAGAGAGAAAAAAAAGAAAGAAGTTGTTTGCTCTGGGTGGGATTCGAACCCGAGACCCCTCGCATGCCAAGCACTCGGTCGGCGACACTTTGCCACAGGTCTTGGGCTTCGCTGGCCAGCGAAACCGTGCCTATATATCACTTAGGGCGATTGCGTCATCATACCACATGGGATGCACGCACGAACAGCGCATATATCAAGTAGTATTTTGTAGTATACAGGAGGGTTAGGGTTAAGGGGTCTATTTTAGCAATATTTCCTTTTATTGCAATTTTACTATCACACTTCCTGCCAACTCAATAATGTCAATTATAATTAATGTCAGTGAGATCAAAGGAGGTCAAATCATACTGTGTTGAAAAAGTATTTATACTTCATATTAGTAGAAAATAGCTATATTTATATACTTCATTAATATATTTTTGTTCATTGATTGGTTAAAAGTGGATCACATGACTAAGAATAGTTCTACCATCAGTACTCCTATCCGTAAATAGTACCTCTAACCCGTAAATAGTATTTGCAATGTCCCGGATGAGCCGTAAATAGTACTTTTGACCATGCCTTCCGCGTGCATGCATTTGATGCGTCGGAACAGTTCACGCACACAAAACTGCCATAGCATGATTTCGCGCTGCTGTAATAGGTTATCCCAATTTTAGCCTATTCGATTTTTTTGAAGGGCAAAATATAGGTAGTGCTTAAATTGGTCGTGCTGTTCACTCAGGATAGAAGCTGGAGAGTCAAAACATCAAATAATTTTCTTTTAACCAATCAATGAACAAAGAACATATTAATGAAGTATATAAAACAAATATATACTGACTTTATTCAAAGTTCTGGTTAAAACTATGGTCCCTCGTACTATTGACCTCACCTCGGGCCCATAGTTTTAACCAGAACCTCTCATGGCAGTATATATTTGTATAATAATTATGATTTGTATTGTTTGTAATATTTTGTAGTATTAGCAAATTGTGTAGTATTATTGTATGTAGTGAAAATGCAGCTTAAATTTAACCGTACATGGGCTGAAATGTCAGCATTTTCACTTTTTTGGAAAATAAGTGTTACATTGATATAGTTTATGCCTTTGTTGTTTGTTTGCAAGGTAGTAAAAATCAGTCAAATAATTGTGAAATCCTTTGCTGTTTGAGAGATTCAAATGACCACATCTCAAAACAAGGTCTACCAACATTACATCCCATTTATGTTGGATGGTGACAACTCCTACAGCATTATGTTAAAGGCCCATTCAGTGATCCTAGCGACACCGTAAAAAATTAAAATTGTGTATAAATTGTCTAACAGTGAAGGATAAGTTATTAAAATTGTCACAAGGTATTTTTGAAATGAAAAATTTGGCAAAGAACTAGGAAAACGCCAGTATTGACAAAGTTTAAGCCTCGTTCAATACATGTAGCAAGTAGAGAAGTAGAGAAATTACATCTTATATCAGCTTTTGGCTTAACACTAGCAGGCTATGTTAGCATAACTATCACACAGACAAAGCTGCCAAAATGTGAATTTTGATGATTTCTATCCTCCAGATAAGCAAATCATTGTATGGGCCTTTAATGTTAGTGAGTGGGCACCTATATCTTTCCCTGCCTAGGTAAGGAGCCAAATTATTGGCAAGTATGTTTGCTAAATTGCATTTTCACTATACATTTTGATTGAAATAGATGATGATCAGTATTTAAGTGTGCTTTGACATTGTAGACTGTATTTTCATGTATATATTTTCTGTTAAACATGTTTTTACATATATTCAACTATTTAAAGCCTTAATGTACGACTTCCTTCAAATTTTAAACTTTTTTTATGCTCAAAATGCTGAATTAATACTAGTAATAATTGTCGGGAAGGGTTTCTGTCCTTTTTGAGCTGATATAAAAAGGTAAAGTAAAAGAATCTGTACTGCTAATTTTGGCGGTTTAACATTCAGTTCTATACATAAAGGACATAAAGTCATAATTATGAATTATGACTTTATGACTAAATTGGGACATGTGTAAACATTCCAAATATGCCAACAAATCAGGTTTGAAAAAAATTAGCTGATTTCATATTATAAGATCGTACATTATGACTTTAATGTATGCCTACCTAACTACAGCCTGTCTCAAAAAAAATTGTGCAAGTAAAAAGCGCCCTCTGTGGCAATTAGAAAATACTTTTGTGACATTATGCTTATATCAACGTCAAGGGCGCAGTCTTAGCTCTCAAATGCCGTTTGTTCTGTTCAATTTACTTGTGCAATCTCGAGATATATTTATTTAACAACGAAAGGGTAAAATCACAATTGTGCCACTTTTACTAGGGAAGAGAGCTGTACATGTAAAATCAATGATAGCTCTAATGCACTCACTCTCCCTTTGGGGCTCGTGCATTAGACGCATTATTCGCATCAACATCAGCGCGCGTGCATTATTTTGTCTAATTTCTCTCCCAACAAGTAATATAAGCGTATAAGGTCCGTATGCACGAAAGAGTTATAAAGTTAGACCTGATCTAAGTGGAATTTAGTACCATGAGAAAGGACATTTTCCTTTACATTTGCTTAAGTTATTTTGTATTATTTTTGAGCGTTGCATTAAAACCTTTAGAATTTGCTAGCTACTCTAGGAAGGAAGGAAGAGTAAAGGACCATTCCTGGTGGAACTTAATTCCAGTTAGACCTATACATTTAGACCCTCTCTAACTCGTTTATGCATACGGACCTCAGTGTGCAATATTTGTTTGTCTTTTAACATGTCTTGAGTGACTAAGAGTACAGTATTTACCATGATAAAATCATTGGCGTGCACATGTATTTAATTTTACAGCAGAATGTGAAATATTTATTTATCCTTTCTGTGGAAAAAGAGAATCATGATACCCGCAGCATGATAAAATAGTAAAAACAGTAAAAACAGTAAAAAAAATTGTATTGTGTAATTGGTGCATTCTTTTGATTTTACGAAGGAACTGCTGATTTACATGCAAAGCTCTCTTCCCTATTAAAAGTGGCACAATTGTGATTTTACCCTTTCGTCGTTAACTATAGCATATCTCGAGATTAAAACAAGCAAATTGAACAGAATAAACGGTGTTTGAGAGCTAAGACTACGCCCATGACGTGGACCTAAGCATCATGTCACAATGGTATTTTCTAATTGCCAAAGAGGGCGCTTTTCACTTGCACAACTTTTTTTGAGACAGGCTGTATGTATAATTGTAGCCACAGTAGACTATTATTTACTGTGAAGAAATGTCTAGAAGTGAGATTTAACAGTAATGTAACAACAAAATATTTGTATCATTTGTAGCCTTTTTATCAGCCTGAATCCCAGTAGTAACACTATTTTGGGCCAAGTTTGTCTCTCAAATATTATGCAAATAATGTAAAAAGGATGTGGCCTCTATGTCAGTTTGCCGGAGCTTCATATCGTCAAAAAGTTTGCAAAATAATTTTGCGCTATGTTTTTTTGTTGTTTTTAAAGTAAAATAAGCTATGCAAAATGTTGGAAATTTTTTCTCACTGTGTTTTTAGCCTGCATGTTTCTTGTTTTTGGCTGCTACCCAGCCTTTGTTGTTTATGATAACTAAGAAATGATAACTTAGAGAAAAAAAAAAGATCTAAAAAAGGCCCAGCACATGGAGGTACATGCTGGAATGGTTTTCACATATTTATGTGTGCATGTTTGAGAGACAAACTTTTAAATATTTAGAGGCCTTATTAAGGGGTGGGGTATGAACGGTTGGACAGTATTTATTGTGGGACATTAGAACACATCAGACATATTGAATTGCATTCTGAATACGAAGAATGGCCTTCTGATATCAAATAATTTTCATTTTTTGAAATTCGCAATGTAATACACATTTTATGGCAAATGATTAAAATTGACATTTTTGATATTTAACAGTACTCGAAGTAAAATTTATAAATCTGATGATTTATACTTGAAGTGTATGTAGGTGGGATGAAAAGCCGACGATCAATTTAAAATTTTGACCTTTCATATTGAAGATATGGATTTTTTTCCCAAAACACAAACAAAATTAGGTCTTTTGGGGAAAAAATTTCATATCTTCAATATGAAAGGTCAAAATTTTCAATTGATCGTCAGCTTTTTCTCCCAGCTACATATACACTTTAAGAATATATCATTAGATTTATAAAATTTACTTCGAGGACTGTTATATATCAAAAAATGTGAAAAATATCAAATTTGTATTATATCGTGAATTTCAAAAAATGAAAATTATTTGATACCAGAAAGACATACTTTGTATTCAGAATGCAATTCGATATGTCTGATGTGCTCTCATGTCCCACAAAAAAAACTGTCGAAATGCTCAAAACGCTCGAGATTCCAGTTCCCTTAAAGGTCCAAAATATTTGCAGTACTACATGCAATTGTTAGTTGGTGGGAGAGATATTTAATTGCCTCATAATTGTGACCTGTTTACTTGGCATAACAGTTCAGGGCACTGTGAATTCACAGACTCCTCCGAATTCGAAACCGGTCTGTGAAATCACATACCCGGGTCTGTGATTTCACTGATATACTTTTGACTTGTTTCAATTTTGGCAGCTAATAAGACACTTAGGCAGTCTGTTTGGTACATTAGATAGTCAAGGAGCTTTTGTGCAAGTTTTGTAAGGCAGAGCAAAATGACGCAATTATGCAGAAATATCCGAAAAACTTGCAGCATAACTTTGTTCAAAGATTATGTTCAGTTTTTGTAGCACTTAGGAAATGTTTAAACCCCAACAATATAAACAACAGCATGTAAGCACCATGAAACAAAACTAGCTGAAAATGCAGTAAGAAGTTGGTAAGAGTATTTGAATTCACAGACGGTCTGTCAATTCAGAGGAGTCTTTGAATTCAAAGCACCCGCGAACTGATATGTTCAAAATGATAAATGCTATAATAAGTCAAAACAAAAAGTTCTTTGCTCCCCCCTATTTTGAAAATGTTGAAAATTTTAGCAATTTCAGAAATCTAACATCCTGAATTATATACAAAAATGTTTTCAAAACAGTTTCTTCACATGTTAAAAACAAGCATGAAGATAGTTCCAAAATACTTAAAATTACACCTATTCAAGCCTATTATTAAGCTAATTACGCAGGTTTTGGCTTTCTTTAAAAGGCATTTAAAAGAAAATGAACCAAACCGACCGACCCTGTTTTATCTGTTTTATACAGTGATGTGGAAGACAAGCAAATAATAATTGTACACATAATGGTTATAATAGGTACAAGAGACTGATTTGCAAAAACACTTAACAGGTTTGTGCTCTAACATTAGACATTATGATTTCTGTAAGAAAACATGAAGTCATAACTATCTGGAACTAACGCAGCACACCGTAAAATGTGCCTACTTTTGTGCCAAAGTAAATAAGTATCTACCTCTTTTAAACTCATTTTTAAGATCAAAATGCTCTATCCATTTTAGAAACAGACTCTTTGTTAAGTTTGTAAATAAAATAAATTTACTTTTGCACTCTTGTAAAAATAGTGGCTTTTACAGTGTATGTTAACTTTTTTGTGTGTCACAGATTATCAATAGTTCTAGGGATCACCTTGTAATCCGTAACCACTCGGTATAAGCCGACCCCCCCTAGATGGCAGATTTCACTTCAAAAATGGGGGTGAGCTTATAACCGGGGAAGGGCTAGTGCTTGAATTTTAAAATAGAACAATATTATCCCCCATTTGTCTATTCCCAATGTACCAGTAATGTCTATCATCTATGTCAATTTCTTAAAATTATATTAGTGTGGAATGTTATTTATCAACTGATATTTTTGCTGAACCATGAAATGGTATCAGCCTATAACAGTGTATGTTACTAGGTTCCTAGGTTACTAGGTTACTAACTAACCTTTTGGTCTGAAATGGACATATCTTTAAATGCCACAAAGGTATGAACCCCGGAATGATGTCAAATGAAAGAGGAAGCAGTAAAGAATATAATCAAAATATTTCCCAACGTCAGAGGTCATCCAAGGGGTCACAGGGGTCAAAAAAAGGTCATTTTAACCAAAAATGCTCCAATTGAGCTGAAATTTAAATGCAATGATCCTTATGACGTTCTAAAAATGTTTAAAATATTTTAATATTCATTTAAGGGGTCATAATGGGGTCAAAGGTCAAATTTTCAAAAATGCTCCAATTGAGCAGATATTTAAAATGCAATGATCTTTAGAGTCGGCAGCTTTTACTGTACACATGAAAATGGTCGGATAACTTTGCATCTGACATATATATACATGTACCACAATATACTGCCGAATCCCTGTGGTTCAGCTATGGTGCGGTAACCGCTCTAGTTTTATATTTGTTCTTAAATATGAGAGCAAAGCATGGATTTGGTTTAAGAACTAGGCAAAAATTTAGTACTGGGCTTATACCTGAGTGCACCCTTGTTCCCAGAATATTTTGAAAAATAGGGGGTGGGCTTATACCCGGGTGGTTACGGTAGTATTCTAAGTAATCACTTGGGCCAACAACAAAATTGGGCTAATCCAGTTGAAATCCATACACCCCCTATGGAAGACATGACATTAATCTCCAATACAGGGGGTGTAGATTTCAAATGTAATGTCCATTCTGGTAGCCCTTTTGAAATTCACACTCCCTGTGTGGAAGATTAAGGGCAAGTCTTCCTTAAGAGTAATTGGATTTCAACAGGAATAACCCATTGTATGTTTCAAATATGCCGGTGGCATTTGTTTTGTCATTCGTTTTGTGGTGCAAGTTCATCTCGGATAAATTTGCCAGTTTAATTTTTCCCCTTTTATTTACAAAAATGTCTGTTTTCAAAGAATTTGTTGAAAGAATTGTTTAAATTAGTCAAAATATTTCATCATTGGGTGCTATCTACTGGGGCACATCACCAATTTTTGGTGGGTATGCTCGCCCGGAATTTGGAGATGGTGGGTCTTTGTGAGCTGACTGCATACCGATCAGAGGTCTTTCAGAGCTGCTAACATTCAAAATCAAGGGGCTTTCTTGGCTTTCTGGTTGAATAGTACCTGACAAAATGTAGAAATGTGCATAAAATTAGCAATGTTCAAGGGTCTTTTAGATCTGAAACTATCAAAATGGTTCAAAAATGGGTCTTTCCAGGAACATACCCATATGGTATTTGTGTTAAGTGTCCCCTCCCCTCCGGTATCTACCCACCTTCTTATTTAACCTCGAATGTAAACAAGAGAGTAAAATATCAAAAGAAGACATGGTTATCAGAAGATGCGACCTGCAGGCTGGAAGATATGTCAATAGCTAGAAATAAAACAATAGGCAGAAGAAAAGTTAGAATAGCTCTAGCCTTGGTAAACAAGCCCTCTGTACTGCATTTGATTTAATATATCACAGATATTATCTCTCAGAGACCACAAATGAAAAATGGGCTATTGCATTCAAAATCCACACTACCCCCTGTGGAAGATTTTGGAAATATCTTCCACAGGGGGAGTATGAATTTCAAATGGAATGAACACATTAGCAGCTCTATTTGAAACTCACTCTCCCTCAGGGAAGAGTCAGGTTGAATCTTTCTCAGAGGGCGTATAAAATTCAAATGGAGCTGCCTAATGTACTCATTCCATTTAAAATTCCTACTCCCCTGTGGACGTTATTTCAAAAATCTTCCACAGGGATAGTGTGGATTTTATATGGAATAGCCCAATACAGCAAACAAAATTGTGATATGCAGTTCAGGTCGAAAACCAGTCAATATATCGCCAATGTTGATCTGCTATGTGATCAATGAATAATGTATGTCTTGTTACTGACTGAAAACTATGTGGATCAAGGTTCTAGCCATCATAAAAATATGAAAAGTATCATACATGATGATACATTTTGTTGCAATTTTTGGAGAAGGGCTGGTTCTTTACCAGAGTGAGGGTGTAGCTGGGTTTCCTCAGCCTGATCTACCATGCTAGTAAAGTGCTTCTGAAGACCATAATCTCAGCATGAAGAACAAACTGGAGCAAGAGCAGGCAGGATTTTGTAAAGGAAACTGGACTAGACTAGGGACCAAATTGTCAACATTAAAATGTTATTGAAAAACACAGAGAGCATAGACTTTCTGTTTACCTATGCTTCATAGATTACAGTAAAGCTTTTGACTGTGTTAGCATCCTCAGATTCTGGAAACTATGAAGAAGATGCGCATATAATTTGTGGCAGAAGAGAAGAGTTGATTGATCTTTTGAAGTTCATCAAAGAGACCAATGAAGAAAAAGGCCTTAAGCTAAAGGCCATAAGCTATATCGCCCTGCACTAAAAGCAGGTTGCACTCATCATCTGTGTTTGTCTGCAATCATAGATTGAATACAATCCTACTCTTTTCAAAGATACTAATCTTACAGGTGTGAGTGATCAGCATTCAAATTTGCTGACACTCTCATTTTCACAGGACATTTTAGTTTCCATGTAGGCCTACGCTACATCATAGGTACAGTGTGAACGTTGTAGTGCAGGGCAATATAGTCAGAAATTGTATTTATTTATTTCTATGGTAGTAATCCGATTATTATGTCACTTCTACAGCAAATTGACTGTTAGCCATCCTCGGATTTCAGATACTGAAGACTGTCACCATGTCTGCAAGTGACATGGATTGTAGACAAGATGGTTGCAAGTCTAACCATCAGAAATGTTATTATGTTGCTCCTTGTTCAGGGGTGGTGGGAACAGTGGTCTTCCTTTTCATTTGATTGTGTGGTTATTTTCAATTTTCCTTCCCTTTTCGGTTTCCCCACTTTGTGACCTGCTTGGCCATCCATATGTTTTTAGTGCCCTTTTCCAGTCTTTTTTCTCATTTGGCTCTCCATACTTTGTTTACTGTTATGGTTTTTCACACCTGTCCTAACCAGAGATCATCTAAATGTCCTAACCCACTCAAGCCTTCACTGTTATTTAGATTTCTTTTATTATTTGCTGCTTAATCAATGTTTGAGCCAATGCAGCTTTGTATCCCTTGCTTTTTATGATTTGAGCTGGTCTCTGCTATATTGAGACTGATACTCTACAATGCTGGCCATAAGTGTTGGGACGGTTTGATAGGGTAATGTAAATAACCCCCCCACTCCCCCGTTGAACAATGTTGAATTCGACTTTTTTGGTCACACGAGCCTTGTGGCACCCAACATTGATTGGTGGGGAAGGGGAGGGTTGGGGTGTTAGGAAAGTGTTTAGGCTTGACACCGAAGAAACCTCCACTTTATCACGTTAATAATAACGGAAATAAGGTCATACTATAGTGTACGTTTTCCATAAGTGTCCCAACACATTTTGGCCATGGTTGTATTTGAAAAGTTGAA
Source organism: Amphiura filiformis (assembly GCF_039555335.1). NCBI lineage: Eukaryota > Metazoa > Echinodermata > Ophiuroidea > Amphilepidida > Amphiuridae > Amphiura > Amphiura filiformis. The sequence goes on from NC_092643.1 coordinate 2,514,065, forward strand.
AAAAATCATCTAATTTCAATTTTTTGCTTATAACTCAAAAAGTAAATATGATATTGACACCAAATTTGGAGCAGTTAGAGATCTTATCATGTGGCTTTACCAAAAAAATTTTGGATGGCTACATTTGTCATTTAGGGACTGGTCACTTAAAATGTCTTAAAACGATATTTTGGCCCTGTCTAAGTTCACTATTCGTCACTTTAACTGTCAAAAACTTGGGTTTTAAAATGGAAAATTATTGTTTCCACCAATTAAAATGTTACATTACAGCTATAGAAGAAAATAAAAGTTATCACAACATCTCGTGATCAAAAAACAAATAAAGGAATCGAACCCATGCACACTTGTTTTCCCAATTTACCACACTCCTCCCCAGATAAATCGACAGAGAGAGAAAAAAAGAAAGACGGTCAATCGCGAAAATCGACGGAACATCGAATATAATATGATGAAGGATATTGTAAAATAATAACAAAAAAGAAAAGAAAAAGATATATAAATAAATTCAGGGGCTCGAACCCGTGTCCACTGTGCCTGTGGCAGATGCCGTATCCATTGCACCACAGAGCTGTATTACTTTAACAGGCTTAAACTGTAATATAATGCTATACAAGATGCATGTATATAAATATCGCTCTACGGACGATAAACAGTCAAACAAATCGCACTTTTACGGCATTTGTTTCATTAACTGAATATTTATCATATAGCAGGTGTTGGCTGACATTTGTGCTCCACATATATTTCAGTTTTGGGCGGGGTAAAATGATTTTGGGACAAAAAGCGAGCGATATACACGTTTGTAAAAAGAAAAAAGAAAGTAATATTATATTAAAATTCTTTACTCTTTAAAGACGTGTATACCGTCCGATTTTGTCCCGTAGTCATTTATCCCGGACAAAAACTGAACTAAATGTGAGCACAATGTCAGCCAACACCTGCTATATGATAAATATTCAGTTAATGAAACAAATGCCGTAAAATGTATTTTTTGGACTGTATATCGTGTGTAGAGCGTATATTTATATACATGCATGTTGAATAGCATTATATTGTAGTTTAAGTCTGTTGAAGTTACACAGCTCTGTGGCGCAATGGATACGGCATCTGCCACAGGCACAGTGGACACGGGTTCGAGCCCCTGAATTTATTTAGATTTCCTTTTGTTCTTTTTTTGTTATTATTTTACAATATCCTTCATCATATTATATTCGCTGCTCTATTAATTTTTGCCAATGTCCGTCCTTCTTTTTTTTCTGTATGTCTACCTATATTTTACTTTCTATACTTACTATAAGTTTCTTTGAAAGCGCTTTAATAAATTTCAGTCATAAAATGTAATTTAAGCCTACTCCTGCCGACTATGATTATATTTACACGATATACTCGTTGCAAATACCACATACGTTTTGATGCAAACGATGAAAATGATTAAAGTTTGTTGTTGTTTTTCTAAAATTAGCTTTTTTTTAATTTTAAGTATTTTTTTCCAAAATCACTCTTTTAAAAGACTTCAATCAATTCCTGTCAACAAATATCATGTATTTCTGGCGATTAAATCACTACTCTTTCAAAATAAAACGTCATTTTACGCAAAAATACGTAGTTGGCATAGGCTAATAATGTTCAGAACGCACTGTAAAATACATGATATTGGCGTATAAAACGTGACCGTATCCCTAAATCACATGAGGAAAATGCAATAATTTTTATATAAGTGAAAAGATAAATAGTTTCTCCGTTTTCATGTAAAATTTGATGAAAATCCAAGCTATGGTTGAGGAGATATGGGCCAAAACACACATTTTAAAATTTGATTTTTTGTACCTTAGAGACAATGCTGGCCATAAGTGTTGGGACGGTTTGATAGGGTAATGTAAATAAGCCCCCACTCCCCGATCAATGTTGAATTCGACTTTTTGGTCACACGAGCCTTGTGGCACCCAACATTGATTGGTGGGGAAGGGGAGGGTTGGGGTGTTAGGAAAGTGTTTAGGCTTGACACCAAAGAAACCTCCACTTTATCACGTTAATAATAACGGAAATAAGGTCATACTATAGTGTACGTTTTCCATAAGTGTCCCAACACATTTTGGCCATGGTTGTAGTTACCTTGTCTCAGATTGAGAGCAGGTCTCTAATTTTGTTCCTTGAAAAAGAAAAGTTTTGTCTTTTCGAAACATCGGGTTTTAACTTTGTGTATATGTTTTGTACTAATCCCCCATTTGATGTTATGTCATAATTTCCCTGTTTTTAATTTTAACTATTTCTAGTGTGGCACAGTTGTATCCTTTTGGATCCATCCTTTGGTTCCCTGCTGGTCAGTTGGAACAGATTTTCCTGTTTTTATATATCAGGAGTCAGCCTTGGGATACCAACAAGTTTTTAATACAAATTTTCAAGTTTGCTTACGCTCTCATTTTCACAGGACATTTTAGTTTCCAATGTAGGCCTACGACATGTGAAAAACAGAATTTAGACAAAATGTTGAGCCTCAATTTCTTAATATTATACTTGTAATAATGGCTTTACTTTTGTTTTGCTTTTCATACTGTAGAAAGCCTGAGTTGCACTGCCAGTATTTGTTGAGCACCAGCCCATGGTCTTCAGCCTGAGTTGCACTGCCAGTATTCAGTGAGCACCATCCAGCCCATGCTGACAGTATTCAGTGAGCACCAGTCCATGTTCTTCAGCCAGAGTTGCACTGCCAGTATTCAGTGAGCACCATCCAGCCCATGCTGACAGTATTCAGTGAGCACCAGCCCATGGTCTTCAGGTTGAAGCAAATAGCAGATTGCAAATGCGAGAAGCAGATCAACAAGGTAGGTACAACTTTCCCTTTTCCGGGGGCACTCAACTTGAAGTGGTGGGGATGTGCCTACAGCAGTTCGAAATTAGCTGTCTTTCGGTGAAAGTGTAGACACAAAAGAAGGGGTCTTTCGGTGAGAAGGCCCAAAAAAGGGTCATTCAGTGAGACTGGGACAATTTTTGGGTTAAAATACAAAATGTTCACAAATTTTTACAAATTTGAAGAAAAATAATGAAAAAAACAGGATCATTCAGTGATTATCAGAAATTTTCACAAAAATTTGGAAAAGGGGGTCTTTTGGTGACAGGGTGAGAGGGAGTTCAGTAAAACAAAAAGGGGGTCATTGGGCACATCCCGGAGGGGGGTACCTGGATTATTTTTGACGGGGATGTGCGGCCCGAGCTTCCGAACACATACCCATTGTTAATTAATTTGACCGAAAATAAGGACCCTTATCTAATAATTTTCAGGAAGGACCCATATCAGCTCATATCTAAGGATTTGAGCTTGAAAATAGTAAAAGCAACATGTTTTCCAACATAGCATAGAAAATCTAAAATGGAGATCCATGTCTAAGGAATTTTCTTTAAAACATAGACCCATGTTCAAGGAATTTTCATGGAAAACCTACCCATTTGGGCGGCACATCCCCGAACTTAGTGTTTGTACATGAGTACCTCCCCCCAGGACATCCCCATCACCCATTAGTAGTGAGTGCCTCTCCCCAGACAATTTGAGCTCTGTTTGTAATTTTGTTATCATCCAAATCGTCGGGTGCATCACATACTGGTCTATCTTGAATTTTTGACTTTTCTGAGAAAATTGGTATATAGTTCTTTTTTACGAAGATCTTCTTCCAATTCAACAAATTACAGACCCCAATTTTACCTAAATAATTAGTTATAAAATGTTAAATTTGAACTATCTATGATTTTCACAAAATACGTATTTCACATACTGATCTATAATCGAAAAAAAAACCCATGCATTTCTAGAAAATCGCAATTGAAAATATTTGTATTAAGGGGGTACTACACCCCTCGATAAATTTGTGTCTATTTTTGTATTTTTCTCAAAAACTAATAACACAGTGGTAACAAAAGTTATGTATATTATAGGGCAAGGAATACAGTTACTACACTGGAATTTCAGTAACTCAAGACAAGCGGTTCGTTATTTATGATAAGAAATAAGGTACCGCTAGGATGTACCTCATTTCGTATCACATATACTGAACCACTTGTCTTGAGTCACTGAAATTTCAGTGTAGTAATTGGATTTCTTGCCCCAATAATATACATAACTTTTGTTACCAGTGTGTTATTATTTTTTTTTTTTTTTTTTAAAAATAGTCACAAATTTACCACAGGGGTGTAGTACCCCCCTTAAAGGAGTATTTCATGATCCTAGCATCCTCTTTTTATGACATTTTTCAGTACATATCCACGAAAAAAGCATATGTGACCTGGCAGCACAAATGAGCCGTAAATTCCCTAAATTGTATTCTGAGTTATGGTGTAAAATGTGTACGAAGGTCATATTCATCGGTAACTTAAGCTGGGCCGACATCCGTCTCATTTTAGTAGTCAAAAACTAATCAATAATCCTTGTTGAAGTGGATAATAAGCTTCTACCTTAGGGCGCGTTCTCACTATGCCTGTTTGATACCAGGACGTGGACTCGATCCTATATCGAGTCCACTTCCAAGCATAGTGAGAACGCGAAATAAGTGGTCTCGATCCTACATCCAGGATGTAGCATCGAGACCACCTCATTGAGGTAGTCTCGCACCTAGGGCGTGGTATCAAACAGCATAGTGAGAAGCGCTTACAAGTGGACTCGATCCACTTATACCGGAAATGCTCTATGCACGACCTTGATGGCCGTCGTTGTACTATAGGCCTATACAATATACAGTCTACATTATATAATTTTCCATTATAAAATTTAAACATATGCATTTTCAACTTAAAAATTCATAGCTGGTATTATAGAACAAATTTCTACAGGCTTTATTTCATGTAGTAATTTACAACATTTATTTTTATGTGGAAAAAGCTCGGGAAAGTGGCTATACACGGAAGTTCGTTTGAGATGCTTGCCGTAGTTTGATGAGCAGCATGCTTCTCGTGCAGTGTGAAAACAACGGCATAATTCGCGGCAAGATACAAATTTTATCCAGTTTCAGAATGAAACAAAACGACATTGAACTTTACAGGAAAGGATATTATTCAGGTGTAATATATTCGTTTTTGAGGTGTACATTTTGCTAGACTGAGTCAAAATTACCAATCAAAAATAATCAAAAATAGTATTTTTGACGGGATTTTTGATGGTGATTTAGAGGTTGTGTTGCGTGTAAATCGGCGTGCTTGACCAAAATCAGAAATAACAACCCGATGTATTTCTCTCATTTTACACGTATAGGCCTAATATAAAATAATAGTTTTTAGAGCGTTTTATTTCAGATCTTTCCAAATTATACATATATCACAAAATAACATCCATAGATTGCAGAAATATATCAGGGGCCTGGAAATAAAAAATGATCTTTCAAAATTGATAGTCTAGTAAAGTTTGATTTGTGCTGTGAGTTCGGCTCAAAACATGCATTGCAACAGAATTCGTGACGTCATGCTGCATGACTCATCCGGGTAAGTGGAGTCGATCCTACATCAGCATTTTGGTGTTAGTGAGAACGCGAAATCAATGTGGACTGAGTCCACTTGTATGTGGACTCGGACCTAGGTACGAGACCCCATGTTTGTAGTGAGAACACGACCTTAGATGGCGATAGCTCTGGTCTTTGTTTGCTTTTGCTAAATCCTGTTCAAGTGGTGGGTTACCAGGCATTGTATTTTGTACAGGTATGCATAACCAACAATTACCAATGAGAGAACTTTCGTAAACCTCGTTGACTTGGGGATGATTTGAAATGACCACCAATTATGACTGTTTGATATTTATTGCCAGCAATGTGGAAAAAGAGACACATGTAAAAACGTCAAAAGCTATAATTTTGTTGAAGGAGCAAAGTTTATCAAACCATAACCCCGCTTCTGGATATCGTTTGAAGTCAAATGATATAATTTTTAAGTTTATGATGTTTATTTTTTAAACACGAAATAAAACAAAATTGACCGGGGGAGGAATTTACGGCTCATTCGCCGTGGACGGTCACATATTCCCAAAATTTCAGTTGATTCCGATTTTGCGTTTGCGAGTTATGCATGATTATGTGTATTACACTGCTCCATAGACAATACGTTGTAATTTTGTTCTGGTGCACCAGAACGAAATTCAAATTTCGCGATATCTTTGCTAAACGAATTAATCTGCAAGAAATATTTTGTACATAAACACTATGTAGCCAGAGTATTCCAGTGATATAAAAATCTCAACTTTTTTTGAGAAAAGTGGGGGATGAGGCTTTGGATCACGAAATGCCCTTTTAAGTTTACCTTTCTACAATTCAATTAGACTATATGGATTTTCATGAAAGTGGTTTTAAATCAAAGCATATACTTAACAGATTTATTTAAGTGGAATCTTTAATTATTGATGTATGCAATATTGCTTAAAACTAAAAGTTGTAGTTCTGTATGTGAAATAGTTAATTTCCCGATATCGTATTTAAAGTGCATTTCATACATCTCAAGATAAACCAGTATGTGATGCGTGAAGTCATGTCACCGTTCGCGAAGTCAAGATAGCCCCCACATATACCAGTATGTGATGCGTCCGACGAAATGGTTGTCTGGTTTAAATTCATTAATCCAATGTAGCTCCAACGGAATAACCGATCCACTTCAAACTTGGTATGGTGATATGATATGGTGGCCTGATGTGCTGTAGAGTTTTGTGTCTTATTAGATATGTGCATATTTATGAATATTAATGAGCTTATTTGCATATTTTGCCTATGTTTTCATTAATCCATGCTGCAGCTTAAACGCATATCCGATCAACTTCATATTTGGTTTGGTGATTTGATATGGTGGCCTGATGTGCTGTATAGTTTTGTGCTAATTTTCATATATTACCTACATTTTCACTATTACACTCTGCAGCTTGAACTCAATAACGATCAACTTCTAACTTGGTATTGTGATAGTATACAAATATTAACTGTCTATGAGTGTGATGGTTTAATATAATCACGAGGTGAAAGATGGATTGTTCCATTCCACGAGCCGGGGCAGTGGAATGGAACAATACATCTTTCACCGAGTGATTATATTTCACCATTACACCTTAATTTAAGACAGTTAATATTTGTTTTATATCACTCATGCATAAATTCTATTACTAAAATACTATTTAAGGTAGGAAATACATTTTTTCACCAACATTACACCATGTTTTGCCGTGATATACTTCACATTTTGGGGTCCACCCCATAACTAAATCGGCGAGTCCAAGAGTCAGCGCACGGCTTGGCGCAGGCGCACTCTGGCAGAGCACATGATGGTAAAGACTATCACACGGAGAGGGTGATAGTAAAAATGATAAATGGTAATCAACCAATGAACTTTCTAGAATTTATGTATGAGTGATATAATATAAGGTGGCCTGATGTGCTGTATAGTTTTGTGTTGTTATTTGCATATTTATGAGCTTATTTGCATATTGCATATATTTGTATTTACAAACCTTTGTTAAGGTGAGTAAACCTTTGTGTGGGGCCACCTTAATTACAAACTGTGTAATTTGACTTGCCCTTATCAACCGACCCAAAAATGTAAGAAAATTTTTTTTTAATGTCATATTTTTTATTTTGGTTTATATTTATTATAATATTCAAAATATGTGTTTTATTTATGACTAATTGTGGTATAAATGCATATAATTATCAGTTAATCACATCTTCTGACTCGGTTTCTGTTAATTTTTGTTAATTTCGGCAGCATAACCATATAGAACCCGGCAGCTGTGTAAATGTATATGCCGTACCCAGCATCATTGGAAACCGGGCTGTGTGTACTAACAAGGATGCAGAAGAAAGCCAAAATGACAAAGAAACAAGAGTGTGTGGCAAAATTTCAAGACCAGCAAATAGTTAGCTTGAATCCCTCTAAGCAGACATCACATTTAGTAGAACATCCTAGACTACTTGATGATCCACAGAAAAGAGATAAAACTGAATTAGACATCTTGTACTCGCCAAGTGCATCAGAAAAAATTTTGTTGGCGGGTTTACTGCAAGCTTCACAGTTTCGTTGCCCCTATTGTGGTAAGCAATTTGGTTCAGCGGAAGATGTTGTACTGCATTCTCGTCAACACACGCAGGAGAAACCGTACCGATGTATGCATTGTGGATATCAGACAGCCCACAAAACCCCAATGGAGGATCACGTCAAGCTACAACATAAGGCTAATACCCAAAAGACAATAACAAATTTGTTTAGCTTCAATCGTGTCGAGTTCAATGTGGACTTTGACCAAGACTTGGTGACCAAAAAATATGTGTGCTGTCACTGTGTGAGGGTATCATCAACTTACCACCAAGCAAAATTGCACGGACGTCGTCATAAAAAGGCATATAGATGTAAGTCGTGTGAGTTTGAAGCATCACAAAGACCAGCTATGATTGAACATGTTGAAAGTAACCATTCAGATTTGATACATAGAGGCAGAGAGAAAGGAGTGAACATGTCAAAGAAGGCAGCATCAATGAGCCCTATTGCTTGCATAAATAAAATGGTTGCCAGAGAAACAGAAAGAGGTGATGTGGCAAATGTATCAGAGAATGGGACTTTGCCAAGAAAAGGAAGAGGTTTCTCAAGGAAAGATTTGCCACTAATGGTAAAAACTGGATTTTTGCCAAAAAAGACAAAAAATGAAAACATATCAAGAAAAAAACCGGGAAATCTGTTGAGAAACGCAGGAAGTGAAAGTGGTGATTTGTTGCAAAAAACAAAATCTGGAGGTTTGCCAAAACTAGTAAAAAGTGGGACTTTGGCAGAAAAAGCGGAAAGCAGAACAACAAAAGGAGGGCTGGCAAGAATTGCTTTGCCAATGGGTGCAAAGAGCAAGAATATGCAAGATATGAAGACAAAAAATTGTGAAAATGGAAGAAGGGATGAGTATGATTTTACAGATGCAGGAAGTGAGACTGGACAAAGTGATATGGTGAGAGAATCTCCACTGTCTCCAGAGGCTGACAAGAGAAAGACTGACAATAAAAATACAAGTGGTGTAGACAATGCTAAGAGAAGAACTCGGAGTGAGACTAAACAAAGTGTTATGATGAGAGATTCTCCAGATGTTGACAAGAGAAAGCCTGACAGTGGAAATGCAAGTGGTGAAGACAATACCAAGAAAAGAACTCGGACCCAAATTAATCAAAGTTCTATGGTGAGAAATTCTCCAGAGGTTGATAAGAGAAAGACTGACAATGGAAATACAAGTGGCGAAGACAATGCCAAGATAAGAACTCAAAATGGAGATGGTGATGGTATTGGAGACAAACATGAAGTGAAAAGCAAAGAAATGGAAAGAGTGGATGTGGCAAATAAGTCAGACAATGGGACTTTGCCAAGAGAAGGAAGAAGAAAAGGTTTCTTAAGGAAAAATTTGCCACGAATGGTAAAAACTGGATGTTTGCCAAAAAAGACAAAAAATGAAAACATATCAAGAGAAAGATGGGGAGATCAGTTGAGAAAACCAGGAAGTGGTGATTTGATGCAAAAAGCAAAATCTGGAGGTTTGCCAAAAGTAGTAAGTGAGACTTTGGCAGAAAAAGCGGAAAGCAGAACAACCAAAGGAGGACTAGCAAGAATTGCTTTGCCAATGGGTGCAAATAGCAAGAATATGCTAGATATGAAGACAAAAAACTGTGAAAATGGAAGAAGGGATGACTATGATTGTACAGATACAGGAAGTGAGACTGGACAAAGTGTTATGGTGAGAGAATCTCCACCGTCTCCAAAGGCTGACAAGAGAAAAAATGACAATAAACATACAAGTGGTGAAGACAATGCGAAGAAAAGAACTTGGAGCCAAATGAGTCAAAGTTCTATGGTGGGAAATTCTCCAGAGGCTGACAAGAAAAAGACTGACAATAAAAATACAAGTGGTGCAGACAATGCCAAGATAAAAACTCAAACTGCAGATGCTGTTGGTATTCGAGACAAACATGAAGCGAAAAGCAAAGAAATGGAAAGAGCGGATGTGGCAAATGAGTCAGAGAATGGGACTTTGCCAAAAGAAGACGGAAGAAAAGGTTTCTTAAGGAAAGATTTGCCACTAATGGTAAAAACTGGGTGTTTGCCGAAAAAGACAGAAAATGAAAACACATCAAGAGAAAGACAGGTAAATCTGTTGAGAAAAGCAGGAAGTGGAAGTGGTCATTTGATGCAAAAGGCCAAAACTGATGGTTTGCCAAAAGTAGTAAGAATTGGGATTTTGCCAGAAAAAGCAGAAAGCAGAACAACAAAAGGAGTAAAAGGACTCATTTTAGATGATGGTGATGCATTCAACAATCAAACTATTCCAGACAAAATAAACAGTGGTGATCCGGGTAAGTCAAACAATGATGCTGACATTGACAAAGAAGCCATGGGTGACAGATTGGAAGTTGTAGCAGGAAATCAAGGGATGCATAAATGTAAAATTTGTGATTTCAAGAGTGCAAAGTCCACAGATGTTGTAAAGCATATACACAGTGAACATCGGGCAACTAGCTCATTCGTATCCAAGCTCTTTACATTCCAATGTGGAGAAATAGAGCAGAAGATGAACTTGAAACAAGATGCTAGAAGTCGGCTCTTCAAGTGTCCCTACTGCTCGAAAACATCAAGCAGAAAAATGGACATGAAATTCCATGTTAGAACTCATACTGGTGAGCTTCCATATCAGTGTAGTATGTGCGGTTGCAAGAAAAACCGGCAGGACAGAATAGCTCAACATATATGGAAGATGCATGGAGCTGCAGCCATCGACCAATGTATGTACAAAGAACAAGATAAATTGGTTGCAATGCAGACTACTGAATCTGATATGAATGACACTTCCACTCAGGATGGCTTGAGTCTGCCTGCAGATACAAATGAAGTATCAACTGAAGGACCAGAAATAGATGATGGTGATGAATTGAACATTTGGCCAACTGCAGAGAAAATAAACAATGGTGATCCAAGTAAGTCAAACAATGACGCTGACATTGGAAAAGGAGCCATGGGTGACAGATTGGAAGCAGAAAATCAAGGGATGTATAGTTGTCAAGTGTGTGATTTCAAGAGTGCAAAGTCCACAGATGTTATAAAGCATATACGCAGCCAGCATTGGGGAACTGGCTCATCTGTATCCAATCTCTTTATATTTGAATGTGGAGAAATGGAACAGAAGATAAACTTGAAACGAGATGCTACAAGTCAGCTTTTTATGTGTCCCTACTGCTCAAAAACAACTAAAAATAAATATAAACTGAAAATCCACATTAGAATTCACACTGGTGAACTCCCATATAAGTGTAGATTGTGCAGCAGAGCTACAAGTCAGTGGAGTCAATTAACAACTCATATCTGGAAGATGCACACAGAGGATGCTATCGACAAGTGTTTCTACCAGGAGAGTGATGTAGCAGCTTCAATACCAATCATCAAGGAGATCAATTTGAATGAAATGGCAACACAGGAAGCTACTCCTGATGATGATAGCATGTTTCCATCAGATGAGTTTGAACCAAATGATGGGAATCAAGAGAAAGATAGACGTAGTACTTCAACATCAAGCTCCGGATTTAAGGATCAAACTCATCCAAGTTTGAAAGATGAAAGTTGTGATGTCTTATCTGCTGCCAGTGATAATGATGAGAGAAATGTGGATATGCAGATGAAAAAGACAAAAAACTGCAGAAATGGAAGAAGAGATGAGTATGATTTCACAGATACTGAAAGTGATGATGCAGACTCTGACCAAAAGGAAGTGGTGGTCAACATCAACAAAGTATCAGGCGCAAACAAGAAGAAAGAATCAAAAAGCATGAAGCCACAGACAAGCTGGGTTCAATGTGATTTGTGCTTAAAATGGAGGAAACTTCCAGCTGATTGCAATTTTAATGATGTTACTGAAGCAGATGAGTGGTTCTGCAATATGAATCCAGACGGATCTCACAATGAGTGTACAATTCCAGAAGAGCTGTATGACAAAAATGAGATAGCTATTTATTCCGACAGTGGAGAAAAAGGAGGAGGTTGTGTCACCAGAGTGAAATGTGGAAGAGAAAAGATGTTTCACCAAAAACATGTGAAAAATTTTGATGCTAAACGAACAGCATTGCATAGGAACCAATCTGTGGAAAGAATAGAAGAAAAGGGCAATGAGCCTGCTTTTAGTTCACCTGCAAAAACCAGAAAAATACAAGCTCCAGGACGAGGCTGGTGTTTTAGTTGGTTAAGCATTGGTGGATCATACAATGGAGATTGTAACAAGGCGACAAAGAAAAGGACTCGTACTGAAGAGAGTGTTAATGGTAGAGAATTTGTTGCAGTGAAAAAGCAAAGAACTCAGAGTGAAACTAGACAAAGAGTTATGAGAAGATCTCGAGATGTTGACAAAAGAAATTATGACAGTGGAAATACAAATCGTGTAGACAATGCTTTGAGAAGAACTCAAAATGGAGATACTGTTAGTATTGGAGACAAACATCAAGTGAAAAAGCAAAGAACTCAAAGTGAAACTAGACACATTGTTATGTTCAGAGATTCTCCAGATGATGACAAGAGAAAGTATGACAATGAAAATGCAAGTGGTGCAAACAATGCCAAGAGAAGAACTCGAGGTGATACTAGACAAAATGTTATGATGAGAGAGTCTACAGATGTCGTCAATCCTAAGATGTTGATTGATGATGTAGGTTTGGTCAGTGATTTTGATGCAGTAGAAGCAAGCTCTTTGATAAGCCATCAGACATCTGATGCAGTAGAAGCAAGCTCTTTGACTAGCCATGGGACATCTGATGCAGTAGAAGCAAGCCCTTTGATAAGCCATGGGGCATCTGATGCAACAGAAGCAAGCCCTTTGATAAGCCATGGGACATCTGATGCAGTAGAAGCAAGCCCTTTGATAAGCCATGGGGCATCTGATGCAGTAGAAGCAAGCCGTTTGATATGCCATGAGACATCTGATGCAGTAGAAGCAAGCCCTTTGATAAGCCATGGGACATCTGATGCAGTAGAAGCAAGCCCTTTGATAAGCCATGGGGCATCTGATGTAGTAGAAGCAAGCCCTTTGATAAGCCATGAGGCATCTGATGCAGTAGAAGCAAACCATTTGATAAGCCATAAGACATCTGATGCAGAAGAGGCAAGCCCTTTGATAAGCCAAGGGACATCTGATGTAGTAGAAGCAAGCCCTTTGATAAGCCATGGGACATCTGATGCAGTAAAAGCAAGCCCTTTGATAAGCCATGGGACATCTGATGCAGTAGAAGCAAGTCCTTTGATAAGCCATGGGACATATGATGCAGTAGAAGCAAGTCCTTTGATAAGCCATGGGGCATCTGATGCAGTAGAAGCAAGCCCTGTGATAAGCCATGGGACATCTGATGCAGTTGAAGCTAGCCCTTTGATAAATCACAGGACATCTGATGCAGTAGAAGCAAGCCAGTTGATAAGCCATGAGACATCTGATGTAGTAGAAGCAAGTCCTTTGATAAGTCATGGGACATCTGATGTAGTAGAAGCAAGCCAGTTGATAAGTCATGGGACATCTGATGTAGTAGAAGCAAGCCAGTTGATAAGCCATGGGACATCTGATGCAGCAGAAGCAAGCTCTTTGATAACCCATGGGGCATCTGATGTAGTAGAAGCAAGCCCTTTGATTTATAGCCATCGGACATCTGATGCAGTACAAGTAAGCCCTTTGATAAACCATGGGACATCTGCTTCAGTAGAAGTAGGCCCTTTGATATGCCATGGGACATCTGCTTCAGTAGAAGTAAGCCTTTTGATAAGCCATGGGATATCTGCTTCAGTAGAAGTAGGCCCTTTGATAAGCCATGGGACATCTGATGGAGTAGAAGCAAGCCCTTTGATAAGTCATGGGACATCTGATGGAGTAGAAGCAAGCCCTTTGATAAGTCATGGGACATCTGATGCAGTAAAAGTAAGCCCTTTGTTAAGTCGTGAGACATCTGATGTCGTAGAAGCAAGCCCTTTAATAAGCAATGGGGCATCTGATGTAAGAGAGGCAAGCCCTTTAATAAGCAATGGGGCATCTGATGTAAGAGAGGCAAGCCCTTTGATAAACCATGGAACATCTGATGCAGTAGAAGCAAGCCCTGTGATGAGCCATGGGACATCTGATACAGTGGAAGCAAGCCCTTTGATAAGCCACAGGACATCCAATGCAAAAGTGGCAGTGCTAGAAAAGCAGGATGATGCAATTAAGGGGAATGAAAACATAGTTCCAGATGTCATTAAATCTTCAAAACTGTCTGTTGAAAATACAACTTCCATACATAGCTCAGATATAGATCTGGACATTATAAAGGTTTCACCTTTGACAAACTACGACACTTCAGATACTACAGAAAGCAGCCAACAGGAGATGACAGAAATGTTGGATGAGATAAATGATGATGATGATGATGATGATGCCCTGCACAGAGATTCTGAAGACACTGACACTGATGATGATTACTTCAAGAATGAAATGCAAGTAGGAGCTGACATTGTGAAGAAATCAGGTGCAAGTATGCAAGTAACCAGTGTAGATATTACTTACGATCATATCAAGGTTGAGCCAACAAGCGCCAGAGAATGTAATGCTTCCATGGATTCCTCCATACCTGGTTTAAAAGGTGGTGTCCACCTAAGGGAAGAGATCAAAGTTCAAAAGGACTGTGCTAGTGGTATAAAAGAAATCAATTTGCAACAAATTAAAAAGATGTCATTAGCTGAAAATGATGAAGGAGACTTTATTGATGGCCTGGTTGATACCAGAGCAAACCTTAATGACTCTGGAGGTCCAGTTGATAATAGAATGGATATGAACAACTCTGAAGATATGCCTGATAGTGGTTTATCATTCAAGATTGAAACAAATGAAGAGCTTGGCCAACATGAGCAACTCTGCCAGGTAACAGATTCAAATGTCATGACATATACTGGTTCCTTCAAGAATGGAATGCAAATAGTTACTGACAGTGAGAAGAACTCAGCTGCATGTATGCAAGTAGCTGATGCAGCGAGTACTTATGTCAAGATAGAACCAGGGAGTCCAAGAGAATGTGATACTTCCATTGATTCCTCCATAGCTGGTTTTAGAGATGGTATCCATCAAAGCCATGAAGAGAGTGCATTAAATACTGGTACCACTATTAGAGATAGGGAAGCATGTAGCAATGAATGTACTAATGGGGAAGACTCTGAAGACAGGCATATACAACAAAGTACTGACAGAATAGGTTTGATTTTACATGGGCAATCTAGTAGTGTACTTGAAGTACCAAGTAGAACTACAGAGCTACTCAATATGTCAAACCAGGTATCATGTCTAAGATCAAACT
Organism: Amphiura filiformis; assembly: GCF_039555335.1. Classification (NCBI taxonomy): domain Eukaryota; kingdom Metazoa; phylum Echinodermata; class Ophiuroidea; order Amphilepidida; family Amphiuridae; genus Amphiura; species Amphiura filiformis. Next base: position 2,529,388 of record NC_092643.1, read on the forward strand.
TAAATCAAAGTACGGAAGAGCCAGCACTTCAGCAAGTGGTGGACGATGAGCAAGACACTGTGCTGATGTGCTCTGCTGATGGCTCCAGTGCTGAAGGGCTGCCTAACAACATGATTCAAAATTCACCTATGAGTGAGTTGACTAGGCAGAGTGTGCCATCAGCCAACGAGGCTAGTTTCACTGACCCATGGTTGTATAGAAGGACAGAAGTTAGTGAAAGCTCAGATCAAGTTGTTAATGCATCACATCAGTCAGGTCTGCTGTCATCTAAAGGAAATAACTCCCAACCATCGTCCACATCAAAAAGATCAGTTGACTTTGTCTATGCACCAAGTGCTGGGGAAAAACTAATATGGGAAGAACAGATTGTTCAATGTCCAGTGTGTAGTGTAGAGAAAGACTCCACTAAGGAAGTAATGAGCCACATGCGAGAACACCACAGTGGTGAAACCCCATTCAGATGTTGTCATTGTATGTACTCCTCAATGAACATACAGACCATGGTAGATCACATCAATGGACTTCATCCAGCCAGTTTGTTTGACCTCTGCCATTTCTATCATATATGTCAATGGCAAGCTGTTGGAAACAATGGGGCTACACCATGCAACCCAAGAGCATCTGGGAAGAGAGCATGTCGTCCACTGAATTCAGATGCAGAGTTCTATCATTGCTCTTCATGTGGATTTAAGTCATTCCAGCTTCCCATGATGGTTGACCACATCCAAAGATCTCACAAGAAGTGCTCATACATGGAGATTGACCCATCAACTCAACAAGTTGTCTGCCCTGTATGTCTTCATCACTGGGATCAAGTACAGATTGCATTAAGTCACACTTGCTCTGCAGCTGGTAGAAACATCTCATTCCCATATGGAGAAAGTGTAGAGGAATCTCAGATATCGAGAGCAGGTCATAGAAAAAACATAGGTGATGGTGGTTTCAACTCAGTTTGGAACCCAGCACAAAGCACAGTCACTACTCATTATCATTCCAGTCTTTCCAGTCATGCATTGTCTAGGCAAAAAGCATTCCATGGTATACAGTCTTCCAGGAAGTATAATTCATCAGTAGATCCAAGAATACTGCCTACCTCTCCAGAGTACAATGCGAATCCTTCCCCATGTGAGAACCCAGAAATGGTTTCCACAGGATGTCATATGGTTTACAATCGGGATAGACACCCCAGTGAGATCCAAGAGAGTAGGTTTACACAGTACCACTTGGAGAATCACCCTACTCAATATTCCAGTGAGAGCCAAAATAATATGTCCATGGGACATCCTTCAGTGGCTGATTCCACCAGATACTTGCAAGAGGACCAAAGAAGTACATCCACAGGACATCCTTCAGTGGCTGATCCCACCAGATACCTGAGAGAGGTCCGAGAGACCAGGCCTTCACAGTTCTCCATGCTGGATATGCGTAGTCAACACTCCAATAAGCGCCAAAGAAGTACATCCACAGGACATCCTTCAGTGGCTGATCCCACCAGATACCTGAGTGAGGTCCTGGAGATCAGGCCTTCACAGTACTCCATGCTGGATGCACGTAGTCAACACTCCAATAAGCGCCAAAGAAGTACATCCACAGGACATCCTTCAGTGGCTGATCACACCAGATACCCGAGAGCATTCCGAGAGTCCAGGTCTTCACAGTACTCCATGCTGGATGTGCGTAGTCAACACTCCAATAAGGGCCAAAGAAGTACATCCACAGGCAATCCTTCAGTGGCTGATCCCACCAGATACCCGGGAGAGGTCCAAGAGACCAGGTCTTCACAGTACTCCATGCTGGATGTGCATAGTCAACACTCCAATAAGGGCCAAAGAAGTACATCTACAGGACATCCTTCAGTGGCTGACCCCACCAGATACCTGGGAGAGGTCCGAGAGACCAGGCCTCCACAGTATTCCCAAAGAAGTACACCCACGGGACATCCTTCAGTGGCAGATCACACCAGATACACAAAAGAGGTCAGAGAGACCAGGTCTTCGCAGTTCTCCATGCTGGATGCGCATAGTCATCACACCAATGAGGGCCAAAGACGTACATCTAGGGGGTATCCTGTGGTTTGTTTCAGTCCTTATCCAAGTGGTAGTGGCCATCAGGGATTGCATCCATTTCATCCTATGCCACCACAATTGACAGGTGGAAGAGAGGCGCTTTCCCAACAACAATTTGGACAAGGACCAGACATTGTATCATCAAGAATTGGTGAGTTCCAACTTGATTTTAGACTTATTAGGGATAAATGTGTTTTTTAATAAATTTCATGTTGGGGGGGGGGTACAATTGTCAAAGTAATACAAAGGCAAATTTCCCTGTATTTAGGGGGTTGGAGCTTCATTTTTGGGGTCATAGCCAATTTTTTTGCTCATTTTGGAAGGTTGAACACCAGGGGTACTTGATTTTGGATTGGGTAGAGTTGTATTGAATTCCAAACACACACCTTAAATATTTTGGAAATTGTTATACCAGTTATTAAAAGTTATACTAAAAAGCCTGAAGATGTGCCCCATCTCTGCCGCACATCAGGGGTGTAATGTCATTGCAGCATGGGGGGAAAATGATTGAAAAAAGGCTTGTGCTCCCCGATTAGTACCAGCCCCCCCATATGGTCATTGCCCCCATAGGATGGCTCACACTATGCCACTGCCACACATTCCCCTGCCCACCTTTCCACTAATTCCCCCCCCCTACGGGAATTCCTATCACGCAACCAGATAACAGAGAGATCCAAATAAAAAAGGTCTGGATAAAAGAGGTTGGACTGTATACACTGAGCCAAAAAAGAACTTATAATTTTTCACAAGATCAAATCTTAAAATCCTGTGCATCAAAATGAACCAAAATTACACACAGGATTACTTCAATACTCTACTCTAAATACATGTCAGTAACCAAGCAGTTGTCCAACTGAAACAACAGCAAAATGCACTGACATGGAACAGCTTCCTGGACCACATTCACAGCCCAGTAAATGGCACCCAGCACAAGAAATCTGTGAGTAAGTGGAATAGTGTAGAACAAGACCTGTTTCTTGAGGAAAGTGTGTGAAAAGCAGAAATCAGCCCTGTTCCCCACTATTCCACTTACTCTTTTTGGAAATTGTCATCTGTGTAAGGATCTTATACGCATTCTCACCGATTTCTTGTGCTGGGTGCCAATTATTGGGCTGTGAATGTTGTTTCTTTCTTGGCTTAGTGTATAAATATTTCAACCAGCAATTTCAATTCTATTGATTTGATTTGAGTGAATTCTATTTTTCTTCCCTGTTTAATTTTGATGCAGAACAAGCTCGGACTCCAGCCGCTGGTAACACCTCCCAGAATGCATTGCTGAATGAGACTTGCGCACAAGAACAATACAGTGTACAAAGTGATGCACAAGAACAAAGTAGTGTGCCCAGATATGCACAAGAAGAGAGTGACATTCTCAGACCTGAACAAAGCAACATACACAGGCCAGGAGATAGGATCAGAAATTACTCTCATAGGCTTACTTCTGAACCAAACACAGGAAATAAAAGCAGCGTAAGCGGCCATGCAACTGATGTTGAGATGGTTACTGGGCAAAAGGAAGTATTGCCAGTCATCTTAAGTGTTACATCTTTGAATAAATCTTGGAGAAAAGAATTCAGTGGTGGTAGTGGGTCGAGAGAAAAGTAATGTGTGATCAGGGGTGTACCTTTTAACTTTCTTTGTCGCTGATGGCCAATCAGGCAGGTAATCAATTATAGTGCCTGGATTACCAGCCCAACAGGAACATTTACTTGCTTAACAAACTGGAGTCTTTAGCATAAACATTTATCTGTATTGGTAACCATATAGCCCAAAAGGAACATTTACTTGTCTTTAGCATGAAATGAAAGTTCATCTGTATTGGTAACTATGCAGGAAAAATATAACCCTTGATCTTATTAATTTACAAAAATATTTTCCCCCTGAAATTTTCACATTTTATTGCTAGACCTGATGGACATACTCTTACGCTCCTGAAATGTGAGGTAATGATTGGGTCATAGGCTTTTGGCAACCACCCATCTCTGAAGGATGCTACAAGTTATTACCAAGTTCTGTGACCCGATCATTACATCACACTTCAGGACTGCAAGATCAGGTCATTCCACTGACAAAGGCTGTAGTAACAACAGCTGAGCTGAAAATTATGGAGGTAAATATTTTTGTATTGAGATCCAGAGTTAAATTTTTCCAAACTGGAGTCTTATTGAGCAAATCAAATTGCCACAAATCATTTTTGTAATTTGACAGCCTGACAGCATAAGTTACCAGTCATTGGTTGTTGGCTGGTGTTATAAACATCTACCAAAAAGTAATTACCCCCCTTAATGAAGTGTCATAATGTGCAGAAATAAATTCTGCTTGGAATGCATATCCAAAATTTGGTATATGATCAACCATTTTGGAATAATGGTCATTCATTAAGGGGTTTAATAATTATTACTTTTTGGTAGATATTTAGTATGGCACTGTGTATGTAATGTAGGATTTGTGATTATGGATGGAATAATATATGTAATTTATACGACATATTCCCAGCAAATGCAAAAAAAAATTAAAATTAACCCCATACCTATCGCTTGAACCCCAACTAGAGGTCTGGGGTTCAAATCCTTGCACAGGCAGATATGTCCGGATTTTCCATTTGTAAATTCATATTTAATTGTGCTAGTGTGCGGTGCGTAATTCTTCTTTCCTCTGTAAAGTGAAGTATCCCAAAAATGGTGAAGTTTGAACAAGTACACATTCGTCGTTAGGCAGGAAAAATGTATGTACTTGTGGCCCTTGAACATGTTTAACATAAAACTGCCAAGAGGTTACATAATAGGTTTTGCTTTAAACATGTTCAGGGGCCATTGACACATAGGAGGGTTTTTTCTGCCCAATGACGACATTATAAAATTACCACTTTTAATAATATATTAAAGGTGGGGGACCAAATTGACAGCCTCATCCAAGGGCTTCAACTCCTCCTCCCTCTTCTCATTAATATGCAGAGGTGGAAGCACATTATTTTCTCACAACTCCAGTGAAAATTTAGGCCTGAAACATGTTTTATTAGGTGATTTGAGTCAGGGCCGTAGCAAGGTTGTAAAATGTGGGGCGGCCATGCCAAATGTGGGGCAGCCAAAATACAAATATAGGCCCAAATTGAAATAAAGATATAACGAAAAACATAATAAATTTCTCAAAAAGTGGGGCGGCCATGGCATCCCCGGCCGCCCAGCTTGCTACGGCCCTGATTTGAGTACAAATATGGTAGTGTAGTGTACACCACACCAGAAGTCATGTATTGTTTTAAGGGCCACTGTGAGACAAATATGGTGAATACTCTTTTAAAGGTTCTATTTTAGCAATATTTGTTTTTATTACAATTTTACTATTGCACTCCCTGCCAAGTCAATATTGTAAATTGTAAAGTCTGAGAGTTAAATTAACTTTTAGACTTACGCTTTTAGACTTCAGTAGAAAAAACCTAAATATATATTTTTTGTATTGTGTGTAGCACTTTGTAGTAAGTAAATTGTGTAGTATTGTGGTATCTTGTGCAAATGCAGTTTATAATTATATCTTAATATGTAATTCAAAATCATGTTAGAAATTATACACTCCCACTGTTCGCAAGTCGATAATGGGGGGATCCGGTGGGGTGGGGTAGGGGACACTTGGCATGATCATACTTTACATAACATCACATCATTTATTAATTTTTTTCTTTGTATGACATTCCACATACAAAATTGATAACAAACCAGGCATTGAGTTGTGCTACAGTATTTTGCAAAGATCTTTTACACTGCCAGATTTGGTGTAAACAGGAAGTGGAGTTCTGATTGAATCACATCATCATCACATCAGCACCTTATTAATCTAGTCCGATGAGTAGGACTTTTTTTTCTTAGACTATACTCGGACTATATAATCACTATCTCACATGGTGCAAGAAAGACAAATCACAAAAGTCTAGTGACCACCTGAAAAGGGTTTTCTGGTGGGGTGGTTAGTGGACTTTTGTGGTTAATCTTTCTTGAGTCTTAGTAGTTAGTAACTAAATAAAACACAGGTCCTACTCATCAGACTATATTTGCCAAACAAGCTGCATAGCATCACATGAATGCTAGGCATGACCTAATTTTGAATTTGAATTTTGAAATGCATCCCCCTCTCACTGGGCATACATAAGTGAGGGTTTTAATACTGATGCATAATATTACACTCCTGGTCAACATTGTTGGAACACTTTGACAAATGTGTACCCCTCCCCCATTTCCCTGTTCAATTTTGCAAACTGTTTATTGGCATTGATTGATGCATGGTGGCCCCCAACTCAACACAAATTTGTCAAAGACCACCTTTGCAATGATTTTTCATCAAATTTACCCCCCCCCCACTTTTCATGCAAAATCAAGGACAAAATTTGGCCAAAAACAAACCCTTTTTTTGTCGATTTCAATGACAAGAATTTCCAACACCCCTTTTCAATGACACTAAATAAAGATTTTAAAACATAAAATTACCTTATTTACCCAAGTACCCCTTTTATCCAAATTTCGCGGACAGTGCAAATTAAATACGGTACCCCTATTTTGCTGATGTCACAATCAAATTTTGTGGACAGTGCATATTAAATGCCCCTTATTTGGCTAATTTTGCGGTCCTTGCTACTGGCAAAAAAATTAACCCTTTTCCGTGATATTTGGTAACACCCATGGTTACCTGCGGCCTCGTGTGATATGACCTCAAACCAGTGATATTTTTCGTATTGCATGAGCAAACGGAATAACTTATTATCATACGACTAAGGGAAACATCACAGAACACAGATAACCGGATATATTTTTGCATCTAGTGAGTGAGTGCATATTTACACTCTATATCTAGTCAGTTAGAGCATAATGCGCAAGCACGATACACGTATATGGTGAGGTATGTGTATAAAGGCAATTCCCATTAACCGGGCGTGTAAAATGCACACAACATGTTATACGTAGAACAGTCATCTAGTTTTTGTAACTTTGTCCGATTTTGCAACAATTGAAATATATGAAAAAGTAATTAATTCAATATTTAGAATGACTTAGTGGTATGATAAATTGGTTATTAGGTTCAGCGTCAGTATGGTACGGGAAATTATCGTGCGCTCGGTGTCATACTTATTTCACCCTTCGGTTTCACCCAGTATGACACTCCGCACACGATAATTTCAGTACCATACCTCCGCTTCATCTAATAACTAATAGTACCTTACCCTCCCAAGACAGGGAGCCAAATCATAAATCATTGATAAATATGTTTGCTAAATTTTCACTACACTTTGATTGAAATAGATGATCAGTGTTTAAGTGTACTTTCTTTAACATTGTAGACTGTATCAAGATGTGATGTAGGTCCCCCCTACATATAATGCATGTTATTTAGGCCAATGGAACTCGATTATTAGTTTCCGATTGGATGTTTAAAAAAAATGACGAGGTCGCTATTTCATTATTCATTATTCGGTCTCTTTTCATTATCCATTATGTCAACAAAATCAATGATTTTATGAACAGCTTTCTCCAAATTTAGGTACCCCACCAGTACCAAAGTATATATTGTTGATGAAAGACCATCTCAAAACGGGTATGAATGCTTAGATCATCTTTACAGACATTTTGCAACAGATTGAGAAAAGATTTGAATGTGTTTTCATAAAAATGAAAAGAAATTAGCAATTTTTGTAATCACTAGAAACATGATGAGGTATATCCTTAAATTTCCATTATTTACTACATCCTCTACCCCCACAACTAATAAAAGTGCTGATTATGATCAGCATGGGATGTCAGACATTTTGAGAGTTTCCATTTTGATTATTTCCATTTCAATGTTCAGATAATTGACTTTTTATGAAAATAATGAAAGTTTTGGTCAAATTGAAAAAGTGATGCGGGCGGTCAATAGGAAACTAACAATCGAGTTCCATTAGCCTTATTTGCGAAACATATTTTTAGATGTATTTAACTATTTATTTAATGTAGCCATACCTAACTATGTATCATTGTAGCCACAGTAGACTATTTTTATTGTCGTGATTGTCGAGAAGCAAGATTTAACAGTAACTTAACGACAAAATATTTGTATCATATGCAGCTTTCTATCAGTCTGAATCCCACCAGCATTAGACATGATTTCTGTAAAAAAAATGAAGCCATAACTAATTCAGTTCAACTCTTTTGTGCCAAATAATTGTTCAATAAGTATCTACCTCTCTTAAACTCCTTTATAAGATCAAAATGTTTTTTAAAAACAGACTTTTTGTTAAGTTGTTTGTAAATAAAATAACTTTTGCACTCTAATATTTAGTGACATTTGTGTTAAATTTTTGTGTAGCAGAATATGAACAGTTCTTGGGATCACCTAATAATTTGTACTTTAAGTAAGTAACTACTTAGGCCAACAACAAAATTGGGCTATTTCATTCGAAATCCATGACCATGATACACATTTCATTGTGTGTACAAGAAAGTTGAGTTTTTAAATTTTCAAGCATGGGGCATTGTTCCACACATTTTTGCTTCTATCAAAACTGCTTGAGCAATACAACTCGATCTTAGGAAGCATGTAAGATAGAAAAAAGAAATATGAACAATTCTGAATACACACCTTTAAGTGTGCCTACTGTGCTCACCTGTTTCCTGAGTGGGATCAGTTTTCCTGTTCCCTTTAAAGATGTTTAGGATGAACAGATACTTTCTACATGATGACTTTACCTAAGATAACTTTAGCAGTGTGTTGTTAGTGTGCTATCTACTATGATAACTTCAGCAATGGATGTTATCTACCTAAGATGATTTATCAAGGGAAGCTATCTACCTAAGATGACTACATCAATGGGTGTTATCTACCTAAGATGACTTCATCAATGGGTGTTATCTACCTAAGATGACTTCATCAATGGGTGTTATCTACCTAAGATGACTACATCAATGGGTGCTATCTACCTAAGATGACTTCATCCATGGGTGTTATCTACCTAAGATGACTTCATCAATGTGTGTTATCTACCTTAGATGACTACATCAATGGGTGTTATCTACCTAAGATGACTTCATCAATGGGTATTATCTACCTAAGATGACTTCATCAATGGGTGTTATCTACCTAAGATGACTACATCAATGGGTGCTATCTACCTAGGATAAATCATCAATGGGTGCTATCTACCTAAGATGACTTCATCAGTGGGTGTTATCTACCTAAGATGACTTCATCAATGGGTGTTATCTACCTAAGATGACTACATCAATGGGTGCTATCTACCTAGGATAAATCATCAATGGGTGCTATCTACCTAAGATGACTTCATCAATGGGTGCTATCTACCTAGTGACTTCATCCATGGGTGTTATCTACCTAATATGACTTCATCAATGGGTGTTATCTACCTAAGATGACTACATCAATGGGCGCTATCTAACTAAGATGACTACATCAATGAGTGTTATCTACCTAAGATGACTTCATCAATGGGTGTTATCTACCTAAGATGACTTCATCCATGGGTGTTATATACCTAATATGACTTCATCAATGGGTGTTATCTACCTAAGATGACTACATCAATGGGCGCTATCTAACTAAGATGACTACATCAATGGGTGTTATCTACCTAAGATGACTACATCAATGGGTGTTATCTACCTAAGATGACTTCATCAATGGGTGTTATCTACCTAGGATAAATCATCAATGGGTGCTATCTACCTAAGATGACTTCATCAATGGGTGCTATCTACCTAAGATGACTTCATCAATGGATGCTATCTACCTAAGATCACTTCATCAATGGGTGCTATCTACCTAAGATAACTTCATCAATGTGAGCTCTCTACATAAGATGACATTATCAGTGGGTGCTATCTACCTAAGATGACTTAATCAATGTGTGTGATTTACTTAAGATGACTTCATCAATGGGTGTTATCTACCTAAGATGACTACATCAATGGGTGCTATCTACCTAGGATAAATCATCAATGGGTGCTATCTACCTAAGATGACTTCATCAATGGGTGTTATCTACCTAAGATGACTTCATCAATGGGTGTTATCTACCTAAGATGACTACATCAATGGGTGCTATCTACCTAGGATAAATCATCAATGGGTGCTATCTACCTAAGATGACTTCGTCAATGGGTGCTATCTACCTAAGATGACTTCATAAAGGGGTGTTATCTACCTAAGATGACTTCATCAATGGGTGCTATCTACCTAAGATGACTTCATCAATGGGTGCTATCTACCTAGGATAAATCATCAACGGGTGCTATCTACTAAGATGACTTCATCAATGGATGCTATCTACCTAAGATGACTTCGTCAATGGGCGTTATCTACCTAAGATAACTTCATCAATGGGAGCTATCTACATAAGATGACTTTATCAATGGGTGTTATCTACCTAAGATGACTACATCAATGGGTGCTATCTACCTAGGATAAATCATCAATGGGTGCTATCTACCTAAGATGACTTCGTCAATGGGTGCTATCTACCTAAGATGACTTCATAAAGGGGTGTTATCTACCTAAGATGACTTCATCAATGGGTGTTATCTACCTAAGATGACTACATCAATGGGTGCTATCTACCTAGGATAAATCATCAACGGGTGCTATCTACTAAGATGACTTCATCAATGGATGCTATCTACCTAAGATGACTTCGTCAATGGGCGTTATCTACCTAAGATGACTTCATCAATGGGAGCTATCTACATAAGATGACTTTATCAATGGGTGTTATTTACCTAAGATGATTTCATCAAGGGGTGCTAGCCATAATGTATGATTTCCATCAAATTTAATTTTTGTTATTCTATACCCTAAATGCTGAAATATAACTGCCATTTTAAACTTTAATAACAACATAAAGTGAAAGAAACCCCACCTATTCTGGCCATTTAACATCGGAGTTCTAATGTCAACATTTGCTCAACAAATTTGGCTGATTCCATTTATAAGTTCAGACATTTATAAGCATTATAAATATATGCCAAAAAATCGGGTTTGAAAAAAATTAACCAATTTCATATTATAAGGTTGTAGATTATGGCTTTAAGATGACTTCATCAATGGCAGTTATCTACCTCATATAACTTCATGAACGGGTGCTATTCGCACAGAGCACACACACAGGCGTACCAAGGCAGTTTGTCAGCATGCTTGTGGTGCACCCACAAAAAAGCAAAGAAGTCACTTCCAAACTTGATGTGAACTAAAGAAATATTGTGCCTAACTTTTTACAACAAACATTCTAGTTGGCAATAAGTTACGCTTATGCCTAACTTTTTAACATGTCAAGCTGTCTTCTCAAAGACAGGTGGAATAAAATGAGGGCAATCATTTGAACCCCAACACAGTGATCATAGTGCTTCACAGGGGGTCCAAGGGGGTGGGGGTGTAAAATTGGTTTCAGAGGTGGCCTTAGCAAGGGGGGTGGGCAGGGAAATATTTTTTATTATTACATTACACACTCCGGTCTAAAATGAGGGCAATCCTTTAGCCCCAACAGTGGTGTAGACAGGATCATAGTGTTCAGAGGGCCCCACAGCAGGGGGGGGGGTTGGATTAGGGATATATAAGTTAGTTTCAGAGGTGGCCCAGGGAGGTTTATTAGTACATTACATAGGCCCTAACCCGGTATAATTTTACACTTGCACCTGTTATAATATAAAACATTATAAACATGACTTTATGCACATAACAGGGGGAGCGTGGGACTCACGCTAGTAAAAAATAATGGTAAGTGTCATAGGCTAGGGCAACCAATGGCATAGCAAATGCCCCCCCCCAGTCAGAACTCTTGCCCCCCCCCAGTAAAAACCCTAAATTACGAAAATTAACACTTTTTATGGCAATTATGCGTAAAATTTGTTGATTTTGCCCCCCCCTGAAATTCACTTTGCCCCCTCAATGCCTCCCCCGAAAAGAGTTTCCTGGCGCCACCACTGGCTTTGACTCCAAGTTTGAGACATAGCATTATTTTTGTAGCCTGACAATTAAAATATGTGTGGGAGTAACAGATGACTCTACTCTGATTGGTTACAAGTAAAAGAATGTTAATTGTTACAACTTCCAGCTACACCTGTACGCTCATCATCACATGCATGTGAGTGAGAGAATGATAGCTAATGTTGTCAAGGTATTGCTCTATGTTTCTAAGAAAGTAACAATAACACATGTTTTGGCACCAAAATAATGACACAGTTGGACAAATAAGCATCACAATGCTGTGATGTTTTACCCGTACCATTGACTCATTGTACAGTCATTCACCTGCTTAAAATTCACTTGCGATAAAGATATAATGAAAATGTTAAATGTGATAAGGAACATAGGTCCCTATTTGCCAGGAGGACTTCATGCAGGGATGTGCCATGCAGACATATGAGAAAAATAAAAATTCTTCATTATACACATGTAGTAACATAAGCAAATTTTTCACTTAAAAGGAGTATTTTGTGATCCTAGCATCCGTTTTACGACATTTTTCAGTAGATATCCACAAAAAAGCTTATTTTCCAAAATTTCAGTTGATTCTGATTTTATGCGTTTTGCGAGTTATGCATGATTATGTGTATTGCTACAAAGACAATGTGTTGTAATTTCACTTTGGTGTACCAGAACGTAATTCAAACTTAACGATATTTTTGCTGAACGAATTAATTTGCAAGAAATTCTTTGTACATAAATATTATGTAGCCAGAGGTTTCCAGTAGTATACAAATCTCAACTTTTTTTGAGAAAAGTGGGGGAATGTTGTGGATCATGAAATGCCCTTTTAAGTTTTGACTGCTGTAGTGTAATTTTGATGTGATGGGTCAAATATGCTTAAATTGCACCTTGTTTGTCTATGTGTATATATAGTTCTTGTGCTAACTGGTTTTTAATTTACTAAAAAGTTTTTTCTCTCTGAGAAATGTATTTAAATTTCACAATAATAGCTTCAGTGCCCCTGATTTCAGTTTGTATTACCATGGAGATATACCCCATGGTATTACAATTTTATATCTTTATGTGACTGTAATGTTTGAAAAGACAATAGCACTAGCACTGGCCATAGCACTACAAGTGGATCTGAAGGCACAGTGTGTAGAAATCGGCTATTCATATTTTAATCAAATTAAGGGCTCAGTTACCTGTATCACCTTCTAAAACATGCTTAAATTGCAGCTGCTTTGTTAGACTGTCCCACAGTCTCGGTTCGGTCCGGCCTGGATAATGGACCGATACATAATTACATAATAGCCTATCAAAATATGCCATAGTCCTTCACCCCCACCCCCCACCCCGGGATTCTAAATACACTGCGACCAAAACCACTTCCCAGCGCCCAAAACCAATTCCTCTTTCCACAAAATTGATGCCACTACACTAATCACACCTCCTACATTGAACGTTAAAATCCAGTGACCGCTCGTTGGGTTGATTTTTAATGCTATGTTATCTTCATTACCAGTCGTTCTCCGAGGGAGGGTCTACTGCTTTGTCTATGTGCTAACTGGCTTTCAAGTTATTAAAAACTTCTTTCTCTCTGAGAATTTGCATTTAAATTGCACAAAAATATCTTGCTTTCACACATGTTGTATGTTGTAAATCAGTTTACATCACAATTAATGTTACCATAGCATTAAGTTTGATTGAAAAAGGGATAACAACTTAAGGGATGGGGTATGAACGTTTGGACAGTATTTATTGTGGGACATTAGAGCACATCAGACATATCGAATTGCATTCTGAATACGAAGAATGTCCTTCTGATATCAAATATTTTGATTTTTTGAAATTCACAATGTGATACACATTTTATGGCAAATGAATAAAAATTGATATTTTTGATATTTAACAGTACTCGAAGTAAACTTTATAAATGTGATGATTTATACTTAAAGTGTATAGGTTGGATGAAAAACCGACGATCAATTGAAAATTTTGACCTTTCAGATTGAAGATATGGATTTTTCCCCAAAACACCCAAAAAATAGGTCTTTTGGGAAAAAATCCATATTTTCAATATGAAAGGGCAAAATTTTCAATTGATCGTCGGCTTTTCCTCCCAGCTACATACACTTTAAGAATATATCATTAAATTTCTAAAATTTACTTTGAGACTGTTATATATCAAAAATGTGAAAAATATTAAATTTTAATAATTTTGTCATAAAATTTGAATTATATCGTGAATTTCAAAAAATGAAAATTATTTGATATCAGAAAGACATTCTTCGTATTCAGAATGTAATTCGATATGTATGATGTGCTCTCATGTCCCACAAAAAATACTGTCGAAACGCTAAAAACGCTCATACCAGATCCCTTAACAGATCAATAAATTGCATTTTAGCTACCACACAATATCTTGCCATTTAGCCTAATCTGCATGAGAGGCCTCAGAAGTGCTGTGATGAGTGGCTAGTTACATGTAGTAGGTACTGGTACTGGTACATCAACAATAAAATGTTACCAACAGTCTACAAATTATTACTGCAAAAGACTGAGTCATAACCAATAAGTTAGAGAACTTGTTAAAATGTGCAGAACGAAATAGTAGGCCTTGACTGTTTTAGTGAGATTTTAAAAACAACCTGCTAATAATTTGCTTATCAGATTTTATGTGTGGGCTATTTTCCCCCAAAAAATAAGTTGCCTTAATGTTGTTGGGTTATCAGTGATATCACTAAATTTTGTTGCAATTGAACCATCTGTTCATTAATTTCTTTGTTTTCAGTTGTTATTTCCAGCATAGTAAATTAATATTTTGTACGTTTGTAGCTATAATGTGGTTGGAAAAAATGAAAGTGGTTATAATCATTGGCAAAAGCCCATCGCCACATACCACAAATATTTAAAGTCATCTAGCAAATGTCTTTCTTTTTAATATCTTGAAATAAGACTTTTCAAAAATGAGTCATAAACTTCTGACCATACAGCATACTGATTAGGATAGTGACCCAAGTTCCCAGAACTACAGTCAAATCATAGGTATTGGTCAAATCTTGAAACATCTCTTAGCTTCTTTTGTTTTTGCACTGTGAACTGTTGTAGCAGCTTGTACTAAAAGTGGTTGTATGACATCACAGTTATCTCCATGGCAACTAAGACTTGGCTGGTATGTGAAGTGACTCACAATTGATCCACAGTGCTATTGATCTGTGATATGACCTTGGCTAGTGAATAGGGAAAGTAGGTGTAAGAGGTTGAATATCACTGAATATAATCAGGACAATTTGTAAGCATTTGGCATTATGACAAATGACACACATGCATGGTGCCAGAGATAAACAAACCAGTAGACCTACTAGCTTTAATCACATGTGCAGTACATTTACACACACAAAGGCTTCAAGAAACAGAAGAGGAAACCCGGGGAGGAAACAAGGAGAAGAAAGTGTTCATCAATAGTAAGTTTGCAACTTTTCTACCATTTTTATTCAATATATAGTGCTTGATAAATAATGACAATTACAATTGTGCCATGTTTTTTTTGGTGCTCTGAAGAGGTACTGATATGTGATTATGTGGCCCATCACATCAAAACATGGAGATTTCTTAAACCAATTCAATTATATAGCAATTATAAAATGACATATCCCTCAGTGATAATGTAGCTATATAGTGATATTGGATATATGAATATTGATGTTATTTTAGTATTATTCAGTAATTTTATTCTATTCCCATTAACAACTGCTGTGTTTTAGTGTGATATGTCAAATATGCTGTATATAAGTGGTCAGTGACAACCTGTAAAGTGTGCTGAGGCTTGTGGATCAACATTTAGGCGTTGTGCCTGTGCGTATAGTGCACTACCTAGGCGAAATGTCAACCGTGCTAGCATGGTCAACCATGGTCAAAACATGGTTGACCATGGTTAACTATGGTCAGCGATGATCAGCCATGGTGGCTTGACCATGGTCAACCATGGTTGCCATGGTCACCATGGTATACCATGGTCGACCATGCTTTAGCATGGCCGAGCATGGTCAGCCATGGTCTTCACCTCACTTGACCATGGTTGACCATGGTCACTTTTAAGTATACCATGGTCAACCATGCTTTATCATGGGTGAGCATGGTCAGCCATGTTCATCACCTCACTTGACCATGGTTGACCATGGTCACTTCAAGTATACCATGGTCAATCATGCTTTAGCATGGGTGAGCATGGTCAGCCATGGTCATCACCTCACCTGACCATGGTCACTTCAAGTATACCATGGTCAACCATGCTTTAGCATGTGTGAGCATGGTCAGCCATGGTCATCACCTCACCTGACCATGGTTGACCATGGTTACTTCAAGTATACCTTGAGTTTAAGCTTGATTGCTATTATTTCTTTCTATTGTTTCTTCCTTGATTGCTATTGTTTCTTAACCATGGTCAAACATGCAAATTTTTGACCATGGTTGACCATGGTCACTTTAGATAGACCATGGTTGACCATGGTCTCTGGCCGTGGTGCCATTTTTCAAAAACATGGTTGACCATGGTTGACCATGGTAAAAAACATGGTTGACCATGGTCAAAACCCTGGTTGTTGAACTATGGTTGACAATGGTTCAACCATGGTCAAACATGCTAAGTTTTAACCATGGTTGACCATGGTCACTTTAGATAGACCATGGTCAAAAGGTTAACCATGGTTGACCATGGTCTCTGGCCGTGGTGCCATTTTTCAAAAGCATGGTTGACCATGGTTTGACCATGGTCAAAACCCATGGTTGAACCATGGTTGACCATGGTTAACCATAGTTCAACCATGCCTTTTTCGCATAGGTATAAATCATTGCGCCTTTTTTTTTTTTTTTTTTTTTTTTTTTTGCTGTCCATCTTGAAAAGTGTGGTCACGGTGGACACAGAACAGTGGGCGCTGGCGTGTGTCCCCGGGGGGCATGTCAGCACTACAAACAACACAACACACTTTTGCGATGGAAGGGGGTGTCAAGCCAGTTGATGTATATTGTGACACAATCTGGTCTGTAGAGGCCAAGGCAGCAAATTTGGAAATTGAGATGAAGGCAAATATATGGAGTAAAATCATTCAGTATATAGGGCCCTAATAGCTATAATGTTATATGGTAATAATTACTGAAACACAATTTTCAAAAATGCCTCCTTTGGCCTCCATGGACCAGATTGTATCACATTTATCGAAATAAACCAACCGGAACAGTATAACATTTGACAACCATGTTGGTGGACAGTTTCTTAAGGGTAGACGAGGTATTGTTGGTCGAAGCAACCAAAAATCGATTTTCATTATCTAGATCAATATATTATTGAACATTAACACCTTTCTGTTTTGCAAAAGTTCATTCTACAAATCGTATCCTTTGCAAACTTGCTTAATTTATTGTTGTTAATTAGTTATGTACGTTTTACAAAATTGTTGTTGTTTCAGCCCTCTTTACAACATAACTCAAGAACCGCAGCACCTATAAAAGGTGATATTTGAATTCTTCTACATGCTCGCTATGAATTGAGCAATGCAGTTTTTGCCAAAGCTCACTACCATTCGTAAGATGCTGTGACTACCAAATCACAACAGTTTAAAATAATTAATAACCTTAAGGGCCAGAGGGACAGGCCTCTAGTTCGATTCCCCAACCATTCATACATATCACCTGTTTTATTGTATTATCATGCGAATTGCCACGTGGAGGCCTCCTGGTGGACAGAATTTTATTTAAATGAGGATGAGTGATGTAGTATAGCAATTACATGATAAGGGGCTGTGCAATAATTATGAGCCCCCCCCCCCGCATTTTTCGAACGGCCTGCCAAAATCGCTTGCCCCCCCTTCTCGGCCCACCAAAAAATCTTTGCCCCCCCCTTGCACATGCCAGGAAAATTTGCATATTAAAGCGTTTTTGTACTGTTTTCCAAAACCTTTTTAGAGCGATTTACTTAAAACATGCCCCATGAATGTGTGCCAAAAATCGCTTGCCCCCCCTCTTGGCTGGCCAAAATTGCTCCCCCCCTTTTGGCTTGTCAAAATTTCTTGCCCCTCAATTTTACCCTCCCGGGGCTCATAATTATTGCACAGCCCCTAACAGACCTCCGAATGTGACAGTCACGAATGATCTGGAGGAGCCTGTCTGAGTGAAGAACCTTTGGATTTTTTTTCAAATTGAAGCTATTTAGTGGATATACCCTATTTTTGGACAGGTGTTGATAGACCTTGTGCGACAGAGGCCTGGTGTCTGAAGTAATTTTTGTTTTCAAAATGAAGCCCGAAATTGTAAATTGAGGCTTTTGTACATTCATATTCCACATATGATCATATCATACCAAATGAAATCTAAGCCCCACTGAGGAGGTCTAAGCAATTCAAGATCAGTCTAAGATCCAACTATTTTTATCCAGACAAATGAAAAAGATGTGCAAGATTATGGCATTCCAAACTAAATTTTCATATTTGAGGCCAAATTGTGTAACATGGATTTTATATATGTATTTCAAAAATTTTCAACTAGAATTTAAGTATTTAACATTATAACAACATCTGGAATTCCTTACTTCATGGGGTCTTTTAAAGTAAATTTAGATTTCCAGCAAGACTGAACATAGGGGGTGGGTGGGGTGCACCCCCCATATCCACAATGGTTCACTCTGCTATTTTTCCAATAAAAAGGTCCAAATGTATGAGACTTTTTGGTGATTAGGTGGTCAAAAAGTTTTTAAAATGGCAATATGTAGGGGTTTTAGGTCCACTTTTTACAAAAAAAATAACAAGCAGACTTTTCATTTGGAAAAGTACCACATTTTGGAAGTCTCAACCCAGGCCCGTATGCAGGATTTTTTTTTTTTTGGTGCTGATTATGAAAAAGTGGACTTTTCCCGGGGGGGGGGGGCAATTTTGTGAAAAGTGGACTTTCTTCCCAAAATTGAACCAAAAAAGCATACAAAACTTGATTTTTTTTGCTTGCTACGCTCGCAATTTGTGATATTTTGGGACTTTTTGTATACTTTTGCAAATTGGAGGAGGGTTGCAATGCACCCCCTGTTTACTGGCCTGTCTCGACCTATAGCACCCCCATAAATCC
Organism: Amphiura filiformis; assembly: GCF_039555335.1. Classification (NCBI taxonomy): domain Eukaryota; kingdom Metazoa; phylum Echinodermata; class Ophiuroidea; order Amphilepidida; family Amphiuridae; genus Amphiura; species Amphiura filiformis. The sequence continues at coordinate 2,548,503 of NC_092643.1, forward strand.
TGTGTACGACCTGGAGGGGACAGTGAAATCTTCCACAAGGTGAATGTACATGTATGTTAAAAGGGCGTTTCGTGATCCACAGCATCATCCCCCACTTTTCTCAAAAAAAGTTGAGATTTTTATATCACTGGAAATCTCTGGCTACAAACTGTTTATGTACAAAAGATTTCTTGCAGATTAATTCGTTTAGTAAAGATATTGTTAAATTTGAATTTCGTTCTGTTATTCCAGAACGAAATTACAACGCATTGTCTCATGGAGCAGTGTAATACACATAATCATGCATAACTCGCAAACGCAAAATCGGAATCAACTGAAATTTTGGGAATATGCTTTTTTTGGGATATCTACTGAAAATGTCATAAAAGAGAATGCTAGGATCACAAAATACTCCTTTAAATGTGATAGCCCCGGTTTATTTGATGGATTATGTCACTAGTTTGATGGATTATGTGACCAAGCTAAATTAAGCATAATTATACATTTTATCGAATTTATCCACGATAGTGAATATATTAAATGATGTGATGATATCAGCACATTCCTTGTCCTATATTGGTCATTTCTCCTTGGAAAGAGATTACTATGATGTCAAAAAGATTCCTTTATAAATTTTTTTTGGTATTCCTGAACTCAAGGATGATTAATCTTTTATTATCCAAGGCATCTTACTCGTTTAATTTATGTTTTGTGTTAATTTTATACAAGTTAAATATAGTTGAAATTTCTGGTCAAAAGACATCATTGTTCTAAATCTGGGAAATTCCATCTTAGTATTTCATTGGTCACTACCATACTTTTATGACATCATAACCATCATTAATTATTAGCACTTTTAACTCTGTTGAGATGCTCCTGGTGAGATGTCACAAGACAATTCTCCAAATAAAATATATTAAAATATCAACATAGTGGCTAAAACTTAAACTTTGTAACCGGGCTTTGTAATAGTTTAATGTATACTCTGATCAGCTCGTAATCGGCGCGAATTATTAGGCTTTTACCACTACGTTAAGAGTGATATAGTTGATCTGCCTGGACTTTATTTTGTGTGTTAAAGAAAGTAGACTTTAACTAATAGTTTGTAATACTCCTGATGAGATGTCACAAGACAATTCTCCAAATAAAATATATTAATATCAATCCGCAATTTTATAAGGCCTGCCGATTATGAGCAGATCAAACTACGAGCTAAGCATACTGATAAATGGAATTACTTCCGACATCTTCATAATTGTATTATCGATGACTTCGCATTTGAACAAACTTAACTGTTGGGTTGATCCCTATATCTTGAATTTACAGTGCGGTTACTCTTTCATATAATTTTACGCAAAATTAGGGTTAGGGTTAGGATTTGGGTTAATATTAGGGTTAGGGTTAGGATTAGGGTTTTGATAAAATAAATATAAATTTTATGTGCTTTGGAAGGAATTTTTGGGGAATTGGGGGCAAAGTGAATTTCAAAGGGGTCAAAATCAACAAATATTGCATAAAATTGCCCCCAAAAGTTAACATTTTCGTAACTTCAGATTTTTAAAAGCCTTAAAAGTGTGTGTGTGTGTGTGTGTGTGGGGGGGGGCAAGGAAAATATTTTTTAGGAAATGCCTCCCATGCCCCCCCCACTTTTAAGGCCTTGTCAGCTTTAAAAAAAAAAAAACAAAGTTATGAAAAATTTCAACTTTTGTTGCAATTTTGTTTTAATTGAACTTATTAATTAGTAATTGTTTTAATTAATTATTATTTATGATAATTGTCTGTGATAATTATGGCTTTGTTCCGATTTCTTATATTTTTAACATTCCTACATGGATGCTTGATGAGTAATAGTCACATTGCATTTTTCATCATCTGGGTTATTCAACTTTGGCCACTCTTAATCTTGGACATTCAAAATTTAAAGATCTTTAATCGGTTGTGCAAGCACACAATGGCAATGCCCTATGAGCAAGAGTTCTATTATAGCTTAATGTCTTGTTTTCCCGCTTGTTTTCCTCGAAAACCTTGTAATTAACATTTACAATATAATGTGGTTTCTTATGAATGAACTACATGTCATGGTTTGTGATTGACTATAAAGGGAGGAGTGAGAAGTATGTTTGTGTATGTATGTTTCACTGAAACAATAGAGAGATGTGTAATGGTATCATTTGTTAGTGAATGTTGATTGGTTAAGAAAGTTTAGTGTAGGTGATTTTGAGAGTTGGAGAGGAGATAGAATTGAATTTTAGATAGACTTATGATGCTGAAGAGTATTTAAGTACCGTAATACAGGGTGTCCCAAAAAAAAGGCCCCTCATTGCGCCCTATTTTTCGCCTATTTCTGAAAAGTTGATCAAATATATTTTGGTGTGTAAAGAAACCTTTAATTGTTAGCTTTAATAAACCAAAACAATTATTTCAATCGGCTCACAACTTTTGCAGATATGCCGTTTTAAAGACAAGTACCCGTTTTTACTCTGTCCACGGATAGCAAACAGAGTGGTTGGGATGGGTCATGCTGTGGGGTGGCCTGTAAGATCACCAGACCTCACACCACTTGATTTCCTCATTTGTGGCAAAATCCAAGATCTTTGCAAACGTATTACTGCTATATTCGCAAGTATCCGGCGCACAAGGTTGGTACGCAACGCAATTGATACAATGAGCACTAGGGCTGAAACCTGTATTCGTCAAGGAGGCAACCAGGTAGAGGGCAGAGCAGCACAGTAAACTCACTTCAAAAGAACCAAAGACAAACCAAACAGCCCTTTTCAGGGCTACCTTTTATTCCAAAAAGAGAAATGACTTATGTTGTCAATAAAAAGAAAGCAAGAAACAATAAAGTAAGAAAGTAAGAAACCTAATAAAACTAAAAGGCATAAAATAACCGAGAAAAACACAAGTAATTGCAAGTATAGCAAAAGAAGTCCCATCCCACATCAATTTCGCCTAAATTAATGACACTTAACAAAATTAATAACCCATAAGCCCACCGGTAAAGCCCATTCCCTAAAATAAAGTTGTTATTTTATAAAGTTATCACCGAGGAATGTTTTATATTCATGCATGGTATATGCACTTTTCAATCTTTGAAGTAGCCAAACCTCCTCCGTGGACAGAGTGAAAAACAGATACATTTCTTTAAAAGGGCATATCTTCAAAAGTTATGAGCCGATTGAAATAATTATTTCGATTTATTAAAGCTAACAGGTAAAGGTTTCTTTACATACCAACATATACTTGATCAACTTTTCTAAAATAGGAGAAAAAGAGGGCGCAATGAGGGGCCTCTTTTTTTTGGGACACCCTGTAGTCAAGGCTCTCTTCCTATAGATAGCAATATATCTATAAGACTACATAGGTGTAGAAATACAAAAACATGTGAAGTTTGTGAAGCTTTGTTAAATATGTAACTCACATGCTACCCAACCAACCAACTTCCCATTTAAACCTTGTTTTTTGCCAAAATATGCCTCTGGTTAAACATTTTTTAGGTCAACCATTCAAAATTTGATTGTATACTGATATAATATGTTGCTAAAATTAGCGAATTACTTCATCCCTCTTGTCTTTTTTGCATGATAATGAACCAAATTTTGTAACTCCTTGAAGTATTAAATATTTCTAGAAATATGTGTGCATTGAAATTTTTTTGAAGATTCTTGAGCCCCCTGGGCAAACAAAATTGGGATCAACAATTAACAATTTTATTTGGCAAGAGATATTTTTACCAGTTTTGGGGCACCATTCTATATCATAGGGCACCACGATCATCACTGATATGCCCCTGCTTTATATGAAAATGAAAAAATGTTTATTGTAAAACACCCTTCTTTTATTATTTCTTTGCAGAATCAATCCTGAATTGAAGAGGATCCGCTCATTATGACAGAAATGAGGGCCCCTTTCCCTCATTCCTGGACGGACTCTCTACTTGAGCAGAAAATGATGCAAAAAGATTCACTGTCTGAACTATCATCAATACCAGCATCAGTCCAGTGTGATGAAAATGCCAACATTTCTGACTCATCCCAAGTGCCAAGGGAACTGAATTCCAAATCCATCCTTTTTGATGAGCTTACAAACTCAGCTCAAATTACCAAAGGTCCTGGGTTTGTGAGTAAAAGTCTGGATCCAATAACAAAAGAAGATGGTAATCAAGATGATACAAATAAACTTGATAAGATGCTGATGTCAAACATCCAAGACGCAGATGGGTTTCTTCATTGTCCTTTCTGTAATCAGAAGTTTGAGAAGCTAAAAGAAGTCACTCGACATTACTTTATGACACATATGGGTGATGAATCTTACTGGAATCAGCATCTACAACTTGGTCTTGATGTGGCAAAAGATTATCAACTGAAACCATTAAGAGATAAATGTGTGGAGTCATCAACTCAGTTAGATCTTAAACAATTGACAGATTATGTTGTCGACGTTGAAGGGAAATCCACATCCCTTCTTGATTTGGCAATGAATATTGATCAACTTGATGGTGATAGTCTTACACCAAATGCACTTTCTGATCTTGAATCATGTGCGAAAGATGGAAATAGAACAGAACAAATTACACCTGTTTCCATGGCAACAACTTTTGCACTACAAAGCAGCTTTGTAAACGGTCATCTTGAACCAGGTAATGTTCCAACAGTATCTACTAGCCACGCCCTCAATTCGAAACCATCTGCAAATACTGAAGATCATCAGAGACAAATTTCATTCTCTGTAGATGATGTAAAACTTGAAATTTCTTCAACAGACCAGGCATTACATATTTCCCCAACATCAACATGCTCTGATCATGGAAACCTACCAATAATTACAAAAGTTGAAAGTTTGGCAACTAATCAACATGAACATGATGCTAAACTACAAATTCCTCCAGCAAATGGTGATGGTCTGAAGCAAACTAACAATAAGAATAGCATTCTGAATGTTGCTAATCAGATTGCAAAATCTTCCAATCAGACAGGTGCATCTTATACAGGACCATGTCCTGTCAACAGGGTACCACACGGTCACCTACATCCAAGGGAAAGACGCTCTGTCAGCTGGACAACATCTGCACTTGTCACAAAAGTATATCTCTCTAATGCGAAAAGAAAAACTACCCAATGGTGCCCATTGGCAAACATGGATTACAAGTATGAACCATCTCCGACGGAATTAGTCGTGTTGGAAGAGATGAAATCTCGCAATTCTTCCTTCTGTCCATACTGTTTAGATAAGTTGGCTTCAATCAGCGAGGCAGTAGAGCATGTGGCTCTCCATACTAAAAAAGCACCGTATGTTTGTAAATGCCAGTCCAATTGCAGCTTCAGAACATGTTATTTTGATATTCTGCAACGTCACATTATCATGCATCATAGCAAAACATGCTCTCCTGCTGTGCATGCAAACTTAGAGGCAATACCAAACTTTTCTGTTAACTATTCTCAAAGTGTTCTACGTAGGCAGCTACCTATATTTTCCCAAACACAAAATACAGCAGTGATGAGCGGTACTACATGTCGTGAATCACAGCCAAATCAGACAAGCAGTACTACCAGCCGTGAATCACATTCATGGCCAAGTCAGCAGCTGATCAGGACACCAGACACGGACAGTAGTACCAGCCGTGAATCACAGCCAAATCAGCAGCTGATCAGGACACCAGAGACAAGCTGTACCACCAGTCGTGAATCACTGCCAAATCAGCAGCTGATCAGGACACCAGAAATGGATTATACGACCAGCCGTGAATCATTGCAAAATCAGCAGCTGATCAGGACATACCCTATTACCAGTTGCGAGTCACAGCCAAATCAGCCGTTACTCAGACCCATGCTTGTTCCCCTTTATGCCTTCCCAGGGCCATATAATCCATATCAAAATATGCTTCAGCCAACCCAACAACAATTTCCACCAATTGGACACACTACCAGTCAGTCAAATCATCCAAGTCCAAGTGCTTGTATAAGCACATCACTACATTCCAACAATGGTACTTCTGGAGACCGAACAAGTCCTACTATTAGCAAATCAGATCAACCTATACCACCTTCTATGCCCCATGCCTTCCAGCATTTCGGACTCAACAGTGGAAACCACAGTCCTAAAAGGAAGGACAGGACTATGCATTCCAACAATGTTACTTGTGGGGATCAAACAAGTCCTACTAATAGCAAATCAGATCAGCCTGCACCCCCTTCTATGCCCCATATCTTCCGCCATGTCAGACTCGACAGTGGAAACAACAGTCCTGAAAGGAAGAAGAAGCCTAACCACAAAGATATGCCCCATACTTTCCAGCATTTCAGACTCCACAGTGGAAACTACAGTCCTAAAAGAAAGAAGAGGACTAATCACAAAGATAACCATTCAAATTACAGTAGTCATGGCAACCAATTTACAACAACTTTAAGTCAAGTAACAAGTTTAGCTCCAGCCAGTACTAACATGACCAGTCATGGTGACAAGATCCATGTATCAAGCCAGGAGATACCAAGTCTTCTAAACTCAAAGCCAACATCCATTTATACATCAGGATGTCAACCTGTTAGAAACCAACCAATAGGTACAAATCATTTCCATGGCAACCAACATGCAACTTGTGACAAAAACCCTTTGATTACTAGTCTGCTGGAATCATCAGGAACAACTCATCAACTTAGTAAGTGTATATTTTCTTCTTTTCATTATTCAAATGATTGTATTTTAAAAACAAAACCAAGATAATAACTTGTTTTTTGTATCCAACAGATGATTAACTTCCATTTTAATGTATCAATATCTGTTAAAAGACAGTTCTGTATCTAGTAGACTTGCTAAGGGGTTGAACGCTGCATTTTTTAGAACAAAGGTCCCACTTGGCATGGATGCTCCTTGGGGCAAGAGAAAAAGATTCATCCAAAGAGACACTCTGTCTCTATGCATAAAACCCCCTAATTTGCATAAATTATGCTAATTAGTATCCAAAATATGGTATTTTCTAACTTTTTGACCATTTCACCTAAAAAAACATATAAATAGTTTAATTTGGCTTAATCTAGGATAAGAAATTCATTTTTGGGATTGTTTTGGGAATCCGTGGCCATTTTGACCCTCAAATCCAAGATGGCGCTGGCATCATCTTTAAAATTGGTGTTTTACAACTTTTGAACCGTTTGAGCTACAAATTTAAGTGACATATCAATTTGTACTAATTTTGGCTGGGAAACTCATTTCTGGCGCTGTTTATGTGATATGAGGTAATTTGCAAAGGGTACCGGGGTTTTAAATGTGAATTCGGAGGTACCTTCATTGGCTATATGGTAAAAGGATGAACATCAAACATTATACTTATGAATAATGTAAACCTTAATTTTAAGCACTATTGGGGACACACTTTATAATGCATGTTTTTACATAGTTTTACTATCATTTTCAGGTAATTCTATTGATAGCAACAAGCGTTATTTGATTTGAAATGACCAGTATGGATGGATAAATAATTATGACTGAAACTTGTGTTTTATTTGTCAGTTGGTCAGAGATGAACCAGTTACAGATCCCGCATCGGTAAAATTATGTGGCTAACCTAAAAAAAAATAGAAGCTTGTTATACAAAACGGCTGAAAATATCTCAGATCTTATTGAGTATCCCAATTTGCCAAGCTTTGTGGTAGTAGATGGTATCTCTGGTTGTGGCGGTGGTGCTGGTGCGAGCAGTGCAGTAGTAGAGCTATTGCAGAAGCGCTGTCACCCAACAGAAGGTGGAACAGGCAAGGCTGAGAGGAGTACACACCGAAACAGCCCATTGAAAACATGGTGAATGAGCTGTGGCATGATTTAAGAACCCCACATTGCATGCCTTTAGCAGTCTTTGTAGCAAGACAGATATAGCTCGTGAAAGCCACACTGCCAAAATTAGAAAAGCCCAAGGTTTCAAGGAAGACCATTGAGCATGCTTTGACCACGGCTATGATAACCGTCTTGCATCTCTTGGTTTTCCTCTTCAACAGGATATGGTCAATTTGATCCCTGACATCAAGGAAATACAAAAGTCATCTGGTTGTTTGGATCTGGTGTTTAATTAAGATCTCAGCCAAGTGGTCAGGAAGTATATCATCTTACCTGACATGAGAATTTTGGCAGAAGCAGTTAAGATTCTGTGAAGGGATATGCTGGATAAAAAGCAGACTTTTTCAGGCTCTTTCCCAAATACCTCAGAAGCAGCCTTTCAGAGTCTGCAGAGAACTTGCAGATGGCCATTGCATCGATGTCAATATACATCCTGCTTCTTCAGATAACCTTGTGTTATTAGTTGATATTATTACTGGCTCAAACCACCATGTTCCACTTTGTTTACAAAATATCATCAAATCCCCAGAGTGTGCCACATTATCTATGCGAAATAGAGGCCTCATTATCTCTTATGATGGCAATAAAGGTACATTATGATGACAGGTATAACTGAGAGTCTTGTTGGCATGCCGGTAGAATGAGGCTGAGCATTGATATTGCAACTCATTAAACATTGTGAGGTGTTGTAGTTCTTGAAGCCAGCAAAGGAGTACACGATGGCGGAAGTGACAGCATTGATTATAATCCTCATCAACAACTCGCGCCACCTCTGTCTGTTTTGCATCGGACTGGCATCAGCATGTGCCAAAAGCACCATGGAGTACCTCAAAAGACTGTGTGACCACTCCCAGTGGATGTATAAGGTTGAAATTGTTCATGTTCCATCACTGCATGACATCCAATACCTGCATCCAGATCACTGCAGCAGGTCCTCCAAGATGGCTATCAGTGGTTGAATTATGTAGATGATCACTTGGAACCGCAGCTGACTAGTGACAACTGGATTTCTTGGGCTGTCTACCACGTGAAGCGTTCATCCAGGTCCTCCTCATTCATTTTAAAGCCATATATGCTCCCACTGCTGACAGAGTCAGCAAACAGTCCCACTACAATATGCTTCAATGTATGATGATTGAGGACCATCAGACGCCCCATGGAGTACCTCAATCCAAGACAGACACCCGTTGTGGTAGCAGATCAGCTACTGTACACACTTGCCTTGCTTGGTACCTTGTACCTTGTCTTGCTTGGGGCCATTCCCACTTAAAAGATGTTGTGGTCACTTTTAGGTGACAGGTTGGAGCGCAGTGGGTGGACCACATCTATGAATAAACAGTGGGAGAACACAGTCCTTCATTATTGCATCTCACATTTGCAGGACTAGATATGTGCACCAAGTATCAGGCACAGCTTTCCATTCTGATGAAGAAAACCTATACCCAATATTTTGAGTTGAGGCAAACTACTGATTCTGGCCTTGCTCCTGACTTGCCAGTTGCTGCCGCTCTTCAACCCTTGAAAGAGTGGGGTCAAGCCTTTTCCATCCCGAAGCAGACTTCTGCCAGCATGTCAACAAGATTCTCCTTAACCGTTTTCAAATGCACCTTCATAGCCACTATATATAAGAGATATATGGAGCCTGTCGTTGACGAAAGATGACGTGGCACACTCTGGGATTCGCTGAATTGTTTTGCATACAGCGGTGTACATATTGGTTTGTGCCAGCGATAACACAATCTTCTCTTGAAGAAGAAGCAGGGCGATATAGCGACATCGATGCAAGTTCCATCTAACAGCATGATATACAAATGATTTCAATGTTAGAACAACAACGTCTACTTCTGAGGAATTTGAGAAAGAGTCTGAAAACATCTGTTTTTTTAGCCAGAATATCCCTTAACAAAATCTTGACTGCTTGTGCCAAAAAAAGAAGTTTTTCTAAAGTGACGCTGTTCTTCTTTGTCTCCAGACTACTATGACTACAAACAAAAGAAGCACTTTGTTTCAGAAGAGTCTTTATTTGCAGTTGTTGTCCCTTGGGATTCATAAACCATGCCAGAGCTCATTCGCCTGATATCCCTGTGTATGCCATTTGGTTGGTAGATATACAAGAAGAGTAGATTTAAACTGACATTCAACACACATAATATCGTGATATTTACCATGATATTTCTCGATGTGTACAACACATATCTTCATCAGGAGGGATCCGATGATGAATGTCCTGCTCTCGACCTTTGATGTCCTTTCTGTTACTCGGATTAGGGTACTATATAATGAAGGGAGCTCATTCACCTTGGGTTTCACTGGGCTATTTTGGTATGTAGTCCTCTCAGCCTTTCTCTTCGATTCATCTTCTGTTGGTTGACAGCGCTTCTACTTTTATGTCATACGACATGCTTAGTTATCCTTGGCGCTATCCACTACTGCACTTCTTGCACCACTGCCACAACCTAGAATATCATCTACTAGTATAAAGCTGGGCAAATCGTCATACTCACAGATGTCCGAGATATTTTTCAACAGTTCTGTGTAAGAAGCTTCTATTTTTATAGGTCGCCCACATTGTTTTACAGATGATGCTAGACTCGTAATTGATTCATCTCTGGCCGACTGAAAATTAAAACAAATTCCAATCATGTGTATCCATACTGGTCATTTTAAATCAAATAATGCTTGCTGCTACCAATAGAGTGAACTGAAAATAGTAATTAAAAGAACCATACATGCATTATAAAGTGTGTCTCCAATGGTGCTAAAAACCTAGATAGGCCTATTTAAAACATAAGTTTGATGTTCATCCTTCTACAATATAGCCAATGACAGGTACCAAGGAATTCACATTTAAAACCTTTATACCCTTTTCAAATTACCTCCTATCACATAAACAGTGCCAGAAATGAGTTTCCCAGCCAAAATTAGTATAAATTGATATGTCACTTAGGTTTGTAGGGCAAACGGTTCAAGTTGTAAAAACACCAATTTTAAAGATGGCGGCCAGCGGCCATCTTGGATTTGAGGGTCAAAATGGCCACGGATTCCCAAAACAATGCCAAAAATGAATTTCTTACCCTAAATTAAGCCAATTTCAAATGTTTACACATGTTTGTAGGAGAAATGGTCCAAAAGATAGAGAATACCATATTTTGGATATACTAATTAGCATAATTTATGCTAATTAGGGGGTTTTATGCATAGAGACAGAGTGTCTCTTTGGATAAATCTTTTCCTCTTGCCCCAAGGAACATCCATACCAAGTGGGACCTTTGTTCTAAAAAATGCAGCGTTCCCCCTATTTTCACCCCTTAGCAAGTCTACTAATCATTTTGTTCCACTTCAGCTGTCTTTGAGTTACAGCGCAAATAAGCAAAATATTCAAGACTTCCTTTCCCAGCTTCCTTTACCCATGTGGAAGTTTTAAGTTTTAAGTTCACTATTTTTCAGGGCTATCATGTAGCCATGTGCTACTGGGACATTTGGCACACAAAAAATGGTCAATTTCAGCCCACAAGGAAGGTGAACTTTGGTATTGATAGGTCAGTGAACATGAAGTGCATTAAATTCATGTAAATTTGGGCATTTTACCCTATTTTACCCCTAATTGGCATAATTGCATATTAATGAGATAATTTGCATTAATGCTAATTAATTACTATGCAATTATACAAATTATTTGGTAGCATTTATCCGTCATTTATTGCAATATTGCAAGTAAGCCTATACTTGTGTGGCCTGGGTCTAATGTAAGCTAATGTAGAGCCCTGGTTTTTCACCAATGTCTGGTAACAATTTATTGTAATCAATTTCATTTCATCTCCAGATAAGGATGCTAACAAATCCAAAGATGATGTAGAAGATGCAGAATTCAGCAACCATGTTGTCAATCAGGTAAGGGAATAGGTACGGTAGTTATGAATGTGTGCAGGCTCGTACGCAGGATTTAATTTGGGGGGGGGGTGCTGATTTTGAAAAAGTGGACCTTTTTTCCCCAAATGTTGTGAAAAGTGGACTTTCTTCCTAAAATTTGGACCTTTTTTGTCCAAAAAAACGTAAAAACCCTGATTTTTTGGCTCCCTACGCTCGCAAATTCTGAAATTTTAGGACTTTTTGTATACTTTTCCAAATTTGGGGGGTGCGTTGCACCCCCCCCCCTCATGTCTGGGCCTGAATGTGTGATAATGTTTTACATTTGGAATATCTTCAGAGTTTGTACAGGTGTGTATTCAGAGTGGGAGGGTGACAGATTGCTCCTGTAGTCTCAAAATTTGGATAGAGCAACTTAAAATTCATTGTAAATAAGATCTTTTTTTAAAAATAAATAACTAGTAGTAGTACTACTATTTTTCCTGCAAACAGGAATTTGCCCCTCAGACCGACTGGTTATTCATACTCTACCTGACACACAGATGCATATAGTGTCATTGAGACATAAGAATCAGGCAACTTCCCCGAATCAAAATTAACTTTTGGAAGTTTCCATCAAAAAAATCTGAAAATTGGTTGTTGCTTCTCAATCAGACCCCCTTCCCCCACAATTTGGCTGACACCACCCCTCCCCCCCCCCCAAAGTGGCGGCAAAGTATCTATTAATATCTTTCCACGTCTCTCGCCTTCCTTCATTGGATGAAAACCATTGCAAGTAGCTTCATGAAACCACATAACATTCATACAAGGTGCTCAAGGAAATACACAGAATAGAATATATAATAGAATATAAAAAGTGGGTAATGGTGAATCCAATGGACAAGGACACAAAACACATCAAGGATCAAGAAATGATACAAGAGGATACCTTGAATATGAACAACAGGAAAGAAAAAAAAGCAAGGTACACCAACTTGATGTGGGGAAACAAATAAAATGCAGACTAGACAGTAGGCAGGGGGACAAAAACAGCAAATGTAGGCATAAGAAGTAGGCAAAGTTCGATAGCCAAAAATTACCAGTTCCAAGGCCCACAGAAGTGCTGAACCTGCAAAAACCTAGTGAATTCACTCTCACTGAGAGAAGACACAGCTTATTTTGCTCTGAGTTTGCTGTCTTTATTTGCTACTTAGTTCAATTTGAACTTGCCTTCAATTTTTGACTTGAATTTGTTTTTAAACTACAGCATGTAGTTCTTGTTGTTTGCTTTATATTTTGTTGTCTGTCCCTGAAGAAGAGCAGTTTATCTGCTCGAAACATCAGTGTTTTTTTGTCTGTTTGATGTTGTTTGACTGCTATGTACACAGTGATTTTCATCACTTCCAGTGTACTGTTTTCCTGACACTTTTGTGGGCTCTGGAATTGGCAATTTTTGGCCATTGAACTTTGCCTGTTTTTGTGCCTACTCTGGATGTTTGGTTTAGCGTGTCTGTTTATATGCACAGTGATTTCCATCACTAATTCTAGTGCAGTTTTGTATTACCATTGAACCTTGTTGTTTTTGCAGGTTCAGCACTTCTGTGGGCCTTGGAACTGGTAATTTTTGGCTATCGAACTTTGCCTACTTCTTATGCCTACATTTGCTGTTTTTGTCCCCCTGCGTACTGTCTAGTCTGCATTTTATTTGTTTCCCCTCATCAAGTTGGTGTACCTTGCTTTTTTTCTTTCCTATATAATAGAACTCACATGTGCATAAGCAGGACTTTACCACTCCCACTTGTGGTTTGACTTTTGAACACACATAAGATGATGCCCAAGATTCAACGTGGCCACCAGTTGAATAACCCAATTTCAATAATGTGACCTGACCAAATCTGACCAAATCTTGGCAAGTCTGTCCTCTTGTCATCCTCTGAGTCATCAAGCACAGGAAGTTCACCATTTTGGAGGAGATGAAGAAAATACCCAAAATACATGATAATATTCAATTATTCATATCTTAATATTCAATGGGTTTACCCCCCCCCAATGTGCATGATATTTCCCAGGTGAAGAAAATAGCAAAAACTTTTGTTTTGACTTATTATTTGTCAGAACTCAATACATAAATGCAATACATATGGAAATATAAATTTGGACAGTATAGCTTCCTTGAATGATTTCCTTTGGCATGTACTACCATGCAGAATAAAGTGTATTATTTAAGCAAAATGATCAAGACTGGACAAATAATATGGCCTGGGCCTGAAGGCTCCAACTCGCCTTTATATAAATCATATTGAATCATCATATTAATAAATCTAATATCCAAACTTTTCTTGTATCCTGTTTCACACGATTTCTCTTGACTGACATGATTTCTCTTGACTGACCTTTAACACAGATTTCTCATTTGTTATTATTTATGCAGGATGCTGATGATAAACAACAACAAAGTAGCCATGGCAACCATACATCTGCTCCAAAAGAAATCTCTGGTACATCATCCAACAGCATGTCTTTGGCTCCACCAAGTCTGACTTTGGCACCTGGTCATTGTGGTCATGAGAGACCCTATCTCCCAACACCATCCTCTATCAACTCCAAACTTAGTTCTTCAGGTGAACCTACACCTGACTCAGTTTGCTCAGATCCCAACAGCTTCCAATCTAGACCTGACACAGTTTGTTCGGACCGCAGTGCCTTTGAATCTGTACCTGGTGCAGTTTGCTCAGACTGCAGTGCCTTTCAATCTAAACCTGGCACAGTTTGCTCGGACCACAGTGCCTTTGAACCTAGACCTGGCTCAGTTTGCTCGGACCGCAGTGCCTTTGAATCTAGACCTGAGTCAGTTCCCACAGACTGCAATACCTTTGCATCTAGCCCTGGCTCAGTTTGCTCAAACCGCAATGCCTTTGCATCACTGGCTCAGATGATATCGGAGGTCACTGACCCAGTGCCAGATGAAAAGGCTATTACAACAAACAAGCTTACAATGGTGGACGATGAAGGGCAGGTATCTAATGTTGAGCTTGTTAGCGCCAAATATGAGGAGAGATTCGTAGAAAGATTGCATCATGGGAAGAGAAAAAGAAGAACGGATAAAACCAGTTGTAAAAAGAGAAAACGATTAGTCTCTAGTCAGGTGTCGTTAGTAGATGATGACGGTGAAGTCACAAGTGTGGAACTTATCAGTTCAGATTGTGATTCATCCGATTTGAAGAAGAAAAGGAAATTTGTTAAACTTTTGGGCAAAATGCATAAACATTGGAGAAAACAATTCAAAACCAGTTCTGCTGTTCATACAGGGGCATCGATTATGAATGATGATGGTCATGTGTCGGATAAGACATGTATGAATCGGGAAAATGAGGGAACTCATGAAATTATGAATCCATCTCTAAAAGTAGGGAGTGACGATCAAATTAACAATAATACCATGAAGGCTCCGAATTCAGCAGCCTTTAAAGAGGTGATGCCAGTGATTACACATGTTGTGTCATTGAACCCTGAATGTGGCAGTTAGTCTTTATGCAGCATTCATTAGATAGTGAAGTCAGAATTCACAAGGACCAGTTTGACCATGGTCCCTCATAAATTTTGATGTGCCCAAACTCAAATAGTTATCATATCGACTACTCGGGTGTCGACTGCAGACGACATGTTTCAAAAAAATTTTACAAATTCAAAAATTTCAGAAATGTAAATTTTCATGACCATATTTGGAATCAGCATGAAAAATGCATTAAAATGAGTACAAACAAGCCTAGTATTGGTTCAGTAGTTCTTAAGATAGCTCTTGATATTTTGAGAAAATATTACAAAACTTCCAACTTTTTCCGTTGAAGCGCATGGCTAGCATGCAGAGCATTAAATTTCAAATCAACAACTTGAACATTATAATAATTATGTAAAGCCAAGCCTAAAACGGCATCAAACATTTCTAAAATGTGCGATCAGATATTATTAATATCAGATTTTAAAACAAAAGTATACACTTCAGAAATGCTTGATGCCATTATCCTAAAACCCAGATGGCTCTAATCTACCAGGAAAAGAACAGAATTGCTTGATAAACAAGCTTGATTTTTGGCTAAAATAGCGTAAAATTTAAAAAAAATTGCACGCTGCACATTTGTCTCGATGAAAACGGGCTACTGGCCTCTTATACATGTATATGCTGCTGCATTTTCTTAAACAGTATAGAAATAAAACCAATGTACAAAACACTTCAAAAAACTAAGTTCACCTTTACATTTGACCTTATTTTGACCAAAATTAAAAATACTGATTAAATGTGTCTTGGCACAGTGCACACCTCATCAGGCTAGGCGCATTATACCAACAATGAGAATTTGAACCCAATAAGTGCTTTCATGCATGACTGGGCTCATCATAATGATGATTCTGATGAATTGTCCATTTTAAATACTTTTGGTGAAAGTAAGGTCAAATGTAAAGAGGAACTTTCTTTTTTTGAAGTCTTTATTTAGGCTTAGGTCTGACTGTGTATTTAATGTTACACTGGTCCACATTTTGTGACACTTTTAAGAATTCAAAAAAAGGACAACTCTTGGCAGAATAGGCTAAGAGAAGATCTCTGCTTTTATATTTTCTTGTTATAATAGGGCCACAAAAATAAATGGGTGTGTCAATAATTGCAACAGGCTATTCCATTTAAAATCCACACTCCTCACGGTGGAAGATTTTGGAAATATCTTACACAGGGGGAGTATGAATTTTGAATAGAATAGACCATTGGGCAACTTCAATTTGAAATACTCACTCCCCTGCAGTTGTGGAAGATGTAAAGCCATATAATACAGGGGTGGATGGGTTTCAAAATGACCAGTTAATACATTTGAAAAACATACTCCCCCTGTGGAGGATATTTCCAAAATTTTCCAGTGGGGGGATAGAATAGCCCAATCTTTGCCTACATCCTGATGAGGGTGACATGTGGTCGTTTTTGCCCCTACTAAATCTGTGCACTATAATAGTCCTTAGACCTTCCTCGAGTCAGTAAAATCAAATTTTGAGATTTTTTTTCAAAAACTGTTAATTTTTGCAGGAATCTGTTATGCTAATTGGATTCCTTGCATCATTTCCTTTTTGAAAATGTATATCTATTTCTCATCATTACATTTAGAGATAAAATACAATACCAAAATTTAATACTGACTTGAGAAAGGTAGTGGGGAGCAGGCACCGTTTTTAACTGAAACATCATTAGCTATTTGATATTCTGCATTTGTCAATAATAAATAATAATTGCATTTATACAGCACAGCGTCTTTTACATGTTTTCTGTATAGACCACTTGACACTCATTGCGCGGCAGTATGCGCATCGAATTATGGCAATTTCCATTGTTCTTTGCCCTGCAGTGTGCGTACGCATCGTGCATTTTAAATCGCCCACCACATTTCAAATAGTACAAGAAAGTCATTGAACAGTGTAGTGGTTTCGTTCGAGCATATCGAATTATCGATAGACGAGTCCCTTGCTTTTGTTGATAAACAATGATGTCAAGTGGTCTATACCAAAGCGCTTTACATTTATCCCATTATCGTTAGAATATGTCAGCTGCCATACAATGCCAGAGGCATGCTCATGCCTGTGGGTGGCGCTCAATGGACAATATTTATAACAGCTCCCCCTCCTGTGTAGAGAGAGTCAAGGAATGTAAAGTGCCTTGCCCAAGTACACAACACAATGGCACCATTGGGGCTCAAACCTGCAATCCTCCGATTGCAATGGTTACTTAACTTCTTAAAATAAAACTATTCATATAAGACAAGATTGTTGGTTCAATAGCAGGTCATAATTTTGAAACTAATTTTTTAATGTATACTTGATAAGAAAGAATTATTGTATTTTTGTACCAATTGGCATTGCAGTGGAGAGCCAGTGAGGCCATATGTCACTTCGCGGTAAAATGAGCAAAATCGCTCAAAAAAGCTTAAATCGCCAAAGATCACTACAAAATCTGGCAGATAAGCTTAAAATCTTGAAAATTGTGGAAAAAGAGGATAGATTCTGATAGATTCTGCAAATAATGTTGCGATTTACCGCGTTTTCTGAAGTGACATGGGGGCTCCAGTGGCAGCGGCAGGATTTTTTTACTGGATGGGGCAGGGGGCAAGATTTCTGACTGGGGGCACCCCCCCTGTGGCGCCACAATCAAGGAGAGCCTTTGCCCTTTGACCACCCCCTCCCTAGTGCCGCTATTGAAATTTATATCCATTTTATAACAAATTATAATATATAGCTAGGACTTTGCGATTTTTCCATTTGCCAAAAGAAAGGCATCATTTTTATTCGTTATTTATTGTGTATTTTTGTACCAATTTGTATTCACTTCATCAAAATATGATGCACAAAATAAACTGAAAGCAACAATTGAAATGTTTAATGTTATACTTGTGAGTTTGTGGTTTTTTGCAGTTTTGGTACTGCCTGTGGTGTAAGGTAAAATTTAGTGGCAATTAAAGCCATATTATAACATTTGCTGAGGAGAACGCCCTCAAAAAATTTTTAATTCAGATTTTTACACGATTGTAATATACTTTAGTAAACAAAGATTCTCTGCAAAAACCAAGACTTTAGGTGCCGTAGTTTTGTCTAAATCCGAGATTTTGAATAAACCGCCGGAACTGTCGTTTTATTATTATGATAGAAATATTAGTCGAACGCGTATGCGATGTTCATAACACATACTACGTACACGGCGTGCGGGACACACACACCTGCCAGAGGATCGTACCATATTACAATCGCCGGAGTAACATATAATAGCGCTAGTAGTAAATTCCAATTTTCTTTGCTTTACCTCACTTGTTCGGCTCAAATTCAAAAGGGGATATACCTGACAGTAAAAGCTAACATTTTATGGAAAATAAATACAAATCTATTTTTAAAGAAATGTTATAATTTATGGCTTTAAGGTTAGCCGAGAGTTTTTCATGCGCTTGATTTCAGAGGGGCGTAAGTTCATAACAGAAACAGCCATGCAGAAAATGAACAAGCGTGCGGGACGTGAGGCCTACTTACAATAGAATATCGATCCACGGTCAAGACATGAAAAGGCTATGAAACTTGGCTTAGCTTCGTGCCCGGAGCTCGGATGCCGGGGTGGCACAAGCCGTTTTGGCAATTTTCACAAGGATTTTATAAATTTTAAAATTGATTGGGGGCACTTCGTCAAGCTACGCCCTGGAAAATGTGTTGATTTTGAATTTATAGCCTTGATATCTTTGATGAAATCAATGCTGCTATTCCCCTGATTACAATGTATAAAGGGTAGGCAACAACAACAAAATCAAAAGGCAATTATTTGTAAATCGAATTTGGGATGAAAATCAACAAGACAGACTTAGCAGGCCTACAAATTTCTGAATTATATAAAGTGAAAAACAATCAATCACGATTCACTGCACTCAGCGAATCAATCAAATAAAACTAAAAAGAAAGGAGCAAGAAAGAATAAAGAAATAGTGAAAAAGAGAAAGAAAGAGAGAGAAAGAAAATGAACGAAAAAGAAAGAAAGAAATGAAAAAAAAAAAAAAGAAAAAAGAAAGGGAGAAAGAAAAGAGAAAAGAAAGGAAGTAAAAATGAGAAAAGAGAAAAAAAAAGAAAATTCAGCCACACGGAGACTCGAACCCACAAAAATAGTTCATATTAGATTCCCAGTCTAACGCTCTATCCACTCGGCCACAGATCAACTTACGCAATTGACTGTTCTCAAAGCGGATGATATTTTTATAATTGGATGCAATTACATGATTACAATCGCGTCCGCATTATGGCTCTTAGAATAAACACGCATGTCGGCGCTGAAATTTTGAACGAACAGATGGAGGAAAACCTCGTTTTTTGCAAAACTAGCTTCAATTTGGAGTGAAAATCAAATGGAATAACAATTGGCAGAATGTTGAGAAATAATGTAGGTATTCAGATGTCTAAATTAACGTCTCGTAATCAAGATATCGATAATTTCACAAACCAGCTTTTTCTCAAGCAAATTCTCCAAAATTTTCCCCAAAACGGGCTTTTAAAATTTAATCGGTACTGTATTTGGTTCTTCCCCATGGCAACATTATTTCTTTGATCGATTTGTAATACAATACTGAAAAAGAAGAAAACAATCGCTTTCGGTGTGGATTTATACGGAGCGCACATTTGAAAAAAACCTCATGGAACGTGTTTTTGATCTTGTGAACATGGTGGGTAAAAATGCTTTAAACGAAGGATTTTCAAATTTATTCTAATAATTTGTATATAACACACACAAAAATGTTAAGCTACATCCAATGCACCAATATTTCACTACAGCTGCGATATTTGATTACTGAGAAAACTCTGTTTTAGAGAACAACTTTATCGTCTTTTATAATGTTTTTTATCGTCTCTTTGTGTAACCTTAAGGCCCATACCCTGGGTATATACTGCATGACCGAATTAGCACCACAGGCGCTTAAACATGCATGGGTACTTATTAACAAATATTACATTGGTCCACACTCTAAGGACTGTTCATAAACACTTGTTGGGGGTCTGATGCAAAATGGGGGGGCTTGAAAGTTTTGACCTTCTGAAGGGGGGGCCTGAAACAATTGACCACAACTTTTCCCAGGAAATTGAGTTTATAATGCTGGGGTTGACCCATAATTTTCATGTCAAAAAGGGGGGCCTGAAATTTTTGAGATCTGAAAACCGAAAAATTTTTGCGATGAATTTTTTTGTCATCAGACCCACCTAACAAGTGTTTGTGAATGGTCCCTAATTTCTTTTTTATTAGAATCCCTACTCATTATTTTAGATTCTGTAACTATTCGTTTTGTACTGATTAATTATCAAAATGAACAGTTTGTTTTATTTTAACAATCTGACAAGATCTCCAACTCATTAGGGGCTGTGCAATAATTATGATGGGGGGTAATATTTCCAAATATCGCATGCCCCTACCTCTCGGCCTGCCAAAAATCGCTTGCCCCCTCTCGGCCTGCCAAAAAATCTTTGCCCCCCCCCCTGCACATGCCAAATTTTTTTGATCCCAATTTGCAAACCTTATGATCTAGGCCTACATACATTTTGCGAGTGCAGCGACCAGGAAAATGTGCGATGAAATGTAATGAAATTATTACTTTCCCATCACCCGCCAGCATCACCTTTTCAATTTGACCAAAACTTTCATTATTTTCATAAAAAAGTCAATTATCTGAAAATTGAGATGGAAATAATCAAAACTGAAACTCTCAAAATGTCTGTTGATCATAATCAGCAGTTTTTCTTAGTTGTAGGGGTAGAGGATGTGGTAAATAATGAAAATTTAAGGATTACCTCATCTGGCTTATCATGTTTCTAGTGATTACAAAAATTGCAAATTTCTTTTCATTTTAATAAAAACAAATTCAAATCTTTTCTCAATCTGTTGCAAAATGTCCGCTGTAATGATGATCTAAGCATTAATACCTGTTTTGAAATGGTCTATCATCAACAATATAGGTAATAGCCATGTAAATGAAAGTTTTAACAATAATGAAATTTTCCAAAATAATGAATAATGAAATCATGACCTTCGCTGAAAAAAATGTGACGGGAAACTAATCATTTCATTTCATTAGCCTAAAGCGTGTCCGTACTGTTTTTCAAAGCCTTTTTACATCATTTGATTAAAAAGGCACCCCATGAATGTATGACAAACTTAAGCTTGCCCTCGCCCCAACTCCTCTCTACTTGCCAAAAATTGTTTGCCCCCCCAACTTTCAGCTCATCAACCATTTCTCCCCCCCCCCGTCCCAATTTTACCGGCCCACCAGGGCTCACTTGATTGCACAGCTCCTTATTTGACAAGATTACCCATTTCATTTTGACAAAATTGTGGGCCACTGTGGCCCAAGACAAATAGTAAACCATTTTGGCATTCAGGGATGCAGCTTTTATAAAACATCGCAGGCAGGTGAGAATGTGCCAAAGTCCCGGCCAAAGTAGGCCTATTACAACTTCAAGACCATTTTTTTTTGGTAGACATATAGGCCTAGGGCCTACATCATTTTATTTTGCTTTATTCCAAATTCATAACCTCATTAATAAACGCGATGCGTGCGATCCAATCATATTTTATTATTTGTGAAAACGCGAACGCAAATCATGTCATTAATATCTCACAATTGACCGCAAAATGCGTAATTGTTCCAATGTCGCACACAATTGACTTCTGCGTGCGCCAGTATTGTCGTCCAACGAACTGCTTGCGCGCGATGGATGCCGTATTTGGATTATGCGCTACCATATTTGCACAGATTCTGATACGCACTTTTGTTATTGGTCGCTTTGTTTTAGCCTGATCGATTTTGGGAAAGGGAAGATGTAAAAATTGTTTATTTTTACAAACTTTTGAGGAAAATTTTGTGTTATTTTGTAAAGTTAAAAGATCAAACCCTTACCAAAGTGTCAGGCCTGAATTAAACCTGAATTCAGCTAGAAATCAGGCCTGAAATAATGACTGAATTCAGGCCTGATTCTAACCTGAAAAAGGGCCAAAATATTTAAATGAGATAAGCCAGAAATGTTAATTTCAGGCTTGAAATTTTAGCCAGAAAAATTTAACCAGAAATAATAAGCCAGAATTTTAGCTAGAATTATTAAACAGAATTATTAGGCAGAAATATTAACCAGAAATGAAATCAGGCCTGATTCTAACCTGAAAAAGGGCCGAAATATTTAAATGAGATTAGCCAGAAATGTTACGGCTGAAATTTTAGCCCCAGAAAGATTTATACAGAAAAAATTAGCCAGAATTTTAGCTAGAATTATTAAACAGAAATGAAATCAGGCCTGATTCTAACCTGAAAAAGGGCCGAAATATTTAAATGAGATAAGCCAGAAATTTTAATGTCAGGCCTGAAATTTTAGCCAGAACAAATTAGCCAGAATTTTAACTAGAATTATTAAACAGAATATTAGCCAGAAATATTAACCAGACTTCACACTTCTCTACTTTAGCCTCATGCATGATATAGATTGAATTTCCCCAATTGCCATGATCGGAATGCACCAGTGGCATAGCGTCATAGGGGCACGGGCAATCGATTGCAAAATTTAGAAAATCCCATAGGAAAATTGCCAAAAACAGCTTGTGCCCCCAATCAGACCCGTGCCCCCAATCATGGTCGGTGCCACCCCCCCCCCCCCCCATCGGATGACCCATGCTACGCCACTGGAATACACCCAGGTGAAAAGTGTTACTGATGTTCTTGGGGTGTTATGAAGTGGGGAAGGGATATTTGGAGAGTTCAAATATGGTGAGTTGTCATTTGGAGAGTTCCAATATGGCGAGTTGTCAATTGGAGAGTTCAACTATGGTGAGTTGTCATTTGGAGAGTTCCAAAGTGGCGATTTGTCACCTTGAGCATATTGGAAGTTTTGTTTGTAAAGTTGGGATGTGGTGTGCTATGTCAATGTAATGGGAAGGTTTCTATTTTGAAGTGGGGAGGGTAATTTAGAGAGTTCAAATATGTATAGCTACCTTTAGCATATTGGAAAAGTTTATGTTTACAAACCACATCCTAACATTACTACACAACTCTCCCAATATGCAGAAGGTGACAACTCTCCAAATGACCCTCCCCCCACTTTAAAGTACAAACATCCCCAAGGCATAAAATGACATATACCACATTGCAACCTTTACAAAATATAACTCCCGGATATAACTCTTTCAATTCGGTGTAGTGTAGGTGATAACTTTAGTGCACATCCTGGTGCATTGAACTCTCCAAATTACCTTCCTCCCATTTCAAAGTATATACAAACACTCCCAATTTATGCATCAACAGAACACACCACACCCCAAGTTTACCAAAGCACTTCAAATTTGGTGAAGGTGAAAACTCACCACATTTTAACTCTACAATGTCCCTCCCCCACTTCAAAGTAGAAACATCCCCAATACATCAACATTGCCCAAAAATCATCCCAACTTACCACAAACGTACCACTATGATGTGACAACCTTATTTGAACTCTCCCAATGACAACTCACCATATTTGAACTCTCTAAATAACCCTCCCCACTTCTAGTAGGGGAAGGTGGGGCATAACGGAACACTTAACTTTGAGGATGCTCTGTGACGTCACCATAAGTAATATGACTGTAAAAATTATATGTTCAGTTGGAGTTTGTATTTACCTTTAATATACCATAAACCAATATAACTTGAATCTTACAATTTTTTATAAAAATGAAGAAATATTTTCAACAAAAAAACCGTTTTGCCCCACTATCGGGCAAAACGGAACCCCCTATGGGCTTGGCACCCTTGGTGCAAACTTATATCAGTTGTTCCATCGGTAGGCCCTAGGCCTAGTTATATGTAGGCCTATATTCAGTTACAATATTAAGTGGGCCTACCATCTCTGTGGAGTGAGTGGTTAACTTCTTATAGGCCTAGTAGGCCTATAATATGTATGACCAATATTTGATCAGAAAGAAATATTCAGTAGGCCTACCATCTGTGGAGTAAGTGGTTAACTTTTAATCATTAATTCTATCTGTAGGTCTAGTTATATGTCTATGTTTCAGCGAAGTGTTTACCATGTTAGAGTAGGCCCCTAGATAACGCCTACATTTCCTTGAGTGAAGACAAGTTATGTCCAATTGGGGCAAAACGGAACCCATCTGTGGGACAAAAGCGCCGGGGCAAAAGCGGAACCCTGTTCCGTTATGCCCCACACCTAGGTTTCCGTTTTGCCCCATACCCGATTTTTTAGAAATAGGTTGCATGCATAATACATCGTAGCATATAGGCCATGCACTTAATACAGCTCATGGCTAGTACCTTCGTGTTTACAATATACACAATTATTTGGGAATCCGATATTAATGAAGTAAAATTTCAGCGCATTAAACATCTACATATCTTACACCAGGCGGGTAGTAATTTTTGACTCGATCTTGCTCGAATGTCAGTGGATTGTTTCAGATAAAATTTTTGTTGTAAATCCTCGTAGCCATACTTGTGTTCCTCAATATAATTTGCATAGACGGCAGTATTGCGAAGGCCTATTTTTCCAGGTGGTTCCGTTTTGCCCCGGGGGTCCGTTATGCCCCACCTTCCCCTACAACCTCCCCAAGACATCAGCATAACACCCCAACAACATTCAGTAACACATTTCACCTGGGTCAGTCAGCATCAACCCACATAATTATTACAAATAAATGATACATGCATAATACATGCATGTCTGCTGAATTCAACAACCTTTACAGGCAATGTTTCCTGGGGAAAAAGAACGACAAAATATAGACTTTGAAACTTACGAACAGCTGATCTTCCTTCCACAGACATAATTGGTATGCTCCCCATGAACTAGACACTGTTAAAAGACCCTAAAATACCCTTTAAACTGTTAATTTTTCAAAATTTGTGGCAGTTTCCGAGCCTATACAGTATCTGCTTCCTTACAGTTGGTGACCTATGACCTAATATCATGTGACCATAATTAGCCTGAAAAATAATTAGCCAGAATACCAAATCTGGCTAATATATAGCCATATTTTTGATTCTGGTTAAGGGGTGGTGCAATAATTATGTGTACCCCGGGGTGAATTATAGGGGGCAAAGATTTTTGGCAGGCCAAAAGGGGGGCAAGCATTTTTGGCAGGTCGAAAGGGGGGGGTCAAGCGATTTTGGGCAGGTTGAAAGGGGGGGGCAAGCAATTTTTGGCACAGATATTTTGGGCACCGTTTCTATATTACGCCCTAAAAAGGCGGGAAAAAGTTAGGGACGTTAATGTGCAAAATTTCCTGCTCACTTCTTTCGCATTATATGTTAAGACAATTTAAGGTTTTAAATTGGGTTCCCCAAAATCTTGCATGTGTAAGGGGGGGCAAAGATTTTTGGCACGTCAAAAGGGAGGGCAAAGGTTTTTTGCACGTCGAAAGGGGGGGCAAAGGTTTTTGGCACGGCCAAAGGGAACAAGCGATTTTGGCAGACCATTTTGAGAATTCACCCCGGGTACACATAATTATTGCACCACCCCTAATGTTTTAACCAGAATACAAAATCTGGCTAAATATCTTAGCCAGAAAACTTTTCAAGTTAAGACTTTAGCCTGAAATTGGATTCAGGTTATGAATTCTGTTTATTAAATAACCAGAATTGATATTCTGGTTAATTTGTTAACCAGAAATTGATATTCTGGTTAATTTACTGGTCTTAGAATAATTTCTGTTTAGGCCATATAAAATTAATATTTTGGTTCTCGTCCAGAGGATTTTCATGAATTGATGAGGGAGGGAGGTGTTTTTTTTTTTTTTTTTTTTTTTCAATGTAAAATCAGCATTGTCAGTAGTTTTGGTCTTTTCCAACAGTGCTTGAGGAAGCGATGAGGCACTTTTTTTTTTTTTTTTCAAATGTGAGATTCTGAGGATAAACCCCTAGAGTACCACAAAAAGACTTGGAAGTGATCCTTGTTCTCTAATAAACTTATTTATATGTATGAAAAATTCATAAATCATTCCAAAGTCTAAAATAATTGAAAAATCTTAAAAAAAAAAAAAAAAAAAAATCTTGACAAATCCCAGAAATTGAGGAGGGAGGGGACGAGAACCAAAACATTAATTTTATACGGCCTTAGATTCAGGCTAAATTAACCAGAATGTTTGGTAAGGGAAGTGACTGTTATGAATGAGGTTAATAACTTTGCATCGGAATATCCCTCGGGGCTGCGCCCTCGGGATATTCCTCGGTTCAAAGGCAAAATGTTTAGATTTTTCACAATGCCCTCCAAATAACCGATCGCGATTATTAACCTCTAAGTAAAAGTAATGAAGTTTGCTTTATTCCAAATAGTAAATAGTAAAATTTGTAGTCAACTGAATTTTACAAAAAAACTGCGAAAAACAGAGAACACTAGATCTGGTTACAGATCTGGACCTAGCCGGGCCGGAAATGTCAGTCTTAACTTAAAGTTTGACCTTTGACCGGCTATTATGGACATCTCACACCATTAATGGTGCATCGCTGTAGCATGTAGGGGCTTAATCCGTCTTTAATAGGCTGAGATACAACTACTTTTCCGTAATTTTAAACATTTTTTTGCAAATTTGACGTTTTGACCTCCTTAATGACCTTTGACCCCAATATAAAAAAACCCTCATATACACCGAGAAAATGCATTGTTACAGTTTAAATTTAAAAAATCTACTATGCTTAGTTATGGAGATAAAAATTCTTGAAGTTACTTAGCTTAAAACCGAAAATGACGTCTAAATGACCTTTAACAAAAAAAATAAAAATACCGTGCATACATCGGGTAACACTATTGCATATATGAAATTTATGTCACTCTGGTCTGGTTACGTTTTGAGATATAAAAAAAAATGAACATATTTGATGATTTTTGGTTTTTGACCGAAGCGACCCTTAATGACCTTTGACCCCGAAACTGTAGACACCCCAAAGACCCTGGTTGGTAGCAATGCATGTGTGCTAATGACAACACTCTGCTATGTAATTTGTAAAGACAGTGATTTTTTGAATATTTTTAGCTTTCAGACCGGAAATGACCCCTTAATGACCTTTGACCCAAATTCTGTGAATAATTTATAGGCACTGGATATAGCCGATGCATATGTGCAAGTGACGTCATTGTAGGATGTAACATGTAGGAGAAGAAGCATTTTGAAGATATTTGGTTTTATACCGGAAATGACCCCTTAATGACCTTTGACCCCAAATTTGTGAATATCCTATAGACA
The DNA here is from genome assembly GCF_039555335.1 of Amphiura filiformis. NCBI lineage: Eukaryota > Metazoa > Echinodermata > Ophiuroidea > Amphilepidida > Amphiuridae > Amphiura > Amphiura filiformis. The sequence continues at coordinate 2,575,918 of NC_092643.1, forward strand.
CTGGATATAGCCGATGCATATGTGCAAGTGACGTCATTGTAGGATGTAACATGTAGGAGAAGAAGCATTTTGAAATTTGTTGCCAGAAGAAAGAAGAAGAACTAGATCTGGCTACAGATCTGGACCTAGCCGGGGCCGGAAATGCCAGCCTTAAAGTTTGACCTTTGACCGCTTAACTTTGACCTTTGGGGTCATAAATATTTTCAACATGTTACCCCTTAATGACCTTTGATCCCGAATCTAACTATCTACTGCAGGCAATGGATAGTAGCAATGCATATATGTGAAAGCAAGCGGTCAATTTGCTGTTTACTTTTCGAACAAAATTCATTTTTGGTTTTTGACCGGAAGTCACCCCTCACATGACATGATCTCAAGAATAGAGAAGATTCAAATTATAACTGACAGATAATAATAGAACACACCACTAATATATTTTGTAAAGTAAAATATCATGGTAAATAATGAGTTCTATTTTGGTAAAATATACCAGATATTGCGATAGGCCTACATAAAAAATACAACAAACAGAATACAAAGAGAATACAGGAGTATGATTTTCTGTGATGTCTTTGGTACATTTAATCAGTCATTTGTACGGAATTGAAATGTAACAACAACAATAATAATAATAATAATAATAATAATAATAATAATAATAATAAATAATAATAATAATAATAATATACATTTCTCAGTAACCATGTAGGCGTACATCACAGTTGAAAATGGGAATTTGCTTCAAATTTTGCCAAAATCAGATGAAAATTTTGGTGAGTGTTGACAAGTTATAAATTAAAAGTAAAATCACACTTATTTCCCAAAAGTTTGAAAATAAAAATCCGCATTGGGGCCGATTTACAACTCCTACATATGGTACACGCTGTACAGGAACCCGTCTGCTACGAACTTGTTTGTTTGTTGTTATTGCAGCGGCAATGTTTTAGCCCCGCCCATAACTTTAAGTTTCGCTGATGACTGTAGATAAGTTCAGTATACACGGTCCCTGCGTGGCATGGCATGTACGTACATTATACATGTACGGAAATGCGGCCCATACATCGGTACGTATCGCGGCAAAGATCAGAGCAAAATGGTGAATACAATCCAGGAAAAAAACTACGCATATCGCATGACCATGATGACAGTCGGAAGCGAAAAGATGAAAGGAGGGTATCAGGCGGGGTATCAGGCCCGTCTGGACATGCATGCCGTGCGCGTAGAAAACTGAGTGAAATGCAACGTTCTGCATGTGAATTTAATAATAATGCATAACATTTTCAAAACAAACAGAAAATTACATATTTAAAACTAAAATTTTCTGGTGCAAGCAATTTAGCACACGTTTTCTTAATCTTTTTATCGCAATTACATAATTATAGTTATCAACACGTTATACAATTGTTTGGGATTATAAAGGTTTTAGTTTTAGGCCTATGTTTGTTGGGGATCTGTAATTTGTCAAGACTATTGTATATATTATACAAAGTTTGTCATCGTTGCCTGTGAAGGATTATGTTCAAGCACTAATTGTTTACAATCAGGAGCAAAAGAACAAAGAGAATAAGAAGACCGATTGATACCAATTTGTACATTATACACATACACCAAACCCATTTCTGAGAAGTGCACCTCAGTGATAATTTCAAAAACACCCTTGTTTGTGACATAAATAGGAAAAAAGGAGCGCAGCATTTGATACACAGCTAAATAGAATTTTATATTTCATTCACTCACTAGTGGGGGAGGTTTTTGTTTAAAACTTCCACGTCCCTCCTGAGTATCAAATGGTGCGCCCATATTAAAACAGCTCATAACTACGGGAGTGGTATACCAAAAACACATTTCCCCAGGTTACTAGACCCTATATATGCACAAACGTACCGCGCACATAGCAATGCTCTAAAAAATTAACACTCGCAGATGGTCTGTGAACATGAACATAGTCATCGAAAAATATAACAAAATCAAAACAGCTGATTTTACATAATTATTGTGCTTGTTTTATGACCAAATATATCGCAAAATATTTACAAGACATGTGCAAAACAAATGTTTTTGTTTTCCCAGTCATATCAAGATGTAGTTTTTTTACAACCTTATCAAAGTGTCATATTAAAAATAAAGCGTGGCTCTAGAAAAAAATGCGGTTTCACTAAATGACAGATGGGATTTTCTTTCGTTTGATAAACAAAAATAATAAACAATTTAGCACAATTCACAAGCCTTATTCAGTTTTATGACATTAAAAAGTCCCATGCAGTGATCCGAGCGAAATGGAGCTATAGAGAAATTACATTTTCATGTAAAATGTCATATTTTGTCTTGAATACACAGCTTTTGACTCAACCACTTGCAGTTTATGTTAGCACATGTATGCTACTAACAATGGTGTAAATAACTGAATTTTGATAATAATCTTCTGAATGAGCAAATCACTGAATGGGTCTTTAATATCAACCAACAAGTCATTCAATGCAATTATTACATTCAATAGGATCACATGAAATATACAGCTGTATCTTAAAAGATTAGTAACAATATGGCGGGCAATATGGCACACAAGTACAGAGTTGGCAAAAAAGATACATTTGTTTTACATTTAAAAACAAAATAACAACAGACGCTAGACGTGGGCTACAGACACTCGGCTGCGGCCAGAATAGATACTTTTCGTCCCCGGTGCAAATGTCATTCACCATAGTTTATAATTATTTCAAAGGAGAAATAGGCAAATAGCACTCAGGTAAAAAGAAGTGCGAAAGTTTATGAAGTAGCATACAAGCTCACCTTTTAGCTTGAGTCTAATTCAGGAAACGAACACGAAATATATTCCAGCATAGGAAATCATTCCCATGGATGCAGTAAAACTTTTTACGAAACAAAATTACTGCA